>NW_023596921.1:4138800-4180683 GCF_011947565.3 Pollicipes pollicipes | reverse complement strand
GTCCTGACACGTGCGAGCAACGGTATCCATAAGCGACACCATACAGTGGCGGGCCGTAGTGCTGTGCCCTTTGCACCCCTTGCATGTCCATGTCGTTTGCCGCTCGTGCAGTCGTCTGTGGGGTTTAGTTCCACGTTTTGTGGCTGCCTCGTGAAGTGCCTCGTGACTACCGGCTGGAGGTTTTCTGGGAAAGCGATATATCATTTGATTATTTCATTCAGCACCGTCGGCGTCCGGTGAAGCCCATGTTCTGTGCTTTGTGACCCACGTTTGGCAATTGCAATATTGCCGAGCTATATGCAGATCAGTTGTATTGCAAAGCCAACAGTTGCCGATGTAATCGAATCTGCGGGTGCTGTTATTTATATTTATTAATTACGTTTGAAACAGTGGTCTGTTTTCCAGATAAAGGCGTCGAAGATGTGCAAATTAATCTGGACAATCAGAAGGTGTGGGTCACATCAACGTTGAAGCCAGATGACTTGTTCGACATCATCAAGAAAACTGGAAAGCCTGTCACATACGTGGGCCTGAAGCAGTGAATTGTCGACCTTGACGTATCGCTTGCTTGATTGTTGATGTGATTTTTGGGGGGCAATTCGTTTATTTTTCTGTGCTTGTGATGGAGAGAGGATTACTGCTTTGTGAAATACCAAATAAAGGGTGCACCCCAAATATGTCTGACTTACTATAATTTTACTATCTCGGCTGCGAATGCATCGCAAGGTTGTGACAATTGATTCATTTCACGAGAGATGTTTTAAGCTTAGTTTATTGTGACCAATTTTCCCTTCCTTTTTAGGTATTGGTTTTTCTGACACCCGAAAATTTCCTTTTTATCAGTATGTTAGCGGGACACTGGCCTCTCAGAAATGTTCCGCCCTGTTTGCACTGATGTTGGTGATTATGCAGTTTTTTGGGCGATGGGTAGTGGCTTTCTCGGTGCACAGCACGTTACCGACCCCGATAATGTTTCTAGCATTGCACGCGCATTGTTTAGCGTTATTATAAGAATCAATGACACCCTTCCTTCAGCACGCGTGATGCAAAGCAAACAAAGACGAGAGGAAGGGGTTGTCTATTTGCATATTTTTGGGCTTGGCACTGCCTCCCCCAACGGTGATTTCCCCCCCCCCCCCCCCAACCTTCTGGAGACTTAGTCCAGGCAGAACATTTAAAATACGAGCCCAAAATGGCATTGATTTTAAAGGAAGCCCGCAGCACAGCTGCGAAGCGGAAAGCACCTGGATCAAGGGACTGGCAAATCAGACTAACTGTAGAGCACGCGGCAGCTTACACCATTCACGTGGCGGTCCGCGGCAGTTTATGCCATCCGAGGTGGCACCGCGGCAGTTTATACCATCCACGTGAAGGCACCGCAGCAGTTTATACCATGCACGTGACGGCACCGCGGCAGTTTATACCATCCGCGTGACGGCACCACGGGAGTTTATACCATGCACGTGACGGCACCGCAGCAGTTTATACCATCCACGTGACGGCACCATGGGAGTTTATACCATGCACGTGACGGCACCGCAGCAGCTTATACCACCCACGTGCACGGCCACCGCAACAGTTAATGTCCACTGACGGACGGCACCGCAGCAGCTTATACCATCCACGTGACGGCACCGCGACGTTTATACCATCCACGTGACGGCACCATGGGAGTTTATATACCATGCACGTGACGGCACCGCAGCAGATTATACCACCCCCGTGACGGCACCCGCAACAGTTAATGTCACGACGTGACGGCACCGCGGCAGTTTCTACCACTCCACGTGTACGGCACCGCAACAGTTTTATACCATCCACGTGACGGCACCGCGACAGTTCTATACATCCACGTGACGGCACCGCGACAGTTTATACCATCCACGTGACGGCACCAGCGACAGTTTTATACCATCCACGTGACGGCACCGCGGCAGTTTATACCATCCACGTGACGGCACCATGGGAGTTTATACCATCCACGTGACGGCACCGCGAACAGTTTATACCATCCACGTGACGGCACCACGGGAGTTATACCATCACGTGACGGCACCGCGGACAGTTTATACCATCCACGTGACGGCAACCGCGACAGTTTATACCATCCACGTGCGGCACCATGGTAGTTTTATACCATCCACGTGACGGCCACCATGGGAGTTTATACCATCCACGTGACGGCACCCGGGAGTTTATACCATCCACGTGACGGCACCGCGACAGTTTATACCATCCACGTGACGGCACCGCGACAGTTTATACCATCCACGTGACGGCACCACGGGAGTTTATACCATCCACGTGACGGCACCGCGACAGTTTATACCATCCACGTGACGGCACCACGGTAGTTTATACCATCCCGTGACGGCAACCGCGACAGTTTATACCATCCACGTGACGGCACCACGGGAGTTTATACCATCCACGTGACGGCACCGCGACAGTTTATACCATCCCGTGACGGCCACCATGGGAGTTTATACCATCCACGTGACGGCACCATGGGAGTTTATACCATCCACGTGACGGCACCATGGGAAGTTTATACCATCCACGTGACGGCACCGCGACAGTTTATACATCCACGTGACGGCCACCATGGGAGTTTATACCATGCACGTGAAGGCGCCGCGGCAGTTATACCATCCACGTGACGGCACCGCGACAGTTTATACCATCCACGTGACGGCACCATGGGAGTTTATACCATCCACGTGACGGCACCGCGGCAGTTTATACCATCCATGTGACGGCACCGCGGCAGTTTATACCATCCACGTGACGGCACCGCAGCAGCTTATACACCACGTGACGGCCCCGCACAGTTAATGTCACTGACGTGACGGCACCGCGGCAAGTTTATACCATCCACGTGACGGCACCCGCGACAGTTATATACCAATTCCACGTGACGGCACCATGGGAGTTTATACCATCCACGTGACGGCACCATGGGAGTTTATACCATCCACGTGACGGCACCATGGGAGTTTATACCATCCACGTGACGGCACCGCGACAGTTTATACCATCCACGTGACGGCACCATGGGAGTTTATACCATGCACGTGAAGGCGCCGCGGCAGTTTATACCATCCACGTGACGGCACCGCGACAGTTTATACCATCCACGTGACGGCACCATGGGAGTTTATACCATGCACGTGACGGCACCGCAGCAGCTTATATCACCCACGTGACGGCACCGCAACAGTTAATGTCACTGACGTGACGGCACCGCGGCAGTTTATACCATCCACGTGACGGCACCGCGCCAGTTTATACCATCCACGTGACGGCACCGCGACAGTTTATACCATCCACGTGACGGCACCATGGGAGTTTATACCATCCACGTGAAGGCACCGCGGCCAGTTTATACCATCCACGTGACGGCACCGCGACAGTTTTATACCATCCACGTGACGGCACCATGGGAGTTTATACCATGCACGTGACGGCACCGCAGCAGCTTATACCACCCACGTGACGGCACCGCAACAGCTTATACCACCCACGTGACGGCACCACGGGAGTTTATACCATGCACGTGACGGCACCGCAGCAGCTTATACCACCCACGTGACGGCACCGCAACAGTTAATGTCACTGACGTGACGGCACCCGCGGGCAGTTCATACCATCCACGTGACGGCACCGCAGCAGTTTATACCATCCACGTGAAGGCACCGCAGCAGTTTATACCATGCACGTGACGGCACCGCGGCAGTTTATACCATCCACGTGACGGCACCGCGGCAGTTTATACCATGCACGTGACGGCACCGCAGCAGTTATATACCATCCACGTGAAGGCACGCAGCAGTTTATACCATGCACGTGACGGCACCGCAGCAGTTTATACCATCCACGTGAAGGCAACCGCAGCAGTTTATACCATGCACGTGACGGCACCGCGGCAGTTTATACCATCACGTGACGGCACCGCGACAGTTTATACCATCCACGTGACGGCACCGCGGCAGTTTTATACCATCCACGTGACGGCACCGCAGCAGTTTATACCATCCACGGTGACGGCACCGCGGCAGTTTATACCATCCACGTGACGGCACCGCAGCAGTTATATCCATCCACGTTGAAGGCACCGCAGCAGTTTAGTTACAGCACGTGACGGCACCGCGGCAGTTTATACCATCCACGTGACGGCACCGCGGCAGTTTATACCATCCACGTGACGGCACCGCAGCAGTTTATACATCCACGTGAGGCACCGCAGCAGTTTATACCATGCACGTGACGGCACCGCAGCAGTTTATACCATCCACGTGAAGGCACCGCAGCAGTTTATACCATGCCGTGACGGCACCGCGGCAGTTTATACCATCCACGTGACGGCACCGCAGCAGTTTATACCATCCACGTGAGGCACCGCAGCAGTTTATACCATGCACGTGACGGCACCGTAGCATCTACACCATCCACGTGACGGCACCGCGGCAGTTTATACCATCCACGTGAAGGCACCGCAGCAGTTTATACCATCCACGTGACGGCACCGCGGCAGTTTATACCATCCACGTGACGGCACCGCGGCAGTTTATACCATCCACGTGACGGCACCGCAGCAGTTTATACCATCCACGTGAAGGCACCGCAGCAGTTTATACATGCACGTGACGGCACCGCGGCAGTTTATACCATCCACGTGACGGCACCGCGGCAGTTTATACCATCCACGTGACGGCACCGCAGCAGTTTTACCCATCCACGTGAAGGCACCGCAGCAGTTTATACCATGCACGTGACGGCACCGCAGCAGTTTATACCATCCACGTGAAGGCACCGCAGCAGTTTATACCATGCACGTGACGGCACCGCGGCAGTTTATACCATCCACGTGACGGCACCGCAGCAGTTTATACCATCCACGTGAAGGCACCGCAGCAGTTTATACCATGCACGTGACGGCACCGTAGCATCTACACCATCCACGTGACGGCACCGCGGCAGTTTATACCATCCACGTGACGGCACCGCGGCAGTTTATACCATCCATGTGACGGCACCGCGGCAGTTTATACCATCCATGTGACGGCACCGCGGCAGTTTATACCATCCACGTGACGGCACCATGGGAGTTTATACCATCCACGTGACGGCACCGCGGCAGTTTATACCATCCACGTGACGGCACCGCAGCAGTTTATACCATCCATGTGACGGCACCGTAGCATCTACACCATCCACGTGACGGCACCACAGCAGTTTATCCCATCCATGTGACCGTACCGCAGCAGCTTATACCATTTACGTGACGGCACCGCAGCAGTTTGTACCATGCACGTGACGGCATCACACTTTGCATCGATTTCAGCCATATTGAAGGCGAATTACAAGGCGATGCATGTTCTCACATCGCATATTGCACCCAAAGAGAACCCCAACGGAAGAAAAACGATATCTGCAAAGTTGAAAAGTCGAATTAACATTGATTTATGTTTCTAGCAAATACATAAAAAACTGCTTTCTCGGGAAACAAGTCTACAACAATTAGCGTGCATGTACATGCCATGGATATCATTTTAAACAACCCGGCCACATTTAATGGAGAGGTTGGCCACGCCCAGCAATAGCAAGTTTTAAGTCAATATCTTCATTCGTTCCTACCACTTTGGTGGCCCAGTTGACCAACGTGTGTAATCTTCGTGAAATGTCCTTGGCTCAAGCCTGACTGTGGCGGCATTTTCTTTGACCGGCTCCCTCGCAGGCGATGACAGCAACCGAACAGAGATCACCCTGTTCCGGGATAAGTGCTGTGCCAACTAATGCCAGATGATCCAGTGATCCAGATTCATGATCCATGATCCATGATCCACGGCCAGGAGCGCCGCGCCGGCGGACCGAGAGGTCGCAAGATCGTACGACTGTTCTAACGGGCAGCCGTGGTAGCCGAGTCGCCGCGAGCTGCCGCCGCCGCCGCCTCCGCCGCTCTCGCATCTGGGCGGCACATTTCAGGAACATCGGCGCAGCTTGGTGCCCATTGGTCTCTACACATTCTTGCTCTTTTGTACGTACTCGCTCCGTTGCTCTGCTGTCTGGCGGACGATGCTCGCTCTTGTCCTGCGTCTGCCGGACCCGCCTCTCGTGGCGGCTCCCGCCCATTTTCTCCGTACGCCCGCTTACGCAGTGGCCATTTAATCACTGGTTGCAAGGATGCATATACATGAATATCTGCTGGTTGGTCCTGTGTCTTCAAGTAACTGTAACCGTGTCAGCCAGTGACGTAGCGTTTACTCGCATGACATCAATATGAAGTTAACACTCTCGGATCACTCGAGCGCACTGCGCGAGTAACGCTATTCCGTGTTCTAGGGATATGGAATGGTCAGCATTCAGTCAGGTTTCCCGCTTGCTTTGCTGCGCGAGGATGCGGCGCCGTTGGCGTCAATATACCGCCGCTTCCAGGCTCCAGCCATGTACCATCGGCTCGCATTTCGACCATTCACGGCGCGCTCGAACCTGTTTGCGCCTACGAATATTATAAACCTTCAAATGCCTACGTCACGTGAAAGTGACTTGCATTGCATATGGGGACACTAGATTCATCATTGCTCGAGCTCTGCGGTGTGATCAAATAAATCGCGCAGATACAGACGGACGGAAAGACAAGAATAGACATGCAGACACAATGTTATAGAAACAATAGGGCAGACCGACGGATAGACAGACAAGCAGGTAGACAGACAGCCAGACAGTCAGTCAGTCAGTCAGTCAGTCGGTAGGTCAGTCGGTCAGTCAGTCAGACAGACGCTCAATCTAGGATTTCTGTTTCCCGCTTGTGCTGTTGAGCAGAGCTGCGCCGTTGGCCGTGGCATAGCACCGCCTCAGCCGCATGACATTAATTTGGATCTCAGTGATGTCCAGTGTGTTCTGAAGAGCTGTTCTGATTTTCAAATACTCGATGCACGGCCATTCTTGAAATGCTCCTCCAATGGAGCAAAACATTTGTGTGTGGTAGATATTCGAGCGCTACATCGTATACAAATGTCGCGCGTTGAAGATGAACATTGAGAATGCGGGGCCTGTTCTGGGGCCTTGGAAAAGCTGGATGTGAGTGGCGACCGTAGGTGGGACGGCCGCCCGTTCACGCCATTATTGTTGGGGTTTTCCACACTGCATTGGCTGTTACTTGCTATTCGCCGGTCACGACCTTGGTACCTCGGAACGGTGAGGGATTGGTACCGCGTGACACTCCGTGGTTTGAGGCCTTTTGCGATCGGTTTGGCCTCATAGAGGGTGGATCAATCATTTCTGATTCTGTAGATGAGAAGATGGTAGAATATGCAAGTTTTTTCACTGGCGTAGGCTGTGGCATGCTCATTGGTTGGTTGGTGAAGCGAGGCAAGGTGTCAACAGCACTGGGAAGTTTGCCAAAACCTGCAGCACAAAAGGCAGGCTCCATTTTCAAGACTGGACATGGCCAACCAAAACTTGTTCTTGTTGTGAGGATGGACCTTAAGATGGGTAAAGGTAAAATTGCAGCACAGTGCTCTCATGCAACATTGGCAGTGTACAAGCATGCATTGGCAGAGAGTCCTAGTGACCTCAGTGCATGGAAGAGATCTGGTCAGGCAAAAGTTGTGGTGAAGATTGACAATGAAGAAATGTTGTATGACATGGAGAAGAAAGCTCGGGAAGCTGGACTAATCACTGCCATGATTCGTGATGCTGGAAGAACACAAACTGATCCTGGCAGTGTTACTGTGTTGGGTGTTGGACCTGCACCAGCTTCCCTTTTGGATGAGATAACAGGCCATCTGAAATTGTTATAAAATTGTGTTCTTGTTCATGCCATGTTTTGCAGAAAACACCTATGCTATCTGGAAATGAAGGTGGTTTTGCTCAGCATAAGAATAATGCCCATTTAAGCATACCAGTAGGAACCCTTCATTCTTCCAATGCATCCATGTGATACACATACATGTTTAACAATTAGGTCCTCAAAATATGATGCAAATGCTATGTAATCTGAGCACATATAATGGAATTATTGTGGTAATATTGCTGACCATTACCAATCTTTACAAATTCTGAATTATTTAGTGCTGTGCCATATGAGGTGATATGTGCATCCTATGGAGTGCACATGTTACATGAGGCACATGCTGTCATCCAGTGTCAAAAAGAGACACTGACATGTATGGGCTTTACCTTGCTTAACATGAGGGTGTCAATAGTGTAATGGTTAGCAGGTCAATGTTAACCACTGTACATCCAGGAAACCAGAGGTACAGGGTAGGATTCCCTGCAGTGTCTGCCCTTCCTGCCAGAGTGAGAGAGTGAGAGGCAGGGGATGTCATATAGCCTCAGCAGCTGGGGTGTTGTGAAGTGTGAATAGGACTGGCTTAGCATGACCATATTGTACTTGAATTATCTTTGAAGCAGAAAACAGTGTCCATTTGGAAATGGTGAAACCTTACCAGATGCTTGTCACAGTTTTGTCATGAATATGGAGGATAGGGATAGGGATAGGCGTGACTAGGGGCTAGCCATCAGTATACCACCACACAGCAGGAATCCAGGCCTAGGATGTGACCGCATCAGAACATGTGCAGTGGATGGTCAAATTGTGAATTTCTGAGTGCTCACACAGGGATGTCACACACTGCACATTAGTTCCTCTTTTGGTGGTCCAGCTCACGGGCGCGGCAAGAGACTTGGCAAGGTGGGGGGCACAATGTTGACAAAGGGTGCCCGACAGTGAAAGCCTTTGCCCAAAACAAAATTATATATATATATATATATATATATATATATATATGTATATATATATATATATATATATATATATATATATATATATATATATATATATATATATATATTGTTTTGGGCAAAGGCTTTCACTGTCAGGGCACCCTTTGTCAACATTGTGCCCCCCACCTTGCCAAGTCTAAATGCCAAGCCAATATATATATATATATATACATCATATCATCTTATATGACCCCTTTGTTATTGAGGGCATGTTTTTCTTTTATGCATATATATATACATATATATATATATATATATATATATATATATATATATATATATATATATATATATATATATATATAACCAATGTAACTCAGAAACGTTGTCACAATTTTTATCTGGGTTATTCAAAAATAGCAAGGATTCTGCGAATGTACACTGAAGATCAAAATGGGCCAGCAGTTTGTATTAACATGGCCAGGCCACGTTCGTCTGGATATCTTCAATACTCAGTCAGAACTGAGTAGCGGCACAAGTTTTGTAGCGTAGGTTCGAGCATGCGCATTCGCGTATCTTAAGAACGAAAGCAAAACTCGACACCAGGCGTTGCAGCCTTCGTGGGCCGCGCAACGTCGGTTTCCCAGACGCGCAGTGGTTAACGCAGGCGCGTGAACCACTACACTAACGGCACCCGGCGCGCAGGCTCAAATGTTTTGTCTCACTTGGTGATTCTGAAAAATGATTAACGTTCTCAGGCAAACATGGGATAGCCCTGTGCGTTTTGAACACATTTCGACCCACTCCATTCAGCACTCATGAGACCGCTCACATCTGTCCGGTTAAGGGGCCCCTCGAGAACAGCACTACGGGGCACAGTGTTGTTCCCGGTCAAGAGGTGAAGACCCATTCTGTTCTACCGCGGCGTGTTTTTTGTTATTGTTGTTTCGTTGTTTGTTTTTTTTTTGCTGTCATTCTGGCGACATGGGCGGCGTCCCGCGGCCTATCCGGAGGCCATTGGAGGGATACATCATATCGCATTGGTTCGCTCCCTGACGCGGGAGGCCTTCTGGCACGCGCAGCTGACACATGCTCGACACATGAACCGTTCTTAACGCAGCAACGTCCGTGGTCACCGCAGGTGGTCAAAATCGACACATGGACTCCAGTTGGGTTTAACGGGCCGATGTTGGAAAAGCGTTGGAGGGCCCACCGCTCGGAAAGGGGGGGGGGGGGTTCTGACTGACACAGGACTCTTCTATCACCTCAACTGCCAGACGGGCCCGACCAACGCAAGAGATCCTCGGCCATTCGGGCTCCCGTCCCCGGCCCTGTTACGCAAATCTTCCCCTGGCCGATTCGGGGTCCCTTGTTGACACAGCATGCCCTGTTAGGTGTTGTGGGCCCCTGAACGATACAAGAGCCTGACCAATGTAAATCGCAGGCCCGGCCTTGTGCCTGCTTGGGAAATAGGCTCCCAGAGCTCCGTCCAGCACGGAGCTGACTGTTCGTTGCTCGTCGTCTCTGGCTGAAATATAGGAGCGCGCTGTCTGAGTGTTTGAGGGGTCCCTATCATTGCAAAAGATCATCTTACTGACATTTGAGATCACGGCCCCATAGGCGGGACCCTTAATGTGACCTGCAGCCATCCCTTCGGACCCTTCAGCCTTTCCATCGGGCCCTTGATCCTTGGCCTCGAGAGACCCTTCAGCTCTTCTCCGGTCTCCTCAAGCACCGCTCCGACGCGGGGCCACTCCGCCAGACGGCCCCTATTCGGCACTGTGGCCCGAACTGACACAGGAGCCCCTCATTAAGTTAGGGACCCCGAACACTGCTAATCGCAAAACCCGGTTTCGTTTCTGTTTGGGAAATGGGTCTCAAGAGCTCAGAATGACATGGAGCCGACTGCTCCGTGATCGTGGTCTCTGACAGGCTTGGATACCTGCGTTGTCTCAGAGGTTCCTAAAACGGTGCAGGAGGACCTCAGACTGATATTTCAGGTCATGACCCTACGGGCCGCGATTCTTTATGTGACGTCCTTCGGGCCCTTATGCACTTCAACCGGGCTTTGATAGTCGGTTGCGGCGGGCCGCCCGGGCCCCTCTTCGGGCCTCATCAAACACTTCCCTTGGTCGTCTCGGGCCCTTGCGAGCTCAGGGCCCTCCGTTAGGCTTTGTTGGCCCCTGACAAGGCCCGCGACCTGTGAAAATCACTGGCCTCGGCTTTGTAGCTGATTGGGAAGTGGGTCCTCAGGCCCATACGGACACGGAGCCGAACATGTGGGACAGTGGTACCAGACGAACATATAGGCCCATATCGACTCAGGGGGTTCCCGATCGGGGTAAAGGGTCCTCTGACCGTTATTTGAGGGCCCGTCTTCGCAGGCCTGGCCCCTAAATAAGACCCCGACCAGTCCCTTATGCCCGTAGACCTTCCAACCGGGCCCTAGACCGTCGGACCCGTTGACCCCTGGGCTTTTCGGGCCTTCTTGAACACTGACTCTGGCCGACTCGGGGCCCTTTGACAAGACAGGGCTCCTGTTAGGAGCTGTAACGCTGCAAACAATGTAAATCGCTGGCTCCGACTTTGTCCCTGCTTGGGGAATGGGCACTTAGGCCCTTGCCGCCACGGAACCGACTGTGTGCTACTGGTGGCGTCTGACCGAAATATAGGCCCCTATTGGCTCAGTGGGCCCCTGGTCGGCGCAAAGGCCCTCTGGCTGGCATTTGAGGGCCCGTTCCTGCGGGCCGAGGCCCCTGAATAATACCCCTGGCTGGGTTTTCTGGTCCTTAAATCGGATCCTTAATTGTAGTTTTCGAAGGGCTCTTTGGGCCTCTCGTTGTGGCCCCCCCCCCCCCCCCTCTGTACGCGCTATTGGTTCAGCTCATTCCACTCCTACGTCCCAACGTCGTAAGGCTGCTTGAAGGCCGAATTGCTTCACCCGTTTGGTAGTAATTTCCTAGCAAAGGGTTTTCGCGACCGTGTGCCATTAGAACTTCCCATCGTCAACCACGACGATTTATTGGTTTTTCACCAGTTCTGTTCGTTTGGCTTCAACACAAAGTTCTCAAGGAAAATATGGACTTCGTTCCAGACTGAACATAATGCAATCACAGCAGCTGTGTGCGTATTTTGTAGTTTTCAATCTTCAATATTATAGTTCTCAATAGATAACGTGACTGGCGTCCATTTCTGTGCGATAACAAAATGAAGAGCGATGGTGTTTTCAATCCCGCCAGCAAACCTTAGAAGCATTTGGGGCACTCCGCTTAAGAACGCTTGTATAATTAGCGCCCCTTTAACAGAACGCAGCAGCGTGCTCAGAGCATCGACGTGTTTGTAGCGGCAAGCCAGACAGAGGAACCCGTATGCAGGGCTTTATTGACTGCACCCGTCTTGTTGGTAACAAAAAGTGGGCTGGCTTGATAACTGATCGTCATTAAATGCGGCAAATGCATGCTTCCCATCCGCAGTAGACAAGTGCAAGTGTCTAAAGGTCGAAAAAACACCTAAAGGTTTGTTGCTAGCGATAGCCTACACGCATGGGCATTGGATACCAGCCTTAAACCCTGGTAAGGGTTTACCAGCCTTACCAGCTATCAGCCTTAGGCATTGATGGTGTCGCACTGGTAACGGTCTTCATTATATTCGAACAGGCGGCGGGGAAACAGCGGCAGCGGGGGAGTCTGCGCTGCCAGCTCGAAGACCGTTCTAGCGGTGCCACCAGTTGTGCTGCTAGTGTCTTATCCACAACATGCTTGACCCCTGCTCCGACGATCCCGGACGTGGCAGACCATGCTGCCGTGGAAGATAACGTGTCAGCTAGAATTTTCTGCCAGTCACCACCGGGAATGTCCATTGTCGAATGCCGCTGCAGTCAGACTTGAAAAAAAACCCGAGTAGGGCGGGATTTTAATGCCCTCGCGCAATTCAGTGTCACAACCAGGGGAGTTGGAATTTGTACGGTCCGTGGGTGTCGCGCACCCTCACTTTCCGAGGAGGCAGAGCGTTAGCCCTACCTTCCATGCACGCTATGGCGCTGTATGAAAAAATCGTTTGCGAAATGGGGTTTGTCACGCCCATTTTTTTAAACGTTTCTTCGTCTAATGTCACAATATGACCAAACAGAGGTCGTTTATCCATGGGCGTCGCCAGTGAGGGGGGTGGATGGTTCCAGCCCTCCCGATTCCAAACAGCGTCACACCCGCACATGAACGGCAAAACTGGAAACGCCCTTGCGTGGCGCCATAGGCAGATGACTCGCTTGCCAACTTTTTGCCACGTTACGCGATTCTGATTTTGCATTACAGAGTAAGGTTTATACCAACACAACATATGCGATATTGCAGTGCTGCGGCTTATGTGGATCGACCGTAGCCCGAGAAACTCTTGGAAAGTCTGGGGAGAGAAAGTCTCCAGACATTTTATTCAGCTGACTGCTGATGCTTCCAGATATACGCAAACAATGCGCACAGGGGCGTCACTTCTGCACCGTCTGGTACGCAGTGTTCGTAGACGCGGGTTTCCGCGGTCTCGGAGAGTGAATCGATTTCGCGCGGACCGACGATCTAGAGTTCATTTCGGATTTGGTTGGGGACGGTGTAGGTGGCTGAGCTCCCTGGCACATCGTGTCATTGTTGCGTGAGTGTAAATAAGCGGCGTCCTTTGTGGTAAAGTCCGAAAAGGTCTGGAAGTATTTGACCATACGAGACACGCGCCGAACGCCTGAATTCATCCACGGAAAGATTTCCCTCTGGTTGACAGGTTGAACCTAGATATAGGTGAGCTACTCCTAGCCTCAATGCTTTTTGGGCCGTTTGTTTCTTAGTGTGCTATCTGGTTATTCAGTGACATTTGTGTGTTATATGGATGCGATTTGCTATTGTGTGTATTGGTTGTGGTGTACATTAAGTTCCATCTTGATGTTTGAAAATGTTGTTTGCCATGCATTTTCAAACTGGACTGTATTGTCTGCTAAAAGGTGAGCATGGTTGCAGGGTAACACAAGGTTTGATTGAGCATAAATATTTTTTGTGGTTACTTTGATGGAAGGATATTTCATGATGAAGCATGAATTTCATTGACTGTGCTTAGCTCTAAATGTTTTGAACATGCACATATGTCTGCAAATGTGTTGCCCAAACAGCCTGTGAACTATGGGGGATTTCAGGTGTCTAGGTGCTTTGGCATCCTGAATGTACCATACTTCCCAAGCTACCATTATCTGCAGGATGGCTGACAGTTCACTTTATGAGGCTAGTAAAGAACTGTTAAAGAGTTACAGATATAAGAAATGTGGGATTGACTAATTGCATTTTATGAAATGCAAGCAAGTTTTCCTGACTATTACTATGAATTATACATTTTGCACTATTTCTTAGGTCATAGATGATTTATGCAAAACATAAGCAGGTATGCAATTTAATTGTCTCTTACTTGTTTAGAGTGTTATGAATGTGGAGATATGACCATTTAATATAATGCAGTTCAAGTAAATGATTGCAATATGGATCAAGAAATTTCCATATTATACATAAGTACAGCATATTTTCCACTGTCTATATCATGCCCTTATCACTGCATGTCTGTATCATATGTATTGGCAAATACTTAGGTACACTTGTTAGTTGTCCAGTCTGCAAAAAAAAATATTTATGATTGCTGCTAGTCAAAATGATTGCAACATACACAAATTATCACTGAAATGAATATATACTGAATATGCTGAATCAGATAGAATACACACCAAGTACTGGCCTAGATGATAGTTCAATATCAGGATAATTTTGATGTGTCCTGAATGAGGCAGACCCATATAATGTTACCAGATATACTGCCATATGGTTCAATAATTGATCACACTTCAAAAACTCCATACCAGTATCATGTGTGCATATCTTATTTCTGTGTTAATTGCTGGACAGAATTGTCACATTGAGGTTATGAGTGTGTAAAATCATCAGAAAGATATTTTGATTTCTTTAGTTATTTACTAGCTGCTAAGCAGCACTTCATTGAGGCATAATTTCTAACATAAGGTTTGCAACCATTTGCTATGATAGGATGGTATAGCATGCACCAAAAAGCACACATCCATGTGGCATTGCATGACATTTAGTTTTTTTTCCCATATACTGCTGCTCTCCCTATTTTATCTGACATAGTTGGCAGTCCCATTGGCCCCCTTTCTGCCAACTAGCTGAGCATGGAGTGTAAAATGGCCACCTACTCCTTTTGCAGCAGTGCTGCCAGCTTCAAGGTCCTCTCACAGTAGCTCATCTTTTTGGGATATGCCTGCAGGATTTCCAGCATATTTTTTATGGAGATATGGTCAGGAAGACCCTGGAACTGTTGTCCCGGGATCACTGATGGGTCCATTAGTGCCACCATTGGGCTCTCTGTGGCATGTGAGTGGGCATGCTATCTTGTGTGCAGATGAAGGCTGCCTCATCAGAAGCCATTTTCTGGTGATTTGTGGTGTGTGTGTTGGTCCCTTGTTGCTCCAAATGACCTCTTTACGGTTGTCTTTTCCCCCAATTGTTACATCATTATGCTTCAGCACAGCTCTCGCCCTCGCATCTTGCTATTTTATTTTTACTGAAGTGTGACTTATGTGACCCCTTTGTATGCTGTAGGGCCTACTGAGTGATGCTACAGTAAACAACAGTGATAGACATCTCCCAGCCCCTGTTTGTGAATTTGACTCTCTGGTCTCCCTTCAGGGCAGCTTTGACATTGACAGTTTTCACCACCTGGCTTGCCTGTGGGTGCTGGCTGGAGTATTTGTTGTCATCAAGAGATCCTCCATGTCAAAATATGCTTCTTCCTTCTTGGCTGACTCTGCCCTGGACTATTCACATGACTCACACATGTGTGCCTTACTGGGAGAGGCCCTTTTAATAGAACCCATGTCTGCTGTTCCACCATGACAGATATCTGTGGCCTGTTAAGATAAGTGATTTGTTGAATGATTTGCATCTGTTGCTCAAGGAGTTCAAAAAATGCACACCATGTTTCATTCTTGCTTCACATAATCATTAAAAGTGTTAAAGGTGGAGAGCCAAATGTGCTGATGGATGATGAGAAAAAAATGTATGAAATGCCTTGTCCATTAAGAATGGTGAGCAGTGCCAGAAGACCATGTGTTATAGCTGCTTTACTTTGTTAGGAATGACCACTAATGGAGTTTTTGTTGAAGGTGGCTGACATTTCATGTTTCATAATCAAACCATGTGGTGAGTGGTTAGGAGCTGATTATTATCTGTTATTTTCATCTAGCACACCTAGAAATAACTAGAAATTATGTTCTCTGTAATCAGTTATGGCTACAGGTTGAACTGCAAGATCCACATAAATGGGTCACTACCTGAAGTCTGTGACCTATGGGCCTTGTCCAGGAATGACAGCCCTGCTTCCATTGTTGCTGGGCATCATAATATTGTTTGAGGTGCACAGTTCGCATAAATGGGGTCTCTTGTCATCGAGGCACAGTAGAAATACATCTGACTCCAACCTTTTCAGTACAATTTCAACTGGAATCTTTAAATCACTTATTTCAAGCTAGTCAGAGAGAGAGAGAGAGAGAGAGCGAGAGAGAGCGAGAGAGCGAGAGAGAGAGCAGGAGTGTGAGGCGCGCCACGCAGCGAGCATCCGGAGTCCGGCCCGCGCCAGCCAGTGACGCCGAGCCTGCCACTGCCCGCAGGGTCGGTGGGTTGCAGGGGGTCACCGTGGACCAGTTCCTCAAAGGCGTCGGGCGGCAGCTGTCTCAGCTGCTGCCCGGCAACAACGATGTGGAGACGGGGGTGCGCGACCAGCAGCAGACGATGGAGATCATCAAGAAGCCCAAGGTGGGTGGGGGCCGCTGCTCCCGGTTCGCGGCGGGCCGGTGCGCCGGCTCGGTCGCTCGAGGTCTGCCCGGCCGGAGGGTGGGGCGGGGCGCCGGGCGTGGCCTGCCGCTGTCGCCAGTGCCAGGGTGACTATGTCGTACCTGTCTGACGGCGTTACCAGTGTGCGATCTGGCCTACAGATGTGTGCCTGGTGCCCCCCCCCCCCCCAATATCCCAAGATCCCATATGCATGGAAGCTTATGGGATCCTAGATCCACCCTTGGGATCCAGGTACATCTCTGCTGGTTTATACAACTGATGCAAACTACACCGGAGACTTCTACTTCATGCTGTAGTGAGTGCGCGCAGGAAACGTGTGCTGTTGTTCCTGAAATTTGGTAGAATTGATAGTTTTTTCGGATATGCGACGATTTTTCAACTAACCTTTTCTTTTGTCTAAATCCTGGAGTTAATGTTGAATTTTTATAGATGCTTTGTTTACAGAAGAAATTGAATGCGGTCTGTGCGACAGTTTTGTGCCGCGCACGTGTAGTCGTACAAGCACACATGCCTGTTCCATCCATCGTGTTGCACCCCAGTGGCGTAAGGTGAGGCGCCTCGCGTGGTCAGAGCCCATGCAGTGCGGTGGCGTCATGCGCGGGCCGGCCCAGTGAGCCCCTGGTGGGCGCCTAACGGACGCGCCGCGCCGCAGGTGGAGAAGGTGCGCATGCTGGAGCGCTTCACCGCCGCGGAACCGGCTCCGGGGACCCTCTACCTCACCGCCACCCACCTCATCTTCGTCGACCCGCGCAACAAGAAGGAGACTTGGGTGAGCTGGCCCGCTATGGCACGAGGGACGGGGGCTTTAGGCAGCCGTGCAGCGTGCTTTGACAGGAGGGGAAGGGCAGTCGGGCTTGATGATAGTCCATGTCGTGCCATTGTTTATATGCGATCACAGGTAGGGTTGTGAGATGGCGTGTCCGCAGGCGCGCCGACATTCCCACGTAGCTTCCTGCTTGCACGCCTCGTTCCTATTCCTAAGCTGTGTTTTGTAAAACTGACCCTGGTGAGATTGTTAGTGATAATATTCTGCTATTTTAACGGTTCACTTCGATAGACGTGTAGGCAACAACAAACGCCTGGTGATAGCGTCGGGCGCCACGGCGTTTCCCGTTGGTGTTGCCGCGCCCGCCCCGTTTCTCACCGGCTCGTGACCCCGTGGCCACTGCAGGCTGTTGTGGCGCCAGCGTGCCTGGCAGCGGCGCGCGGCCGGCGGCGCCGTTCCGGCGTCGCGCCGCGCTGCTGACGGACGCGGTCGGTCGCGCCGCAGATCTCGCACATGCACGTGGGCTCCGTGGAGAAGCTGCCGCTGACGCCGGGCGGCTCGCCGCTGCTCGTGCGCTGCAAGAACTTTCCGCTCGGCCACGTTCGTGTTTCAGCGCGAGCCCGACTGTCACGACATCTTCACGTCGCTGCAGCAGCTGTCGCAGCCAGGGTGCCGTGCTCTACCGGCGCCGGCCTCGGTTCGGCGGCGCTCAACGCCGTGCATGCAGGCTCATTTGCGTTTGGTGCCGCTTGAATTCGCTGGACGTGAAGTTGTTCTATTTCTGGCGATGAGGATGGGAGGTTGTGGGGTACGTCATTTGACCCACGTGTTCGGACGCCCGACCGTGGAGGCGAAGGGCTGTGATCGTGCCACGCCTGGTAGATATCGGCATTGAAGCGTGCCCCGACACTTCCAAACATCCGCGCTTGATGAACTCGCTAGTACTTAGCACGTGACGCCGTTCTCTGCTGCCTGACGCACTGAGGCTCGCCTACAGCCAGCTCTGCACCGGTCTTTGGTACTGCGCCTCGACCGTGTGCTGGGCCTTGGACCCTGACGCTCCGCCGCCGTTCTAGTGGACTGGAAGACCTGTACTGCTTCCACTTCACGCCGCGCAGCACGGAGCTGCGCCAGCCCGACGGCTGGGACACGTACGACCTCAGCGACGAATTCAGGTCAGTGCCGGCTCCGACCAGCTCATCACGCCGGCGCCCCAGTCTCTGACCTGTCAATCATGTGGCGGCTCCCTGGTGGCGCCGTCTGTCCGGTCCCGTGCTTATTAAAGCTGATCATGAAGTGTTTTCACGTAGTTTACGTGCATAATTCATGGCGTCATAAGGCCACGTGTCACATTTCGCGGTCATTGCGTTCAGTGGCGTGCATTGCACAGGAAACTCATTTGGTGAGGCATGCATCACAATTAACGGCCGGTTGCTGGCGGCCTCTGGCGTCCGGCGTCCGGCCGGCTGTAAGGAACGCCGCGTGCCCTGCGGCAGGGCGGATGGGCGTACCAAACGACGTATGGGCGCTGACGGACATGAACGCTGCATACGAGGTGTGCGACACGTACCCGTCGCTGCTCTGCGTGCCGGCCGCCGCCAGCACGGCCGTCCTGCTCGGCTGCTCGCGCTTCCGAAGCAAGGGCCGCCTGCCGGTGCTCAGCTACCTACACTCGAATCAGGTGGGCGCTTGACTGCCACCGCCGCATCAACTGCGTGCGTCGCTGGCAGTTGTCGGGCAAGACGTGCGCCTCTGGTCCTTTGGCAGTTGTCGAAACAAAACATGACTCGCTGTGCTGTGGACCAGTCAGATGTCCAGTTCGGCGCGGTGGGCACAACGTGGCGCCAGGGAGGCGCGTCTCGTGATCGCGTGATTGGTGGCGCGCGCATGCCGTCGCCGCCGCGCTGCTCGTGCAGACGTCAGTCAGGCAGTCGCCGGGGGCGGCCGGTGACCGGACGCGTGCCGCCGGGCCGCTGACCGGACGCGCCCTGCGCTGTCGCAGGCCAGCATCTGTCGGTGCAGTCAGCCGCTGTCCGGCTTCAAGGCGCGCTGTCTGGAGGATGAGCAAATGCTGGAGCTGCTACGCGGCACCAAACCCGTCAGAGAAGCTGATGTATGTCGTGGATACGCGGCCCAAGGTGAGTGAACCGCCCGCGGGGGACGTGTGACATGGGTGACATGTGAACGGGTGATGTGTTGACACGGGTGATGTGTGCTGCGGATGACGTGTGACGTGTGCTGTGCGTGACATGTGCTGCGGGTGACATGTGACGTGGGTGACGTGTGCTGTGGATGGCATGTGAAGTGGGTGGGCATGTGCTGCGGATGATGTATGCTGCGGATTACATGTGACGTGGGTAACGTGTGCTGTTGATGACGTGTTAAGTGAATGACATATGCTGCGCATGACGTGTGACGTGGATGACGTGTGCTGTTGTGCGGCGCTTGACAGAAGGGGAATTCAGTGAGTATGTCGTAATGAGGCTAGTGGGACATACAGAGCGAACGGTTGGAATCAGTATGCACGATCTTGGGTTGCGTGTTCTCCTGTCACATTTGCGAACCGTGACCAAGGGGGATGGGGAGCGGGCGGGCACAAGGCTCACCGAGCCTTTTGCCCGTTTCCTGTTGATTTTTGCCATCAGTTGATATGTGAAGTCGCTTGAGCATCCGACTATGAGAGCCTGGTCTATCTTTTCCCCGTGGTTTGCAGATCAACGCTATGGCAAATAGAGCGTCAGGGAAAGGCTACGAAAACGAGAACTTCTACCAGAATATCAAGTTCTACTTCTTCGGCATCGAAAATATTCATGTTATGCGAAATAGCTTAAATAAACTGGTGGAAAGTAAGTGCCCGGTTTTTGGATATGGCCATATGTTTGATAGTTTGAAAGCTCTTGGCAAGAAGCTAATGTTTTGTCTTTGTCGTCAGCTTTATAAGAAATATAAGGCTACGATGCTTTGTTTGTGCACTCCACTAAACTGGCGGCTCAAAAAGACCTCACTAGTCCGGATGAATCAAATCATCGTATTCCACAAATCGACCAAAGTCTCCACCAGGGTCGCGTACCTCCCAGGGGACATCCCGTTCGTCAGAGTCGTGACAATGCATCGTTGCCAGACGATTGCCATATTGGCGCCGGATGCCGCCGGCCGCGACCGTCCCCCGCGGTGCCGCCGCCGCCGCCGCTGACCGCCCCCGCCCGCGTACCCGGCAGCCTGCGAGAGCAAGACGTCGGCCATGTCGACGTTCCTGTCGGGCCTGGAGTCGAGCGGCTGGCTGCGGCACGTGCGCTCGACGCTGGAGGCGGCGCAGTTCGTGGCCGCCTCGGTGGAACAGGGCGTGACGGTGCTGGTGCACTGCAGCGACGGCTGGGACCGCACCTCGCAGACGTGCGCGCTCGCCGAGCTGCTGCTCGACCCCTACTACCGCACCATCCATGGCTTCCAGGTGAGCGGCAGATGGCGCTCGCCGCCCGCCACCGCTCCTGCGGCAGCCGGGGCACAGCTAGCGGTTCCCTCGGCAAAGCCCGACCAGTCTCCCTGGACTGGCGGCTTACAACGATCGGACCCTATTGCAGGGAGACCAGTCTGCCACAGGCCTTGGGCTTGTTTTGTCACGTTGGTGTGCGTCGTACTGCACGTATGTGTGCTGTTTTCTTCCGCTCGGTGGGCTGGGCTGTGCGTTCCGTGAGCGGCGGTCAGCTCTGACGGCTCTGGCCTCCGCCGCCCGGCAGGCTCTGATCGAGAAGTGCTGGCTGGCGCACGGTCACAAGTTCACGGACCGCTGCGGCTTCATCCAGCAGGACCCCAAGGAGATCTCTCCCATCTTCACGCAGTTCATCGGTGGGTGCACATTGCGGAGATCGTGACTCAGTGTCGTGATTGTTACCTGTGACGGCTAAGCGCTGCTCCCTGTTGTTCTATATGTCCTACTGCGAGATCCCCGCTACAGGAGCGTGGGGCCCGGCCGCTGTCTGTTGTCGTGTCCTTCCAAAACCGAGTCCCGCTGTCTCGGCTTGTGCGCAGCTGGCACATCCGTGTCATGCTCCACCTCCGCTTCTGACGGCTGACGTCCTACCGTGACCCTGCGTCAGTCGGTGTCGAGTGTCTAGTATGTGTGTGGGTGTGGGTGTGGGTGTGGGTGTGGGTGTGGGTGTGGGTGTGGGTGTGTATGTGGGCGGGTGTGGGTGCGGGTGTATGTGTGGGGGGGAGGGGGTGTGGGTGTGTTGTGGGTGTGAGTGTGGGTGTGTTGTGTTCAGTGCCGGATTGAATCAGCAAATGTAGCTCAACTCCGACCGCGTGCCTAGTCAGCGTCGAGTTGAGTCAGCAGCTGTAGTCCATCTCCAACCCTGTGTTAAGTCAGTGTCGAGTTGAGTCAGCAGCTGTGGTCCACCTCCGCCTCAGATGCGGTGTGGCAGCTGAGCCAGCTGCAGCCCCAGGCGTTCCAGTTCAACGAACGGTACCTGCTTACCCTGCACGACCACGTGTTCTCGTGCCAGTTCGGGACGTTCATCGGCAACTGTCACAAGGACCGGCAGGACCTGCGGTGAGTCGGCAGCGGGTGACGGCGGTCGAGGGCCCGGCGGCAGGCGTGGCCTGCCCCGCCGGCGGAACCCGGGACACGGCCGGCGGCCGGACGCGGGGTGTATGGGTTGAAACACCGCCGAGCTCGCTGCTGAGAGAATGACCGCAAGTGAAGTAACGCTTCACTTCCGGACGGCGGCGAAAGTCTTTGACATGGGCTTGTTAACGTACTTGGTGGGGCATTGGCTTCCGACCTTGTCTTCGTTTACCCCGCGCCTTCCACATGCACGGTGTTCCCCCTCCAGATCTCCAAGAGAACCCCCGGAGAACGCTGGCCCTCCTGACGCTGCCGTTGTTGCCTTGCCTCAGGCTGTCGGAGCGCACGTACTCACTGTGGGGCCTCACGGCACAGCACCTCAGCGAGTACACCAACGCGCTGTTCGACCCCACGCGCTTCCCGGGCGCGCTGAAGGTCGGCCTGCCGCCCCAGGTTGTCCGGTGAGTGTCCGCTGGCTTTGCGGACCGCGGGCCCCGGGTGGGGCGAGCGTGTGCTCGGAGGCGTGGTTTGGCGTGCCGCCAACCGAGCGTCGTCGGCGGCGAGCGTAGCCCCCGCGGGGCTCGGGTCTTGCTCTTATGCGCTTTGAGTCGGATGTTGCTGCGCTCCTGGTCAAAGTCGCGTGCTTCGTCGTTAATACTGAGGCTGGAAAGTGCCCGTCAACGTCCATGTAACCAACGTTTGTTTTGGAGGTTGTCAGATCCAGTTGCCAGTTGAGGAGGCAATTCTTGTGACTAAGTTAAAAGAAAAGCTACTGGGACGAAAATCTATGCACGACTCTGTCGTCGTGCTGCCATATTGGTGCCTCTCCGGATGGAGCGCAGGACCGTACCGTGACCGATAACAAGCAGCTAACTTCACGTGCCCGTTCGCCGCGCGCTGGCCAGGTTCTGGCGCGGTATGTACTCCCGCTTCGAGTTCGGCGTGCATCCACGCGAGTGCCTGCTGGAGGTGGCCAACTACCTGTCGGACCACAACCAGTCGATGCGGGACCATATCCGCCTGCTCGAAAAGGTAGGCGGCGGCTCTGTCGTGATGGATCAGGGTCCCTGGCCCGTGGGTAGGATAAGTTAGTGGTCGGGTCTGCCGTCGCTGACTCGAGGTCTGCGGTCCGTTTGTGTAGAGATTAGGCTTTCAGGCGTGCCGACCTCAGGACACGGCGGCGTCTGCTATAGCCACCCGCCTGGAGAGCAGTGCGCTTGTCTGTATGGGGCCGGTAGGGGAGCTTCGTCCTGGGTTCGGCTCGATCGGACGCCATTTGTGCGGCCCGGAGCGGACGGCCGCCGTCGCCGCTCCGGGCGGGCGTGTGGCCAGCCTGCTGTTGTTTCTTGTGGCCCGGGGCTGCAGACGTGTGGAGACCGGGAGCGGGCGGCCGCCGTCACCGCTCCAGGCGGGCGTGTGGCCAGCCTGCTGTTGTTTCTTGTGGCCCGGGGCTGCAGACGTGTGGAGGCCCGGAGCGGGCGGCCGCCGTCACCGCTCCAGGCGGGCGTGTGGCCAGCCTGCTGTTGTTTCTTGTGGCCCGGGGCTGCAGACGTGTGGGGACCCGGAGCGGGCGGCCGCCGTCGCCGCTCCAGGCGGGCGTTGTGACCAGCCTGCTGTTGCTGGTGGCCCGGGGGGGGGGGGGGGGGAAGGGGCAGGCGTGCGAGCTGTCGGCACGCTCCGGGCCGACGCCGCGTGCGTGACCGTTCGCGGCGCGTTGCAGCGGATAGGCCAGCTGGAGAGTCGACTGAACAACGCCGATCCGGAGAGTGGCGAGAGCGCCGACGGCGCCGCCACTGCTGACAAGCTGGCCGATCGGCGCCACATCAACGACCAGGTGAGGCCGGTCCGGTCCAGTCTACCGAGCAACGACCAGGTGAGGCCGGCCCGGCCCAGCCTACCGAGCAACGACCAGGTGAGATCGGCCCGGCCCAGCCTACCGAGCAACGACCAGGTGAAGCCGGTCCGGTCCAGCCCACCGAGCAACGACCAGGTGAGGCCGGTCCGGTCCAGCCTACCGAGCAACGACCAGGCGAGGCCGGTCCGGTCCAGCCTACCGGGCAACAACCGGGTGAGGCCGGTCCGGTCCAGCCTACCGGGCAACGACCAGGTGAGGCCGGCCCGATCCAGCCTACCGAGCAACGACCAGGTGAGGCCGGCCCGGTCCAGCCTACCGAGCAATGACCAGGTGAGGCCGGCCCGGTCCAGCCCACCGAGCAACGACCAGGTGAGGCCGGCCCGGTCCAGCCTACCGAGCAATGACCAGGTGAGGCCGGCCCGGTCCAGCCCACCGAGCAACGACCAGGTGAGGCCGGTCCGGTCCAATCTACCGAGCAACGACCAGGTGAGGCCGGCCCGGTCCAGCCTACCGAGCAACGACCAGGTGAGGTCGGCCCGGCCCAGCCTACGGGCAAATGTGCCCTCTGGCAATGGCCTGCACCGACGCCGGTGGTGCGTGGGGTGCGGGTATTGCCATCTTTTAGAGCCGGCCAGTTAGAGTGACGGCGAATGACTTGGTCACGAATCACGAGGGCGGCGATTTGCGGCGCAACATTCGCGTCACGGGCGCTGCAGTACAAAGCCCAGCCCCGCATTTGAAATTGGTTATCTGAGAAAGCCTCTTGTTGCGATCAGCCAGCTGCTTTTTTTCTGGAGAGAAGCTGTTGATCCTGATCCTTCAAACATGATGAGAAAACTGTGACGTAAAAACTCTGGAAAATTTTACATTAATTGTAGGGCTCCTTTTTATGTTGTGATTGTGTGATCGAATACATCGGTGGGTTGTTTTTTGCGTGGGACTAGAAGTGAAGCCCACATTTAGCTGACTAGTGGACATGGGATCAGCGGTTGTCCGCGTTTTTTATGGTATTGTTATCATCTGATCGTAGAAACTGCGGTAGCTTTCAGTCTACAAGAAGCAGTGCACCACAGACGATGCATTCATATACATCTAATACCATCAGATCGCAAACGGATATGCCCAAGGTGTGCTCGGCTAAAGAGGGGCATCGTGCATTGCGTGAAAATAAACCCCATGGTTACCGGCCGGGGCATGGCTTAACGATAACATTTAACGACGCAAGCAAACTGAGTGTGGATTTTGGCTGATGAATGCGCGCGTTTCACAAAAGAGAACCGTAGGATTGGGTTGCCTCTAACCCGCCCGGTTTACCTCAGTTTGTTCAGTTTGCCTGCGATGTCATTTGATGTCATTTTACAGCTGATGCTACTCTTTCGATTGTACACGTCTGCTAGTAATTTAACCTGGGTGCTGCCGATCTATTGGTTTTAGATGTCGGAAGGATTCATTCCTCCGTTTTTTGCTTGCAAATATTTGTTCATTGTTTTTGATCGGAATGCCTGGGCGGTAGATCAAAGTGACTGTTTGACTGGCATTGTCTGTGCTGGGCTGGACGGTGACCTCGCCGGGCCGGCGGTGACCGTGTCCGGGTCGACAGGTGAACGCCAATCTCCAGCTGCCGCCGCTCAGCGTCGATCAGCTGACTCGGGAGCTGTACTCGGTGGCCGACGACTGGGTCTCGCCGCGGGGTGTACGCGAGTGCAGCTGCACCACCTCATTCGACCACTTCAGCAAGAAGGTGAGGGGGCGCCGACCGCCACGCTTGGGTCGGTGCGGTGCCGGTGCTGTTGTCAGAGCCAATGCCAGTGCCAGTGCCAGTGTCGGTGCCGGTGCCGGTGCCGGTGCCGGTGCTGTTGTCAGAGCCAGTGCCAATGCCAGTGCCAGTGCCGGTGCCGGTGCCAGTGCCAGTGCCGGTGCCGGTGCCGGTGCCGGTGCCGGTGCCGGTGCCGGTGCCGGTGCCGGTGCCGGTGCCGGTGCTGTTGTCAGAGTCAGTGCCAGTGCCAGTGCCGGTGCTAGTGCTAATGCCAGTGCCGCCGTGGAGTAACTGGATAGATCCGTTGCCGACTGGGCACGGATATGACTACTGGGTACCTCATTGGCCTACCACAATGGCTAACGCATAACGCATATGCACCAACTAGTGTGTAGCGTTGTTGTAAAGATCGCAAACCTTTTAACGGCGATGAAGCATTTGTTGTGTGGAGCTTAGCCGGTGTGCTCTCGTATTAGGTAAAAGTCGGCCCGGAAATCAAAACGCTGGTTCATCGACTGCCGCTTCTGTCGCACACGAAATCCACATTTGTGTGGGAAGTTCGCACTGTGCCGGTGTCCACATGTCCGCATGAGGTGAGGTTGTATGCAGGGAGGGGGGGGGGGGAGGGGCGTGGCGAGCGTGCCAGCTGACCATGCGCCCGGCCGGGCAGTTCCACTGCTGGCGGTGCGGCGACATCTTCTGCCAGCGCTGCCTGGACCGGTGGCAGCGGCTGCCGGGCCACCTGCAGGGCTCGCGGCGCCCGTCTGTCGGCCCTTGCTACAGCTGCTCACCAACTCCCAGTCGGTCGACTCGCAGACCGCTGAGAACACGACTTCAAACCCCTGGCGACAGCGCGTCGGCGGCGCCGCGCCCCGGCTCCGCATCCGGCCGGCGCCACCCTCGACCCCTACTACCTCCGCGCGGCGGCGACGCCTGGTGACGAGCGGGAGGCGGCGGCGGTCGCGACGCGGCGTGTCCGACCCGGCGCCACCCTCGACCCCTACTACCGTCCGCCGGGCGGGCGACGCCTGTGCCAAGCGGGAGGCGGCGTCGGTCGCGACGCGGCGCGTCCCGACCGGCGCCTGTAGCCGCGTCGACCCGTTGGACACACTTCCGAGATCGTGGCAGGTTCGTCGGAGTGGTGGCTGCTCTCCCGGCACTCTTTGTGGTGTGCTCCGGCGCAAGGTTAAATCACAGGCTTACGCTTTGGACCGGCCAATCAGGCTACCTGCACCTCGTCGTAAAAAAATCATGCGCACCAAAATTTGAAATCAGGGCGCCGTAACCCCGGCGCGGCGGCGTCTGGACCCGCCTGCCCCGCCCGCGCAACACTGGTGCTTCGCTGACGTGTCCCGGCTGCCGAGAGAGCTGGCGGGCGACAGCCGGGCGACGCGGGACGGTGTGGGGTTCGTGCACGGTCGCCCGCCGGCGCCGGTCAGGGGTTGTGAAGGCCGTCTGCGGGTCGTGGGGGAGTCAGAAGGTGCAGCAGCGCAGCTGGTCGACAGGGCGCTGGAGGGGGGGGGGGGGGGGGGGGGGGGGAGGGCGGGGAGGGAGGAGGGGAGGCGGTGCCAGTCTCAGCGCTCTGTTCTGATAGTTGACTTGCGGCGGCGGTGTTGAGCACCATCTCTTCCGGGATCATGATGGCCTCGTATGAATTGCCTTTCTTGTCAGGGTTTCATTCTGACAATCTGTTTTTCCCATGTGGTTTTACTTACGAACATTTGGTTTCTTACGTCGTACCTGTCTTGCATTTCATTCTGGGTGGCGTTAGTGGACGTTGCTGACGTTATCCAACCAGGCACACCTGTCGGGAGGCGACACTCGTTCAGAAGGCAATGCCGTGGATTTTCTGATGTTTTTTTACGCAGAATGGTCGAGTTAGAGGGCCAAGGAGCAATCCTTGATGTACGGTTGGAGCAAAAAGGGATTCAAGTCCTGTGGGGCCCGCTGATCTGTGACCTTTGACCCGCGAAACTGGTGATGCGGCGTTTGCTGCTGAAACGATGCTTGGATCTCGGGCGGCGCCGACATTTGGAGCCGCTCCACCCGAGTGGTGCGATGCTGGAGGCGCGGCGCCTTTTCCCACACCTCTTGCCGTTATTGGGATGCATGTACATACCTTGTCTGTGCCCACGCGCCTGCTATGTCCTTTGGGACGGGCGCCGCCGATGTCTATCAGTTATGGGAGCCGGCTGGGCTCGGCTCTGTATAGGTGTGCACTTACCGACAATATGAGGGTCATCTCTGTAGCCTGGTTTGTCTCAATGATGCGTTTAGTCGAGACGTTGTGGGCAGGGACGGGGACGTTGTGGATGCATCGACCCGCCGGCCGGCGGGTTCTGCACAGGGGCTGGTCGGCAGCCACCCCAGGCTCGTCCGTGCTCAGCGAGGCCGCGGCTCTGCCGGCGCCCTGGTCTGGTCGCAGCCCCCAGCACGCCTCAGACGGCCATCTAGCCACGCGGCGTGCGTGAGCCGCGATGCAGGTCCGGCTCGCCGCCGGCCGCCACTGCTGGGCTTGTATCATCTGTGATGTTACCAAGGAGTTATCCGAGGGTGCGGCATTCCGAGTGTGTCTATTGTCTATCTTGTTTAGCAAGGACTGTGCGCGAGTTTGCATGCCCTGCCGTATTAATGTGGTCTGGAAATAAACGACGCACAAGTGATCTAAGACGTGCGAAGAAGACCCCATTCAGGACAAGTGGGCGGCGTTATTTGGCTGGCGGGTTATCTGTCCAGCATTTTTTAACTGGACGTTTGTTCAGGCTTGAGTTCGACTCTAGCTAAATCACGAATTGGGTCGCGACCTTAATCACGAACTTGGTGCATTGACTCACGCCCTAACGGTGTTGGGGTGAGCCGCTAGCTGAGTCAGTTCGTCAGGAAAATACCGCTTTGAGCCACGAGCTGAAACACATCCTCTTTGAATTTCATTATCTGAATCGTAGGCGGATCGTTCTAGTAATGTCTTGTCGGTGAGCCATACAGGTAAAAGCAGAATGGTAACATGGTGAAGAAAAACGTCACGTCCCGAAAAACTTGCATGCCATTGCAGTGTGCTGAGATGAACGGCATGCCGCGTTAGTCGCTGAAATCGGCACATTTTTTTCTTAAGAGCTGTAACGCAAGCAATGGGTCTGAACTGAGCTGTATCAAACACGTTTTGGAACGGCTATGAGTTTAGCCGAATTGGATCCCATAATCTGTGAGCTGGTCTTGAACCGCTAAAAAATCTAGCATGCGCCTGCGTTTGTCACAGTCCACTTTCGCGGTCCCCTCAGCCTGCAAGTTTCCAAATTGTGTGTGTGCTGGTGGGCGGTTGTCACTGCCTACGTCACAAGAAGTAGCTTTGTAACATGACCGCCACGTGAACCGTTCGTATCACGTGAGGAAGCACCACGTTGTTCATGGGTCACTTACTGCAATGTATCTCTGATGCACTCTTGTCCTACTCTCAGCAAGGGTCGACTAGTATCAAGTCCCGAGGAGGGTAAACTCCAAAGGTGGCACATATAGTTCGGAACTTCATACAAGATGGCCTGCCCTGGCAAGCGAGAGGTTCTTTGTCTCTATCGTTGACTGTCGCCCCCCGCTCGATCCACCAGTGGGTCTGTTTCCCCTGACACGACAATGAACAGCAGGTTGGTCGGGTTCCGCGACAGAACTTCAAGGCTATGACTGCTAACCACTAAGCTTCCAAGATTGCCTTTCAGCGCAAACACTTATCCGCAACGAAGCTTTTAACAAAAATATTCACGTGACATTAGCTCGAATGCGAGAACTTCCATGAATGGACGTCTACACAACAAACCCATGCCGCCGAATTTCTAACGTGGATAACTTCGATGGGGTTGCCACCGCCAGCGCGGAACATATGCTTCGTGGTCCGAACATTGGGCTTCCTCCAGTGCTTATCGGAGCTGCTTTTGTTCAACCATGCCTCCTAACTTGAAAACCAAATCTTGACTCTGGTTGTTTGTGTTCGCATAAGCAATACTCAACAGGTACTTCTGTCTCAATTCAGCCGCGTGGGTTTTATACGGTAGGCGTTTATGCGTACGAAGGAATGCTGAACATGCGGTTTTGTATGAGAGGTTTTGTCGCGGGAAAAGAATTAGTCGTTAACATTTTTGCGTTCTACAGGAATTGTCAAATAAAAGCTTGGTCGCGGAGAAGTAAGTACCAACTCGTCAGTATCACTTATCACCAATTATAATTTACCCCAGTAAGGTCGCTAGCCTACGACAGGTTCGCAGTCAAGGCATGGATTCAGCGAAGATGATTTTTAGGGAATCGTTCAATCAGCTGCAAACAACGAAGTGTTAGACGAAGCCATACATCTCTGAGATAGTTTCTTAGGCAAACACGACATTGCATTTGCAAATTCCATTGACCTATGGTCACGTATGAAGGTCAGACCAAGGTAAAAGCAACCTATTTTTCCTCTAAGCCTGCCTTGAAGTAGTTTCGGCTGCTCATTTGAGTGTATCGATAATATGGACCATGTTATACATCTTCCGTAAACTTCATAAAGGTCAGAGTAAGTCAACGACCTAAAATGACCCAAGTCATCATTTTGTTTTCAGGAACATACCAACTACCGTAATCCTTGATGCTGATTCAACGTAAAAATCAAGATTGATATTTGTCACCGTCATGATAATTGTCACCATAGCCTTCTAAAGGTCAAATAAGGCGCTTCATCTGTTCTGATAACCAATGATTGGATGACATGTTCGGCTTCGGGTTCCACACTGTAGACCTTGTGCCGATTTTTTTGTACCTCGCCCTCTTCTTTGTGGAGGTTCGATGCTAGTCTGTGCCTTTAAAAACGATTCCTCCAGACTGACCCTGTGCTGAGGGCTAGCAACGTCGAGCCCTTCGGATGGCCAAAATGTCCCGGGCATCTTGCTGGCTCGCTTTGCTCGTTTTGACTTAAATTAAATTTGGTCATTCGAACATTGACATTGAAGCTGCGGTCTCAGGAATGATCAACTACCTTCGCCGATTTAATAAGATAATCCAGTCCAACTGAAGCCAATGAACGACCTCCCAAAGAACGAAGCCGTCTGGACGTGGGCTCATCTTCAGCAGCAAGCGCTGATGGAGCAGTTAACCTCAACGCGCCAATCCTAGCGTTATTTTGATCCCGGGAAGGAGACCATTGTCAGCGCTGACGCCAGCTGGTTTGGGATTGGTGGCTGCATACTGGAGCGTCGCGGCCAGCGACTCCAGCCGGCGACATCCTGCAGCCGCACGCTATCAGATGTCGAGAGCCGATGGCACAAGTCGAAACAGAGCCATTGGCAGTAACGTGGACTCGCCCGAAATTTCGCACGTTTCTCAGTGGACTTTCGAAAGTTAAGTTGGAAATGGATCACAAAGCGCTGACTCCGCTCATTAACATCAAGAGCGTGACTGAGCCGCCGTCGAGGTGCCAGTATACGCGGATGCGCGAAGTCGAGATACCTCAGCATTGCGTCAGTGTGATGAGAGACTTGCCTGCAACTCCAAAGAGGCTCGTGAAAATTATAAAGACGCAGCAGGAAGATTCCGTTTCACAGCAAGTGGCACAGCAGATTGTGCACGGCTGGCAAGAATCAGCCAAAGACGAAAACCTGGCTCCTCTTACGTGCAGAAACGGTCAACCGAGCATCCTTCACATGACATTTGGGCCGCTTAACATGAATGGACAGCGACTTATTGCTGCGACGCTACAGAGGGATATCCTCAACAAGCTGCATGATGACGGCCATTTCGGCCCTCAGCAAGTGTGACGACGCGCGCGCGCGCGCGTCGTCGTCGTCGTAACAGCGTTTGGTGGCCGACATGCCCAAAGAACTGAAGAGAGTACTTCACCTTCTGGCAGAGGAAGGCGCCAACACAATACAGGCAGCCGCTTTTGCCGTCAGTAGTACCAATAACTCAATGGTCGCACGTCGCAACGTGCGACATTTTCTCCCACGACGGCAGGGCTTGCTTAGTTACAGTGGGTATCCTGAGTCGTACCTAGAGATACAAGAGCTCCCTCAAACCACAAATTCTGAAGGCCTTCTCAACCTCTTAACGGTATTTCTGGTACGCTGAGCTCTGACGGAGGAACACAGCTCACAGCGCCTGAATGCAGGGAGTTGACAACGGCATAAGGATTTACCCACAGACTGTCTGGTCGTTCGCACACACTCAACTAACGGCGCGGCGGAACGCGCAGTGAGAACTGCTCTAAACGGGTAGTACGGCAGCGTGGTCGCACCCGACCGGGCTTAAATCGCCAGCCACTCCGATAGATGCAACAGGCATATCACCAGCTCTCCTCCTCATGGAGAAGACACCTACGAACCAGGCTCCCATGCACGGCTGCTGCAGATAAGAGGTGAAACGTCGGCAGCGCACAGACAGTGAGCAAAATGTAGCGAGCAGAAGGATAGCAGAAGAAAAAAAAAATAAAAACGGGTGACACGTTAATAGCGCAAGGGTATCCGTGTGCCCTGTCATATATGACGTGTCAAACTGAGAGACAGGAATACATAAAAGCAGGCATTCAAACTGCTTGACTTATTTGTGAATGTTTTCCTGCCACTAAATACCTATTTTATCAGATTAAAACACCTTGATGCTAATTTCCCGGGGCACTCTTGCTCAATCAGGGGCCCTGCAAGTATGCTATCATCGACCGAAAGGCTTATGCTCTGCTGGGTGGAGTGAGGAGGGCATGTGTAACCTGCCGGAATATTCGGAGCCCTGCCCAGGAACCCTCCAAAATGGTCTCGGTCTTCTTCATGATAGCCAAGACAAATATCCGCATTAGTCATTAGCCATCATCTCATACACCATTCGCCAGCCCGACCAGCCACCACAAGCTGACAAGCCGCAATTAACCATTGTAGTAAGTGCCGTCCTGAGTTTGATGTTATGTGATGGCCAACTTAATTGTTTTGCCATATTTTCCCCAAAATCCCCCATTTGTATGAAGCGTTGTCCTTGATTTCAATGATATTTGGCGACACCAACATAGCTGTTTCGCCATACCTTTTCCGAAACCCTCAGCCACAAACTTCATCCGTCCCGATAGCTCAGTTGGTTAAGGAGCCTACTCTGATTCACTTGTCCTGGCGGGGTGGTTTCGAGGCGCTTTTGGCGTTCGCAATTTGATCTCGACTGGGATGCCCTGTGCCAGGATGCCCTGAACTGGGCTGCCCTGCGGCGCCAAATTATGCCGCTAGCCTCATATTTTTCTTTCAATAGTGGAGGGGCGGGCGGGGCAGGGGTCTCAATTTTATGAACTATAGGGGGCCGAAAACAAAGGCCGGACAAACTCCCCCGTTTGGTCTCGCCGGATTTGCCTCTTTATTTTGATTGAATGCAATGAATGCTTTTCACCTCAAGTCACCTTAAATAATTATAAAAAGTATTTAATTGAAGCAGCATAGAAGTCATGCAGGGTTGTATCCAGGGAGCAGGCACTCGACGCAGACGGCTCTTCTGATCGGCACGTAAAGGCCGCCCCTTTAGAGGCCACCTTAGGGCGCCGATGGCGCTCTTCTGTGGCCGTCATGGCAGGCGGCACGCGTTTGCTCGAGGGGGGGGAGACTGGGTTAGCCATGAAGAGCTTAGGTCATTCCCATATTCCAGAGCTTTCACTTTAGCTTTACAAACCATGCATGTCTTGCGGCGCTAGGTATGTGAAGTTTTTGCATGGTTTATCCGCTCAGCTGTTACGATTTGTATCTCGTGGTGATAGTAACCATGACTTTTTGTTACAAGAGTGGCACGAGGACGCCACTACACAGACAGATCAAAGAAGATAGTATTTGTGTTATGGTCATCTTTTACCCTCTTTTTAGCATTCCAGCCAAAAAATTTAGTGGGGCCAAGCAAACATTGGGGGGGGGGGGAGAGGCCCTCACAAAATAATGCAAATCAACACCCGTGAGGGGTGGGCTCACAGAACAACCACTTCTTGGCGTAGGCCCTGCTCTTAGGACTCTCTCTCTCTCCCTCCCTCCCCCCCCCCCCCTCTCTCTCTCTCTCTCTCTCTCTCTCTCTCCCCCTTACTGTAGCAGCTGTTGTTCTCATCCCTACATGAGGTCATCATAAGATAAGGACGACTCAAGAAAGGAATAAATTCAAGACCCCTCCTCAAGGAATATTGGGTTCATAAAAACGGCTCACATTACCGTGCCGTAGCACCAAAAGCATTGTGCCTCAGCGATGCTGAAACAGCCGCAAACACGCAAATCATTTCGCTCACGCCGAAAGGTTGTTAAGCGATGAGCTTTTCTGCTGCATCCTACGTCCAACATATTTCGGACGTAAGAAGTACAGCCGCGTTCAGCATACTCTGTTGATTCAGTTAGCTGCGCTCGAACTTTGATTGCCATGCTCTAAGTACGAATGCTAAAAGGCACATAAATAGGAGAAAGTCGCAACCACGTCTAAGTGCTAATTGCAGCAAGATAACACAATTATCATAAAAGCTTTCACATGCCAACTAGTCTCGGATATATGAAACACTTAAAATTTGAAGGCGGCTTTAGTGTATAAAAGACATAAAATATGTCATCCTTCAACCAAAGGACGCTCTTAAATAAGAGTGTCATAGTTATTCTTGTTGTTACCTCACGGTGCAAGGACCCCTGATTTTTATGCATGTCGGAAAGAGTTGCAGTTAGTTCATATATCTCGTCTTTGGAGCAAACAGATGCCTTACCAGCCGTGGACGCAACACCACCCTATAAAAGTTTGAAATGCAACTTATAACACCATGCGGTAAATTGAACTTAAAGTGAAAGCCTATGATGAACGACCAGGCCTTCGAACCAACTAAACTCGAACGAACAGCAGGCTCGGCACTGCAAAAAGTTGTAAGCGGGTTCAGGTTTTTGCACATTTCAATCATACCAAAGAGAGGCATTTTGGAGTGTTGACAACTCCGAAGCTGAACCTAAGAAGCTGAGTTCAGTTGGGTGGAAAATCCGCGATCAGCTAGTCATCATCATTTCAAGTTTAACATAATCAGTTATTAGTTACCTAATTGGAAAATACTATTGGAGACATACGTATACTGCGCTCTTCGTGGAAGCCGAAAAATCCCACCACAGTAATTAAGTGGGAGGTTCGTAGCACAAAAAGGCATGAGAATACGTTGTGTTAGATAATGCGTCTTTACTACGAAATTCAACGAACCTGGCGCGCACATCACATTGATCACACTTATGACGAAACTGGCACAGAGTCGCTCCGTTTCTCTGCCTTTAACTCCATCAGAATGTAACAGATCCCAGCGTCAATGAAATGCCAATTAGCCGGTAAATTTACGAGCGTATGCCATGGTCTGTCCCGATGACACTATGCTCCCAAGTATCATGCGTGAAAGGCACAGATGCAGTTTTGGGGACTTAATCATGCCTGAAATGATGTCATTTTATTTACATCACTGCATCAAGAGGAGTCATTCACTGACACTTGATGATGGAGCCCGAATACGGTAAGCTGAAGAACCGGCTTGGTTCTAGAATCTGGGGTATATGTTTTTACACATTTGCGTCATGCACATTCGTATCTTTTCATTCAAACAAGTCGGCCAATCAATATATATGCTGCTTTTTGTAAAGTTGTATTTGCGACAATCATTGCTTTTGATGTCAGAGCATGCACAAAACAAGCTAGCAGCTTGAAAAAATATGTAATGCATCTGTAACGAATGGTAAATACCGTAGTTCATTTGACATGCCTTTTTAGTGTGGTCAGTCTGTGTTTCCATTTACGTATGTTGTCAGCTCTGTGATTTTTAGCAGTTTCACTGGAATCGAATATCCGAATTGCTTTCCTGATATGCCGTTAACGACCACCCTCTGTTTGCACATCTTTGCGACAACATTGTTTACTGGTTAAACACGAATGAAGGCTATACACTTGTCTGAAAATGGTTAATGCAACACCTTGCGTGTCTAGAATAGTTACACACGAACGCTATGTATGCTTACTTGTCACGTCCAGACACAGCAAGCGGACCTCACATGCGACTAAAGGTGACAAGATATAAACGATCCTGCGTTGACGCAATGGTAAAGAGCAAAATGCTTTCGAACCGTCTGATAATAAATTTACGTACTTTTCAGTGCTACGCCGACCCACTGTGCGAGAGAGGACCATCAAAGTCATCCACTTAAGTGCACGCTTCTGCGTCATTGCGTTGTGCATTGGTTTACTATGCACTATTTTGCAAAATTCCGAACGGAGATATGAAGAGCACGATGATGCCCAGGTAAATATGATCTGCCATCATGTGAATCTCTCTAGGTTGATGTAGACTTCAGTTTCTGGTTTCTTTTTTCTGTATTACCGTGAATAGGTTGAATGAATTAATCGGTAATGGTTCCGAATCAAGTTGTGGTCATGGAAAAGCTACAAGAATCCTCATGGAAACCGCAAATTGTGGTCATGGCATGGGTGGTGGTTGGTTTTGGTTTTATGGAATTTGGACAGGAAACTTCGCAACACGTGGCTGCTCCAGAGAGCAGTGATCAATGTGATGCAATATTTTCTTCCCAAGAGACTTTTCCGTGAAAAAAGACCATTCGGATAGCCGAAAAAGTCCTCCGAGATGTCACTCAGATCTGAAAGAGACAACCGGAGGGGTCCCAAATTACAGACACGCATACAATGTTGCGTGCTCCCCTCGACGAAATCACGGTAGTGAGCCTAGGATCTGCACTGATCTCATGACAGAGCCAGCGAAGGCCGAAAAGAAGAGAGAGTACAAAAAGGAATATCTCATGAACAACGAGGCAATCGCCACCACATCCTTCCCCTCGCTCCGTTCGCCATCCATCCTTCGCTCCATTGGCACATTTGAGCCCATGTCCAAGGAGCCCAGGGCATACTGTTTCCATTCTGAATGTTCTAAGAACCTTAGCGGAAAAAGCTTCTGGTGGTCACCTGGCAGGAATAGAGATAGGATCGCGACGAGCACGAGTGATCAACTCTAGGGTAGGGTTGGTTCTCAGAAGACGTTTTGCGGGCCTTTCCTGGGAAATTATTCCTACAAGCTATATTGGAATCCCTGGTCAAAGCAGTCAGTTTGAGTCTTCACTGCCCTTCTCAGGCCACATTTTCTGCCCAAGAGGCCTTTCCATGGAAAAGGACCATTCGGGTGCTCGAGAAAGTCCCATATGGTCCCCCTCAGATCTGAATGAGGCAAGTCAGCCAATCGCTCTTCGTTTGATCAGCTTACGTCAGCATGGGGTCTGGAAGAGGTTCTGATTGGCTTCAAGGACTGGCCCGTTTGAAGTGGACCCCTGTTAGAGGTAGGTTGGCTCATGGGTATGTTTCTACTCAGGTGCCCGCTTACCACTACTCCCAAACCAATACCAGGGGACCCGAGATTCCTCCCCCCCCCCTCAGGAGGAATATCTTTGTACCAAAGAGACCTAGCCACCTGGCCCCTCCTGCTCTGCTCCCCAAAGCCTCACTCAGGACAGCCCTCTTTGAGGTGGGCCCTTACAGATGTGGAAGGTTGAATGCCGACCAGGCGAAAACCAGTGTGCCCTACCCCTTTAAAGAAAATATTCCACATTTTTAAGATACTGAAGCAAGCATGAGCTATGATGAAATAACCTCACTTATAAGCATTGGTGTACTTTTAAGTGAAAAAGACGGCTTCGGACAACACAATTTATCTGTTTAGTAATTATGTCCTTGAATACGTCATTGTTTGATTGCGTCGTCATACCTTACACTGTCTGTGACGGGGTATTCCACCTTCGGGCGACAAAAGAGTTCAACGGAGCGGAAAGAAACTAAAGGAATAGGACTTTGGATCCCCAGACAGTAAGCTTGACTCCGGCAATTTGCACTCCCTTAAATGAAGGCGATATATTCTTGCAAGCGGTATGCATGGATTTGTTGAGACACATATATAGAATTGCTGTCATGTTCATTTATTTGAGATACAAGCGCCACCTAAGTCTGCAAGCTTCAGAAAAAGAAAAAGTTTTTTTCAAAAGTCTTTTTCTTTTCTTCGTTTCAAGAAAAAAGTCTCATCGCCAGAGACATGGCGTACTTGGTATTTTTGGCACCATAGATGGACATCTACCGAAACATGGAAAATCCTCACATGGCGCAACGGCACTGTAAGGTTAATTTAAAGGGTCCTGAAAGCTTTGGCACCTGGTTGTGAAGCTGTATGTGGCAAGGTATTTCAACGTACTCTGACAAAGGGCAGGTCATTGTTCTCGTAATAGGATTTATTGAAATACAATGCTGCCAGATGGCCTCACGACCTTTTGGCATCGCCTTTCCAGATTTGTGATACATAGGCAAGCCATGAAAAGTAATAAATCAAGTTTCTCATGATCTGAGCAGGCGCGCAGCCTAAAAGTAATCTTAAGAGAGAGCCGGATGCCTTCGACGGTCCTGTCTCATGAGACTGAGCTTCCTGTGACGACCCCTTTTTACCGTCCGCTGCTGCCCATGCTCGCATGGATCCCGGAGAAGCCTGCATGTGATTTTTGTGCTCTAAAGTTAAAGAGGCGCAGTGGGGTGGTCATTGGGAGCTTTGAAGGGGCTTTAGAGCCATTCCCCGCTTCTGGAGATCGCGAGTGCCTCCCCGCTAATTCTACCAGTTTAAGACACCCGTAGGGTTTCTTAAGCATAAAAACGGCCCCTGAGCCATCAAAACAGGATCCCAAGCCGAGCAACGTATCTCTAATTATAAAATTATAGCCCTATTTCTATTATGTATTTGCTCCACTGGAGATCGTCTTAATACCTGAATCTTAAGCGAGGGCTGCTCGGATTTCAAGACTCTCAGAAAAAGACACTTACCAAAACGAAAAACAACGGCAAAAAGGAGCCCTTTGACTGGAAGGACCCACATGGCTCGATTGGTGCCGTCCTGGACAAAGCCTGAATACGCCACTAAAGAAGCGTGGCCCCTCGGGCCCGAGACGGTCTTCATTGAAGTTCAAAACTCTGCGAGGGGCCGTGTTTTGCAGGCCAAAAATTTCGCAAGCAGGGCCTCTTTGGACCCATGTGAGGCCTCTTTTGGATTAAAGAATTTCAGGAGGACCCCGCATTTTGCCCACCTTCTTCCCAAAGCTGGGGGACGGCAACCCATGTTGGGAGGAGAGGGGGGGGGGGGGGGCTTCAGTCTCCCGCCAACTGAATAGAAAGCTACACCCCTGTTTAAAATAATATCACGGCAGCAAATGTGAAACAAGGGTGGCTTAAACGGTGTTGCATTCTTGCTTTTAAAGACAGTTCTTATTTCTAAAATCTAGAATTGACGAACATCTACAACGATCAGAATACTCAAAACGAATATATCTGAAAGAACACCTGTACATGGAATGTGAAGAGAAATACATCTGAAAAACGTCTGAATCTAGGATTTTTGGAAGGTATTAAAAAGAATGTATGGGAGCAGCATTCACAATTTTTCATATGCAACACCAGCCCCTGACTTTTTGAATGCGCTGAAGGCGAGCAGTCATCAGGATGGCGCCCAAGTCCCCATAATGTCACCGTAAGACGCATGGTGTGAATCGCCGCTCTGGCGCTCTTATTGAACCTAAGACGTTCCTGGGAATGAAAACTTCCAAGTTCTGACACAATTTTACAGTTGAAATACTAATCAGCACTGTGCTAACACGTTGTCAGTTTTCGCTTTTTTATCCTGAAAATTCACGGGGTTCATGCGCTGTTTTAGTTGCATTCATTTAATCCGATATCTTGCATTCGAACGTTTTCCGCATACGGCGCCAAATGTAGCTTTCTGGAGGCTCTGTTAGTGGAAAATCAGCATGACGCAGTATAACAGCGCCTTGGCCCACCTCAATGACAACGTACGGAGACGAGAAGAACACGCTGTCGTGGCGACCAGACTGGAGGTATTTGTTTGATAAAATGAAAATATACATTTCTGACCCATTCTCATCATAAAGTGAGCTCAACTGCCATGGACTGATATGCTGTGAATCTCCTCTTCCACTTACCGAAGAATTCGTGGTTGTCCGCACGCTTTTGTATCGAAACCTGGAAGTGAAGATTCTTTGTGAGAGCAGGTGATCTTTGTATAATCCCCATGGATCTTAACGGAAAACTAGGGCCTCGAGAGTGAAAAATGTGCTATACGAATACAAAATCATATTAATGTGTCATAATAGTTCGGAGAATCCAGAATGACGGTAGTTTGGGATTCATTATGCCAGCTAATGCCGAGGATTTTCCACACCCGAAGCACAAAAAAAAATGTTCTTAATCCTAACATTCTGGGAGCATATGGCGCAAAGTACAAGGTGAGCGCCAAAAATTCCTCTTCCATCTTATCAGCCAGGTGTACGCGATAAAAGCAAGAGGCGTGTGTTAAAGTTGTGCTGTTGAACATGATTAACGGCACTTGTTAGCATACAAAACAGTTAAAGACAATAATTTCACAGGGTGTGTTGACCTGCAAGTGAACTTACTTTGACAAAGTTTGAGGTTCCTAGGTCAAGACCTTTGGGTCAAATAAGATCAAATACTTAAGATAAGGTCAAGCTCCAAATTGGTGTCAAAGTGACTCAAAACCTAGATAGGTATTCTAAGGAAAAGGTCACTGGTGCTCAGTTAAGGTAAGTGACCTTGTTTGACCTTTCACAAGTCATGGCGATCAAAATCATACAAGAACGCTTTGATTTTTGCACTTCAGTGAACGTCAAATATTACGCTAGACAGTATGATCCTAAAACGAAATGATCACCTGGGTTGTGTTAGGTCAGTGACCTATTCAGACCTTTAAGAAGCCCGTGGAAGGCTGAAATGCGATTCCTGTTATCCATGCTCACTTTTCAGCCTGAAATGTGTCATTTTGTAATTTAATAAGGGTCCTAATTGGGCTTACCAAAGGCCTTTTCCAGACGTGAGAGAGCCCTTTCTATGTTCACGATAAACTCCACCCAGGCCTGACACGGACGTTTCTGAGCTTATGAAGGGCATTCCCTGTTCAGAAACGGGTTTTTGAGCCCACATTGGGCCTTTTCAGTCTGATCGGAAAGCTCTAGACATCACAATATTTCTATTGAGTAAATATGCTCCTCAATACGCTAGCGTTTGATTCCGTTAACGTACTTTGCACACAATTGATAGAGAGGCAATTGACAGTTATATCTGGACAGAGAGTCAGTTATACCTGGAGATCGTGCCCACGACCGTCGCGTATGAACGAATCGACGATTACATTGTTCTTGGCCCTGGTCGCTTCATAGCTATCGGAATTGCAGAATCTGAATGGTGTTGTTACGGCGTTATGGCCGCCTGGGTGACCTTGAAATACTCTTCCCCGAAATAGCCCGCAAGTCCTCGCTTGATTTTAGCTCAGAAAATGGACCGGTTTAAGCCTTAAGGAGGGCAGGGCTGTAAGCTGCACCAAGTGATCTTCAAGATTACTATTTCAGTTCGAAACCACAGACAAATGTGGAGCACTCCCTTCAAGATGGGCTCTCTATACCTTCCGTGATTACACATAATAGCCAAATCTCTTTCACAAATCCGACCACCTATTTAGGCCACCTGAAATCTGGGGCAAAATATTGTGTTGGCCTTTACCTCATGCATCGAGGGCAGTTTGCCCAGCGGATGCCACCACTGGCTTTCTGATCCTACAATGAGTCCATTCCGGACCAGAGCTGGGCCCTTTCCAGATCCCAACAATGAGATAAGTCTTTTGAAATTAAGTTCCCCATTTATCAGCCTTGCTGGGTCCCTACCTGACTTGGGACGAGTCGTTTCTAAATTTATGATGTATCCTTTTCAGACCTGAGAGCCCCTCTCAGGCGTGCTTAAACGCCTGAGAGGGCGTGCCTGAGAGGGGGTCCTCTCAGACCTGAGAGGACCCCTCTCAGGCTGAGAGGGGCCCTCTCTCAGCCTGCGGTGGGCGTTTTTCATGACCTGAGACGGACCCTTTTTGACCTTACGAGAGCCTTTTCTAGACCAGAGAGGGCCCCTACCACGTCAGAAGTGACATGAATATTTTCTGGCCTCGAAATATAACGTTTCCAGCCTAAGATTGGCCCTTCGCGGACTCGAAACGATTCCCTTCTGGGTTCAAGATAGCCCTTCGGGCCCAGACATGGGTCCTTCAAGTTTGGTTTGGGGATACAGTAAGCCAGTACTATCACATACTCGTGGACTCCGTCTAGACCACCTGAAATGATGGGGGGGGGGGCAAAAGTTAGTTTTGCCACACCTCAAAAGATCGGGGACACTTCTATCACGCTGCCAGCTCCCCCCCCCCTCCCCATGATTCGCCGCCCCTGCAATGCGACGAGCTCGCTCTATTTTATTCAATTT
>NW_023596921.1:3960407-4138700 GCF_011947565.3 Pollicipes pollicipes | reverse complement strand
CCCCAACCTGACGCCGCCGACCTCGTGTGGCTGTCCACGCCTGATCGGCCCTGGTCATTGATGTGATCGGTGTTTCGGTATATGCCGACGGACCGTTGGTCTCAGCGGACCGCCGCCACTGGCGGGTCTGTGACCCGGCCGCCCGCCCGGCTCGTGTAACGGCCACCGCCTCTGGCGCCAGCGCCACCGGTGGTGGAGCAGCTGCGGGCCGCGGCGCCGCTGCGGCGGCTCATCTACATCGCCTGCAAGCCGGACCACCCGCGCACGGCGGCCAACTTGGCAGCGCTCTGTCGGCAGGATGGACGGGCGCCGCCTTTCCGGTTGACACGCGCCGCGCCCGTCGATCTGTTCCCGCACACGGACCATCTGGAGCTGGTGCTGACCTTCGAGAGGTAGTGTCGGTGCTAACGTGACTGGTAGCGTCGCTGTCACGGCCGGCGGACGTGCGTGGGGTAGACGAAGGCGGAGAGTACGGGAAAAGAGACGCGGCGGGCTAGGTTGCGCTCAAAGCGTGTGGGAGTTGAAGTTGTGTGTGGCAAAATCGTGGGGGAAAGCGGGGGGGGGGGGGAGGGGGAGTGGAAGGTTGGGAGGGTGAGTTGGATGAAGGCCGATTCGGATGGGCGGATTGGGGGAGTGAGTCGGACGGGGAGGTAGCCACGTAGGGCGAGTATGGCTTCCAATTGCTGCGTAATCATGCGTATGACACAAAGATTGCGTGTCCCAGCCCACGGGTCATCGGTCGGGACCCTGGGTAGTGTGTGACCGCGCGGGTGACTGCTCCAGCTCGGTGATTGTTCAGACAGCGGAGTATCTGTGGGATGATGGGCAGGGTGACTGGTGGGATCGCCCCACTGTGATCACACTGCGCCTGGTAACGACGCGGCGGCCCTGATTGGTATCCTGGTGTGATCAGAGGGGTGCTGGGTGCTTTATGTAACAAATAAACTCAGCTTGCATACCCGGGCTGCCGTGCAAAGGTAAAACCACGTATGTCACGTTGTCTCGCAAACAAAATGTTTAGAAGAGGCCATTTTCTGTTTAGTGCGATAGCTCACGTCGCAAATCTCGTATTGATTCAAAAATTATACCATTGGAACCTCCTGTCGATACCGCATTGAATGGAGCTTATCTCTCACAGCATTGCGCAACACATTTTCCACAGTTCACAAACGTTTTTTTTACTAGGGCGAAATTTATCCAACCAAATTTGCTTATGCAAAGGTAAAACACGTATGTCACTCCCGAGCATGGCAAAACACGTATATCGCGTTTTCCTGAGCCGAGTACCGTAGACAAAAACACGTATGTCACTAGCGGATGACATACGTGTTTTTGCCGCCAATAGATGCACACTGTTTAATGCACCAGCACTTTGAAATGCATGAGCAAAAACACGTATGTCCCTATGCAAGCACGTTGTCATGCAGAGCGAAGTATTCATAGTGTGGCCCTTGCTGCACGTTCCTCAACAGTTTTGCATGACTGGCCGTGTATGACACATCAGTTTTCACAGATGAAACACCAGTTTTGCACGACTCAGAACCATGTCTTTTATTCGAAACATTTTGTGTGAACTTCTTTTACGAGAACATGCAAACAGAACAATGTCGACGGCGAAACTTGCGTAGCGGCATCTGCCGCGGCGCACGCTACCGGAGACGGACGGGAGGTTGACCACAGCCCAGTTACATCACAACGTATTAAGTAAAGACCAACGCCCAAACTGCCTCTGAACCTACGGACGTACATGAGCATCATGGCATGCCAGTTGAGCACCGCAGGGCCAACTACCTTCGCTTTTTTCACTGCACTGTGCGCTTCTTGCGACCTTGTGGCGACTTGGTTGTGTGCTTCCGCTTGCCAAACGTTGTTGTTCGTTTGGACTGGCCTGCCAGGTCTTCCCAGAACCTTTTCTTGTGGGCAGGCATATGCGGAGCGATATGGCGCAGCACTTCGGGCACCTTCCCAGGCGCACCAGTCATTTTCGATGTCGGATTGAGCTCTGGTTGCTTCGTTGGGTCGAACGTCGTATTGTTAAGTCATACGCTTTATACGACACTTGTTTGACGTTTGTGTTTGTAAACACGAGGTCAGAACCCCGTCTGACCTGGATGGACTTTAGCTGAGCCACGTATGGCCGCTCGTTGTCTGGAGTCAGTTTTTTCAGCTTCGCTCCACTGATGCCATCTTCAGCTTGGCGCGTATTGTTTCCGGGAGACATTAGCACGCTCTTCCCACCAGTGGCCTCTACTGCTGTGACATAGTCCGAAAAATCTTCCACCCTCTCGGTTGCTTTTAGCTGCCGTGAGACGGTCTGGTGCATGGCGTCAGCTGCCATCGCTGTGTGCCCTGGCTCGAGGAACTTGAAGGTGGCAGTCGTGATGGCGTTCTGCGGTGAGTGTACGAGCTGGAGCATGGCACTGATGAGCGCCCAGTTCTTGTTTTGCCCAGCGCGGTTATCTGCCCAGATGGTAACCGCCTTTCTGTTCCGGCAGCTGGTGTCTAGGTGCAGGTAGAAGGCGGCCGCCACCTCCTCCGCCGACCGTCCCGCGGCCGCCTCGTGCCACACCACGCAGGCGCTGTCGGTCCGTTGCAGATGACGCCGTGCAGTTTTCATCTCCTTGCTCGGCATGACCACCGGGAATGTTTCGTTGTACGCAATCAGACGGGATGTGAAAATACACTCTTTTATCGGCATGATGGGCAGTAAGGTCACTTTCATCATATCCGCCGTCACTATCCCTCCACAGTCGGTCAGCGTCGGCCCGGTACAAATCCCAGCTCTCCTTAGCAGCATGAAGGTGGTCATCGTGTGCCGAACACTAAAAGCAGCTATCTTCATGGTGATCGGGTTCCGCGATCAGGCGACCGTGAACTTTGGCGACGTGTTGGATGTGCACGGAAACACTTCGAGCATTCGTCGCCAGAGAGTTGGGTGTTGCCGATGTTGAGGCGTCTCACGGACTGCCGGTACCTCTGCCGTGAGCAGGCCTCCACCTCACCACGGCTTGCTGCCTCCATGTAGTCTGTGTACATCTTTTGTTACGTCGTGCGGGGGGTACAAAGGATGCGGAGCATGCTCATACCGTTAGTGGTGTTTCACTGGATTGGAGGACATAATATGTTGAGATATTTTGTCTTCGTCCTTTTATACTTGGCGTGCTTTTGCCTCGATGATTACGGGGTGATGCATAGGTGGCGCCGTTCTTCACGGCGGTGATCACTGCCTAGTCGGAGTTCTCTCGAAAGCCCAGCGTGGACACGAAGAATGGTTTGCAAACTTCGACAGGTTTCTTGTTGTCGCTCGTGGATGTGTCGCCTGCGTTCTTCTCCGGTGGTGATGGAAGGGTCCATTGGAAGCTGTTGTTTTTCCGTGGGTCCATGTTCCCTCTGTTGTTTTTTCTGCGACACTGAGACGGAACCCGCAGGACGTACGTGCAGTACCACTGCCGTCATGTTTCCCTCCCCAGTGCGCAGACCTCGCCGTTGATTTCTGCCCGTCACTCAGGTCCGATCTTGGCTGCACAGCTGGTCTTGCAACTTTCAAGACATCTTGCTGGCACCGGCTGGAGCGTATGTTTTTCTGCATGACGAGGTGTCTTGTTGTGCATTGTTCGAGCGCGTACATTCTTGGTAGGCGCCTCCTGTCGTTGCTTGGTGATGTCCTTGTCCTTTTCGGCGGAGGAGGCGGAGAAGATGGAGCATCGTATGGAACAGGAGCCATCTGATTTGTGGTGTGTCCGGGTGGGGTGCTCAGCATGTTGAGCGCCTCCAGTAGAGGAGATATTTCTAGTACGGATGACGCTTCCAGATCGAGGGAAGAGGATATATCAAGCAGGGAGCACTCATTGGAGTGTACGGTGATCTCCGACGTTGTCGGCAGCGTCATCGGCCGTACCGGTGTTGCGACGATGTATGGACCCGTCACCTGCCTGGGTGTCGCAACGATGCCCTGGTCCGTCAGCCGCCCCGGTGCCGGGACGTTGTCTGGATACGGCAGTTCCCATGGTGCCGCAGCAATGTCCTGATCCAAAAACTGCCCTGTTGCTGCGACGATTTCCAAGCCCAGCAACTGCTTCGGTGTTGCGATGAAGTTGTAATCCGTCAGATACTCCGGTGTTGAGATGATGTTCAAACCCGTCAACTCCTGCAGTGCCACGATGATGTCCGGACCCGCGAACTCCTGCGGTGCGACGATGATGTCCCAACCCGCCAACTCCTGCAGTGCCACGATGATGTCTTGTGCCGTCAGCTGCTCCGGTGTTGTAACGACGACCGGGTCCGGGTCTGGACGTGCCGCTTCAGCCTGCTCCGATGCGACCGAGTCGAGACCGATTTTCATGTCTCGGGATGGTTTTAATGCCGGGTCGGGGACATCTGCAAAATTTGTTAACGTTATGATCCCTGCAACCTTTCATCATGTTACGCTTGTCTGCCGCACGATAATATTTAGATTGTCTCAGCAAACGTAGTGGAGTGTACGGTACGGTGTACGGTGTACGGTGTACGGTGTACGGTGTACGGTCATACAAATCGTTTAAAGATTTCGGCGGACGCATCCGAGGTTCAGCGTAACGAAAATATTCTCACACGAATTGGCACGGGAGTAATTTCCTCCGTAAATGCAAAGCCTGTGTACGGTATAAATTAAACATACAAACCTTGCGTCCCAAAGACCAGCAGCGAGGGTTTTATCATCACCTTCAGTGTCAAACCGGCGCCTGACGTGACCTTGCGCGGCTACTATGCCAGTGCGTAAGACTCGGTGGCTTAGCATAAATGTGGCCGGCTTGTCAATTATACTTGGGATGGGCTTCTCAAACATGAAGCTGCTTACTGCGATGGAGTTCATGATTTAAACCATTTCTGCTTATATTCTTCATACTGATTTTTTCACGAGCACATGACCGTGTGAAGATGGCGCCAGGGCATGTTCTGTCTGGTGCGGGACGAACCCTCAAATTTGTGGTTGCTACTGTTAGTTTTGTTTGTCTTTCGGGTAGTTTCATTACACCTCGTTCGTTAATAACACTTTTAATTGAAAAGAACTCGCCTTGCACTAGTCCTGCACTCCTCGGAGGCTTATAGACTAGGCCTCCTGACCATAGCTTCTTGCGGTGTAGCATAGTGACGGCTGACCCACCACAGTGGCATCTTTTTAAGGCATAGTGAGACTGCCCCTTGCTCTGGTCCTCCCACTGCACGAGTACATGCAGTCTTCCGCCAACTACTCTTCGATACGCACACGGTATTTGCCCTTTATGGGGCTTCATAGTGCATCCAGCTATTTCGCGACTGTTGAGTCGCTTACGTTGAAGGACTCGGCAGACGAAGACAACAAATCGTAAAATAGCTTTACATCTTGTGGACACTTCACTCCCGCTGCGATCGTGGCGGCAATGCTACGAATTTATTTAAGCGTTGATTTACTACAGTACCGCGGTTAGCGTGCGTGTATATAGCTTGAGCAGCGCTATCTTGAGGCACTCGCGTCCCGGAGATCCCAGTCAAAAGCACGTATGTCAAGCTGTTGCACCGCATGCAAAGATAGAAACAGGCACGTCCAAAGATGCGCGTTTTTGTCACTAGTTGGGACATGCGTGTTTCTACCTTTGCATCTTAGCGAATTTGTATAACATACGTTTTTTCTCAAAATCACTCACGAAATAACTTCACAAAAAACGTCCAACAGTATAAGTGAGAGAACCATCAGATGCAGCTTGTTTTGGGCAATCGAACGATATAAAAAAGCCTTTTTTGGCCAAAAAATGACATACGCGGCTTTACCTTTGCACGGCAGAGGGCTTATGAAGACGGTTCTGCATTGGCCAGAGGGATGGATGCCCAGCTTGGGCCGTGTCTCAGTGACGTGCTCGCCAGTCACGTGACCATGTGATGACTCCGCCGTGTTGTTTCTGGTGTGTCACCTTATCTGATGTCATGGATGCCCACAAGTGGCAATAAACAAACGCATCCCATGCGTGAACGTATAGGGTGAATATTCTGCTCGAAACCAAACGGGCGTGCGGATCATCTGTTTTTGGAGGATAAGTGTAAAGAAAGCAAAGCGAATCACTTGACGTTTAGTTTGACAAAGGATATCGGACCAAATGACTTGAAGCTAAAAGATCGCACGAGTCCGCGTCGGCACTGCTTTTTTTTCCTCACGTTCTGTGAGATTCGATTGGGTCTAGAATATAGCCAACAAAATACCATCACTCCGTCGCAAGGACATGCGCTTCAAACACCCAACACTCATTTTAGTCATCTGAGGCGATGCGCTGGATAATAAATGAAAACGTCATTACAAGACTCCGCCTCCAAAGGAACCAACAGTAACGTGCCATGAGCGCTGCTTGGGCGCCGCGGAGGGCTCCCGGTGGCGGGGCGCGACTGTTGCCGGCTACAGTCTGCTCCGGCCCTCCGCCAGAGTCACCCTCGGGCCCATCTCGACCATAACCATGTCCATCAGGTGCTGGGGCACGGCCGCGAGATGTTGCAAGTCGGGCGTCTCTAGCGGCTCCTCTGGAGTTGACTCATGAGGAGACTGTTTCCCCTGAGGAGCCTGTCTTTCCTGAGGAACCTGTCTCTCCTGAGGAGCCTGTCTCTCCTGAGGAACCTGTTTCTCCTGAGAAGCCCGTGTTTCCTGAGGCTGCTCTTCGGACGCCGTTCTGTCCCGGTTTGTCTCACCACTACTACGCTGAATTGGCAGCGCGTCTGCCAGCCGGCGCCGGCTCTGCGACGGCGGGCGGGGGTCAGTTCCACGCGGCCCGTCCGAACCTGCCCGTCGGGAGACCGCCGACCCGGCGGTCCACGCCCACTCGATCATGGCCGCCTCCCACTGTCGTCCGCCGCTGGCCGTCACCTCCGGCAGTGCGGCCGCCTTGCCGACGGGTGGCGGTGAACTCGTGTGATGCTCGCGGACGTCCCACGTCAGGTGTGGCGGCCGCGTCTCGACCGCCAGACCCAGCGACGTCGTAGTGACTGCTGTGATCGCAGGGATGCTGCTAGTGGTCTGGGATTCGTGGTCTCCGGCCGCAGTGCGCGATGGCTGTGGTTGGGCCAGCGCTGAAAAAGAAGCGTGGGACTTCGCTCGATGAATGCGGCAAGAACGGTGACATCGGTTAAGGCCAACAAAGACCGCATATTGTCCTCAGCGTGTGTCTACGAAAACGAGGCTGACGCGGAAAAGCAGTCTAATTACCGCTCGTCTTGCTGTAACCACCTTTAAACGCTCGGACCTACATACCCTGGCATAGCCCCGCAACTATACGGAGAGGGAAATATAGATACTTAAGAGAATGTGAACAGACAAGATACCAATACTATTCTATGTGGGTTACAGGCCCATGTTCCCAGTCACCAGTTTGTGGCAGTTCTCATCTTTGATTGACAGATTGACAGCTGGACGTCATTACTGTCATGTGCGCTGAAGGTTGAGTTACGATGGCATGCTATTCACAGCAGCCCTATGGCCGTAACCGAACGTTCGGCGTCACACTAACCCGTCCGCGATCATATCGGCCAGGCGAAGTCCGGTCAGCGCACATACTCGGTCTGTGCAGAGCCGCAGCGGTGTTCCCCTCCGGTCTCAGCTGCGGTGGTCCGGTCCCATCCCAGCGCTGGACCCTCCGGTCTCAATTGCGGTCCGCCGGTCCTCCTCCGCCCGGCCGGCGGTGGTCCGGTCCGCCGGTCCTCCTCCGCCCGGCCGGCCGTGGTCCGGTCCCGCCTCGACGCCGGACCTGCGACCAGTGCCCGTCCGGCTGAGGAGCGCCCGTGGAGAGGACGCGGGCCCGCCAGCCGCCCTGCCTCGTCTCCCGGGCCGCACTGCGCAGCTACACGGCTGCCCCAGGCAGGTGGGTCTCGCCTGGCTCTGAAGTGGGCTAGGCCCGGGAGAGGGTCGCGGAGCAGTTCATGGGCGGCTCCAGGACTCGGCTGAGAGGCGGTCAGAGGCGCACCCGGTGGAGGTGGCCAGAGGTCTCGAAAGAGGGAATTAAGGGGTGGGTGTGGTCTGTTCACAGCTTCTCGTGTTGACGTATCTGTTGTGCCTTCATACGATTCGCTTGGGTATGTTCTCGGCGCCAGTTTCGCGCTTGTTTTTTACTGATCATCGCATGACCGGAAGCGAGTCGCACAATGGCAGCACTATATTCTTGGCCTACATTTGTGATTGCGGCCGTTAAGTTTTCTGGCCATCTGAAGCTTTCTTGTTTCACTCAGCAAGTCTATACAGCAAGTCTATACCGTACCCATGTAAGGGTGGCCCAGTCTGGGCTCGCTGTGCCACAGTACTAGCGCAAATTACAAGGCAGACATCAACAAGGCGCGGAAGCGGCCATGTATTGTGGCACAAAAACGGGCATCGGCACTCGGCAACAGGTCGGGATATTTATTTTCACCCTAAGCTAAGCTCTAGGCAGTGCCTAAGTTACGTCGAAAAAATTGGATCCTTATCAAAAGTAGACTAAACATACCATTGTCTACAAGATAACGATAGCAGCACGCCATCATGGTGCTATTGACTGCTCGGAAATAGCACCATGATAGCGTGCTGCTATCGTTAAGCAGTCAATCTGACGAGGTCGGTCTGCCGATGGTCTGCAGCCTGCGAACTGAGCGGTTTCAGTAGGCAGGACGCTACCGAGCGCCATTACACTATTTACAGAGTAAGTGCTTTTGTATTGCCGTTGGATGTCAAAGTACCTACCGCTCCAAGGTACGCGCGTGATGTAAAGTGGCTTTATTATTTACGCTGCGAGATTTAAGCACCGCGGCAGATCAGCAGACTCGCTTCCACTGTTTCAGTCTGAACTGCCGTGGCGGGGAAAGAGTAACGCGCGAGAACCTTGCTCTCCACACGCAGAGAGGCGCAACCTGCATCCGCTTCCGTTGATGTGGCTGAACATGGGTTTTCTGAGCGCGACGCCACAGGGTTATTGTTTTCCGATGACGGCGCGGGCCCAGTTGAGCATCACAGCGCCGGTGGAGACGCCGTGTTACTGTGCGCCGCTGGCGGATCCGGATTCAGTGTAAGTCGGGATAAACGATATGCACCTCAAGCCAAGTTAAGTTTCGTAGGAGGCGACGCCGCTCGATGAGCATTCAGGCTCCAGCCTCGAAACAAACACAACAGCTAAATCCGACGTTGCTCCGGATATATTGATCATGCCAGCATCACCCCCGTCTCCGCGGCGCATGCTCAGCGTTTCTGGTTGAACACCCCGGGCCTCAGTGGAGCTAGGTGACTCCACACCATACCGCCTCTGCGTCGATCCGACTACGAGACTGCCGCGCTAGGACGCGCTGGTTACGCTGTAAAGCTGGCTACTGCCGGACGGCGGCCAACTGGAGGGGGGGGGGGGGGGGGGGGGGGACTGTCAGCACGCGCCGGACACCTGCCCGGTAACCAAATCGATCTCTTGTGCGCGTCATGGCCCATGCACAACAGCGCTGTGTTGCGGGCCTTCGGCTTCGACTCATGTCTGGTCTTCAGAAGCGGGCTCTCCCGTAGACACTCGGCATCGGGGCGAACCCGTTCTTCCAACGCGCGGGCTCTCCCCTAGACACTCTCGGCATCGGTGTGAAACGGTTCTTCTAACGCGCGAGCTCTCCCCTAGACACTCTCGGCATCGGTGTGAAACAGTTCTTCCAACGCGCGGGCTCTCCCCTAGACACTCGGCATCGGTGTGAAACAGATCTTGCAACCCACGGGCTCTCTCATTCGACTCACATCGACGGCAACGCGAGACCCTACCGGGAGCCCTGCGTTCAGTCACTGTACCGGGACCTACACCCGATCTCAGGCAGACCCATGAGGGGAGGGTGTTGGCGTCAGCAGACGTCAGAGGCGGTCCGTCAAGCTGGGGTCCGGCTGCGATCAACGGCACGAGCCCACCGGGCAGCCCCACCCCGTCGCTCGGGGCTCCGGCACCCCAGCCGAGCAGAACGCAAGCCTCGCCACGCGCCGCCGAACCAACACACTCGCTGTGAGCACTCACATTAGTGTATTTCAATAACAGCCGTGTAGTAAAGCGGCCCGACCTCCGGCCGGCACCAGGTGGCCAGAGCGGGCGGCAGTGACAGGCGGGCGAGCGGAGCCTCGGCAGGGGGTGGGACAGCGGCCTGACCCCGGTCGCTAACTGCCGCCACCGCCGTACCGGGTGATCGGTCTACGACCGCCGCGCCGAAACTCCATCGATCCTGGAACAGAGCCGACGGCGTGAGCGCCGCGGGGCTGACGAAGGACGGCGGTCCGCGTTAACAATGAACGGATGCTGTGCCGAGTCCCTCACAGGCCACCAACATTTCAACGACGGCCGATAGTTTTTAGTTGCTTTGACTTGTTTTGGCATGTACGGCGGAATGGTGACCAATTCATGATCCTCCAGATCCCACATGCAGACCCCGCCAATCTATTCAGATCCTGACGAAGTGGCAGGTGAACTAAATTTAGAAGCATCGGCCGGTGGCGGCATCCATTTTATAACACACGTCTCCGGATTAACACCTGCATGGTTTACTTCGTCTCGCGATCAGCTTGTGGCAAACCATACCATTCCCATAGAGCAGAGGCTTACACAGCCCAACCACTTCAAAGCTAGTTTCGAAACATCTCAGTGGTACGCGAAGTCTCGCGAGACCCGTGCGCCGACACCACGCGCCAGCACGCCGTCCCGTCTTCAGAGCCCTTGCCATCCCGTCACACGTCACGTGACTTCCGTGACACTCACCTCTGAATGGAGTGTCACCCAGATCGGGAGGTGGACCCCTGCCTCGCCCTCGCGAGTTGGCTCCGAAAGACGCGTTGTTCTCCCAACGTCCCTGTCCCCTGCCGCCGCCTCGGAAACCGTCTCTGAACAAGTCCTCCTCCCAGTGGCGATGTCCGCCTCTTCGCGGCCCGTTGCTGTACGAGTTCTGCTCAAACTGCCGCGGACTTCTGCCGCCGCCCCGGGAATCATTTCGGGGCGGGCCATTGTCCTCATACTGCCGTTGCCCTCGGCCGCCGCCTCGGTTCCGAAGACGAGGGGGTACGTTATCGTCCCACTGCTGCCGTCCTCGGCCGCCTCCTTGATAACCTCGGCTGGCCTGGCCATCCTCCTCCCACTGCCTCTGGCCCCGGCCGCCACCGCGGAAGCCGCGTCCTCCTCGTCCCCGCCCAATGGCGCCGCCCCGCGGCCCGTTCCTGTAGACGCCGCCACCGTCGCCATGTGCGTGGCCGTAGCCACCGCCGCCGCCGCCGCCGCCGCCGCCGCCGCCGCCGCCGCCGCCGCTGCCGCCGCGCGGCGCCGCACTATAGCCCTGCACGTCCCGCGCCTCACGCATGCCTCCGCTCCGGCCACCGTGACTGAAGAGGGCAGATGTCTCCTCTGGCTCCTCGTCGTAGGTGGGCCGCGAGAGGGGCTGGCGGGCCGGCTCCTCCTTCGCCTCCGACTCCTGGCGGCGGCGGCGGACGGGCGTGACGCGGCGCGGACCACATGGCGCGCGTCCACGGTGCCACATGGCGCGCGTCCACGGTGCCACATGGCGCGCGTCCCTCCGCGCGGGTGTCGCGCATTCCCGCACATCCACACTACGCCCCCCTACCGTAACCCGTGAACAAAGTCAATGATTCGGCATGACGTAACGACCGGTCGTTAACTGATGGCCTGCAAAGTAAAAACGTACAATTTGACCGACGTCTGATCTCGCTCTCAACCGCCTACCAGAGATCACGTCGCAGCCAACAGTTTAAACACCTTGTAACGTTTTGAACTGTAGACAAACCGTGAACACACGCAAACTGCCGCAAACAAACGTCCAACTGGTGAAGCACGCGCCTGACACACCAAGCATCGCGCCACATGGTACTCACAAAGCCCAGAGGTCGCATATTAGACAGGTGCACCTCCTCGTAGTGTTCGCCGTAGTCGACGAAATTCACCACACAGGTCTGGTCGCCCTCAGATATCACACAAGCCAGGTACATCTGTGGATGGCAGTGGCGGTGAGGAAGCGGTGCCCATGGCGTTGGATACCATAGCTCCATAGATCGTCACGAGGGGCGAAATCTGGCCAATCGTGTCAGCCAGGCATCACAAAACGCTAATATGCATCATGATACGCACATTATCCCGCTGGTAGCTAGCGAAAATTCGCCTCCACACACTAATTGTGCGTTTTCTTTGCACTTGAGTACTATCCCAGGGCACTTTCAAGGTTTTGATCGCGTAGGCTGACCGACTCGCTTGAGCAAACATATGGCAGCATACCAAAAACGAGAAAACAGAACAGCTACAACGCAAACTAGTGGTGTCGACATGAAAAGAAACCCCGCCCCCTCAGTCACGGGCACCGCCACCCGGAACACCATCATCACCTCCACACACCTGTCCGTCCTCCCAGTACTTCGCGAGGCACATCTCCTCTTCCGAGTACCGGTGCTGAGACGAGGAGGCGACCGCCGGCTGGGACCGAGCCTGGCGCTCGCCGGTGGGCGCCGGTTCGGCGGCCGTCTGTTGCGGCAGTTCCGGCCACTGTTGCCGGTCGTCCGAGCGGCCACCGGCGCCCCCCGGTCCGCCGCCGCCGCCCTGGCGCCGCTCACGCGCCCGACGGCCCTCCACGAACTCGTCAGAGCCGGTGGGGCGGACCGAATGCCGGCCGCCGCGGCCGCGCGATGAGCCGCCGTAGTTCAGCCGGCCGCCGCCGCCGCCGCTGTCAGGGAGCTGGCGGTCGGGTGGAGGCGCCCGATCACCCACCTCGGCAGGTGCTAGGGAGGGAGGGGTGCCATCAGGGCGGCGATAAGTGGGGCAGGTAAGGATAAAAGACAATGAGCAAGACACGCCAAAAGGGCTCAAAACGGGGGGGGGGGGGGGGGTCAAAAGCTTCAAAACAGCGGTGGCAAGCAGACACTATGGGGAGCCAATGACGGCATGCCTGGATTCGCACCAGGTCTAACTGATTCGATCAGCCTTTTATACCGGACGCAGCTACACAACTCAATGTAAAAAAAAAATGATTAGAACATATGGAAACTACACCCAACGAAAGCGCACGTGGTCCGATAACGGAGGTCTTAGACAAAAAAAACCGAGTCAAACCCGATATCAACACCCACCCGTCCGCATCCTCCAACCCCCCCCCCCCCCCCCTTGTCGCCTCAGGCCCGCCAACAACCTTTGCGGCTCTCAGCCACACGCGCCGTTAAATAACCTAACCACATTCGGCGCAACTCTAAGCGCCCGGCCGCCAGCGCCAACGTACCGCTCGGCGCGGTGCCGATCTTCAGGCCAACAAAGTCGAGCAGGGTGACGGGCTCGCAAGGCCGGCTGGACGGCTCCTCGTTCTCATCGAAGCGTCGGCGGCCGCGCCGGCCGTCGCCGCCGCTACGCGGCTCGCCGTCGTCGAACCGGCCGCCGCGGCCCCGGCCGCCGCCCCGCCCGCGGCCGCGGCCGCGGTCCGTGTCGCCGTCAGCGCCGTCGCGGCCCTCCTGGCGTGCGCGGAACCGCTGCCGATCGACATGCGCACAGGTCACGCCGATGGCGCGGATGAGGAACGGACGAAGTGGTGAATGACGCCGGTGTGAGTCACGAGCAGCTGGAGTTGCCAGTTACATCGGTTTAGCGGGCGAGTGGGCTTCTGCTAAGGCAAACATTCCCGCATGACAGTGCAAGCAGATGAACACGCAAAAGACACCTTTGTAACAGCATCATGCGAGCTGGAGCGGAGTCAGGGCAAACGCACGCTCTGTCAATAAATCAGTCGTTCTGTGCACTAGCATGGCCTTATTGGAAACATCTCAACTGGGCAATGTCATGACATGCCACGTGCACACACGGGCAGCCATGCGTAGAACCCCGTAGCACACTCCTAACGGCGGTCCGTCGCCAGAGCATAACAGAGGCGGCGGCGCGCCAGTTACGCTCGCGTCGCCGGGAGGCACCGGACGCGGCCCGGTCGGACCTCCGTTGAGCGGCGCCCGCCCACCTCACCTGCAGGTTATGCAGGGCACGACCCACGTCGTTGCAGGTGTACTTGAGCGCGGCCTCGGACTCCTCCTGGCTGAAGCCGGCACCCATCAGCGTCTGCAGGTTGCCGTCAGTCATCTGCGCCCGGCAGAGGGAAGGCACGATGGTGATTACGACGGCGGCGATGGCTGCCACGGTGGTCACGGTAGTGGCTGTGTGTTGGTTGCGGCGGTACTTCGGGTTCTGACGATGACGGTGGCTCGACGTACTAGTGATGGTGATCGCTTTGGCCATGACATTAATGCTGCTGTTGCTCTGCTCATCATGACAGCAGCGGCCCCGGCGCTGTCATAATGACGTCGATGACAGCAGTTGATGGCGGTAACGGCAGCGTTGACGGCGACACATCACGTGACGACCATGATGCCGGGGCTTGACGGTACATTGCCGGCTGAGCGTTCACACATGCAACGGCCGTAGCAGAGCGAGTGAAGCCCAAGCCAGGACGCGGCACACCTTGCACGAAGCAGCAGAGGCGACGCCGTGCGGCTGCACGGCGTCGTTTCATGAGCTTCTTGATATGCATACTAATCACAGAGTTATCACGCGAACGATGCTGGTGGCGGCTCGACAACGCGCAATGCACGCTGCCAATCAGCGGGTTCAGCGACTTATCACCGCTAACGAAAAACCGGGAAACACGGGACTCCCGGACCGCTCGGCTTGGCGTGCTGCTGACGTCAGTTGCCAGCCACCGATTTAAAAGTGATGCGCACATTTTTTGGAAAGCGTCGCCGGCCCTGCCTAACTCTTCGTATCTCCCAGCACGAGCGCTTGTGCAGGCCCGGTACCTACGGCCGTCAGCTTCTGCGGCTCCCTACAACGGCCGACGAGACCGGCCCTGCTCGGTCAGCCGCGTGCCGCAGGCGGCTGGCCTCACCTGTTTGGTGCCGCCGCCGAACTGTTTTCGGCCGACGTAGGCCAGCTGGGCGACCTGCGCGCGCCGCTGCGCCTCGAACTCGGCGTCCACCGGCACCTCCTCCCCGCCCGCCAGTGACTGACGGTCAGGTTAGGTCAGGTCAGGTCACGTCACGCCAAGTCGGCGGAGCACGCGCGCACGGCGCTGGGCTGCGCAGGTACTGGACAGCACGTGAAGTCTGTTCACAACCACCTGGCGTACTGTGGCACGGTAAGCCACGACGTGGTTTGATTTCAATGACCATAGGCATACAGAAAAAAAACATGACCAACGACCAACGTGTTTGCCAACATGTTCCAAGGCGGCTGTGGGCACCATATCACTCCTCGATTTGCTCTGACTGATGTAACACAGCTACCGAAAATGTGTGGCCAACGCAAGACCACGCAATTTCGTCAAACCAGCGAAGTCCACCAAGCTCGCCACCTCATAATGCACCGCCATGCGCCTTCCCTTCAACACATTGTCCCACGAGTCCCAGTCATCCCAGTGCCAGTAGTGAGCTCACCTTGAAGTTATGTTCGGCCTTGTGCGCCGTCGAGATGCTCTTGCCGAAGGGGACCCAGGGCGGCGGCCCGCCGGCAGCGCCGCTGGCTGGCCGCAGATCCTGAGACGCGAACGCCTGCTGGCACCATGCTCAGGTCAACCGCGACGCCTCGGCCAGCAGTGAGGAACAGGACGAGGAGTCGCCTGACAAACTCTCCCAAGGCCGAACCATACCGCGCACGTCTGACTGCAGTTTCACATTCGAATGAAATACAGTAAGCCGTACAATTCGTAATTCGCAAATTTCATACACACTTTGCGGGCTACTTATTGTGTTTCATTGAATTTGAAACCGCCGTTAAGAGTGTGCGATTTCATATTGATACAGATGCACCGTCTCGGATAGGCTCTGCTACAAAGGGGAGATTTGCCATGACTTGTAGGGTGTTCGGCGTACTTCAACCCGTTCCTCCCGAGCACTCAACTAATATTTTACCGCGACCTTGCATCGAGGAGTACGTGCAACAATGATCCAACACCCAGAGCTGAGCCCTTTCTCAGCAGCATCAAGTAGATTTGACTGGCCACAACACAAAGATATCGGCGCCTGTCTTGGCAACTTTTCACTGGCGCGTTGCCTCATGCGCTATCCTCACTCACGGCATTCCAGCCGGCGTGTTCATCTGAGCCCCTGCCTCTCGTGATCCAGGCGGCAGGTACTCGCCTTGGACATGAGCCACTTGTCCACCAGTAGCGGCACATGGCCGCCGAGCACATGCAGCGCCGCGTCCGACACCAGCAGAAACCCGCTGCACACAGGCACCGGCTGGCGAAGGCGCAGCTTCGTGCCCGGGGCGCTTTTCAGGCCGAGCCGGCTCCACTGACCCACCTCGAGCGCCTGCCGAGAGGTGGCCAGGGGCGGTGGTCAGGCTAGAATCAGCGGGAGGGTGGTCATGCTCAAAAGTCTCAGGCTGACTGGTCATGCTGACGTGGCTCTACTAAGGACTGTCACATGAAATACGCTGTACTAGCTGCCCCCCCCCCCCCCCCCCAGAGATCTTCATTTTCCTGCTGATACATTGCAGACTTTTCCGTGTAAATGTCGTACTGAGATTACAAAACAGCATCCAGTAAACAAAACATTTCTGCACATGCTCGTGAACCACCTATGCCCGAACCAAGACGGGACTGAACTACACAGAAGCTTGAGGTACCGAAACCATACTGACCGTTACCGTGCTGTTGCCGTCACTGAGTGTGACCCTGAGCAGCCGTGGCGCGCCCTGGCTCTCCTCATTTGCCTTGGGGGCCGAGACGTTTCGTACCTTCTGAATCTGGACAACGCCCTCGATCGAGACCTAACGGGCGATGTCGGAAGGTGAGCCCGCTGAATATTTCAGTGCAGAGTCATTTGGTGTACATTGCTACATCTTCTATTTCCTGCTCAGTATAATTATGTCATGTTTTATCTAATGTATGACATTATGATTCTCATATCCCGTGTAGTACGGAAAAGGTGACTAACGCGCGCTTGGGTGTGTGGGGGGTCAACTTGACCTCCCGAGGGCTTTTCCCGAATAGTTTCCGAACAGCGCGGCGTAGCCGCGCCAAATTTGCATAGCTGTATAAAATTGAATACCGAAACGTCTGCCATAAAAAAATGTTGACGCTTCTTGTAGGGTCGCTGACATATGACAGGTAAAAATATGGCCATGGTTTCAGCGAAGGCAATTTCTAGGGAATCGTTCAATCTGATCCAACAATGGAGTGTTGGAAGAAACCATACCCATAAATCTCTGAGATACTTTCTTAGGCAATACAACACTTGAATGAGCAAATACATTGACCTAGGGTCAGGCATGAAGGTCATTCCAAGGTCAAAACCAACCTGTTATATTACTCTAGGGCTTGCCATATGGGGTAGTTTGTGGAGCTCACTTCAAACTGATTGATATCAGGAACCACATTATACACCTTTCATTGACTTCCTAAGGGTCAGAATGGGTCACCGACCCAAAACGACCCAGATCAACATTTTGTTTTTAGGAACATATTGCCTAGTGTAATCTTTGGCACTTATAAAAATGAAAAACACAAAGCAGTCTTGCATGATTATGGTCACCATGACCTTAAAATAGCTAAGCAGTCACTGACCTTAAATGAGCATGTGACCTTTTGCTCAGAACAGTTATCTAGGTTCTAGGGGCCCTTTGAACACTAACCTGGAATTTGACCTTGTTTGACCTTATTTGACCCCAATGTCATGACCTAGAACCCTAAAAATTTGACCTATGTGAGTTCATGCACAGGTCAACACACCTTGTGAATTTGGTGTCTCTCACTTTTTTAGTTGCTGGGATCTCAGGAAGGTCAAAATGACCCCCCCCCCCCCCCCCACCTGAGCAAAGGGTATCCAACCAGCCACCTCAGTGCACATTAAGTATACAACTATGCAAAATGATCATGTTTATGGTCTGATCACTCCTGGAATGGGAATGTTATCATTGCAACATCACCATTGTAACACATGGAGGTTCAGAAGTCCTGGAGGTCAATCCACTGATTGTTGTGACAATGCCATTGCATGAGTTTGCACCACACAGACACTATTTGCATTGTCATGTTGCATAAAGCAACTCAGGTTTATGGCATACACTTAAGGAATCACAAAAGGCTTGTACTTAGATGCAATGGCATGTACCGTGGATGCAACTCATGTGAATAATCTCTCTTTCCATGGATGAATGGACTGAAGGCAAATAAGCTAAGCCAGAGCTATTTCCTCAGGAGATCAATTAAACTTTCAACAGCCACTCAGATGTATGTAATGGTGTTAAGCATCTGTACTGATGGCATGAAACATGTGTTCCAAAACCAAAGAATTACTTACAATATCATTCTTGTTCCAGTTCTCTGGGATATGACCCTTTCCATATTCCTTGAGGTCAGTCTGAAATAACTGAGATGTGACTATTTGGAAACTGTTGGGAGTAGTTTGGCAACAACTGACTCATATTCCTAGTTCATTAAGGATTTGTGGCCTTAACAACATTTCATATATCTAATAATCAAAAGGTTATACAACACAACACTGAAAGGGAACACAGACAAATGGTAGCATTGGAAATACTTGCATAACATAGAATCTTAGATCAGTTTTGGTCCCATAAAAGTGAGATTTAAGTCTGCTTCTTGCCAAGAAATAAATGTGGTGAACCAAGAAGATTTTAGTGGGATAGTACAAAACAGGCCTTGTGCAAAAAAAAGATCTTACATCCATGGCCACCTTTATCACTTCTGCCTCTGATAGCTTGTTTCCGCTGCAGAGCTTCTTAAGGCCATTGTCTGTCATGTACCTGCAAGAGCAAAATGTTGTGGGGCATGGAAATTGTTCATATTGTGCATTAGTGACTGACAATCAAAGGACAGCAAATCTGCATGGGTATCATTCAAATGTCACAGTCTTAGTATGACAACTAGGATGGAAGCCACTAAAAACTGGATCACATAAATCACAACAAAAAAGCTAGCCACCAAAGGCCATACCATCCTTGTTTTCCCAGCTTTTCTGTGTCAGCCATGTCTTTCCTGCTCTTGACACCTGTAATGCACAAGCATATTTACATTTCACACTCATGTACCAGTCCCACTATATTAACTTAAGGACAGCAGCAGCAGAAATTTCAGGGCATTCAGTTCATGACCAGCAGGTAGATGATTCCAATGATTATCCCTTTTGCAACAAGTGCCAAGCATGCCATAAAGTTAGTTTGATTTAAGCTCACTCAAACTAGTCTTCAAATTATGTTTTGCAGTAAACTGTCATCACAAGAAATATTCATTTACACTTACTACTACTAATAAACTACCAAATATTAACTTCCCCAGATGCACATTTGAAATGTGCATACAAGACTGAAAATGTTTGAGCATGGTCATAAGCACAGCCTTGAATGTCAAGTACTGTACATCAATCAATCAATACAATCAATACAGTACATCAATCAAATGATTGATTTATATTGTTTAGCCTGTGCTTCCAATTACATTGCACATTCATGTATCCATGCTGTCAGTGCAAAATACTCTGGGGTTGTGTCCTACTTTGCAGAACATTTGACCCACTGATTGGTCTCATGCACCCAAAAAAATGGAGGAACACCGCACATTGGGTGCATACAGTGCCCCCCCCCCCCCCCACAAAAAACTCCATATTGAATGATTTATACTTTATACTGAAATGATAAAAACCAAGAGCTCTGGGTCAAAGAAGACATGTAATATTGGCTATAACCATGACAAGGTGGCATATTTTTACTTGGGTACCTGCATTGCCGACGGTGGGGAGAGAGCTACGCTGGCTGCAGGGTTCCCGTACTGCCGTGATGGAGAAATGCGGTTAGGTATCAGCCGACGTAGTGACGTCACTGAAAATGGGTTTGCAACGATCGGGGTTCTTTTGGGCCGACTGAAGGCTGCAAGGCATTTGCTAGCGATATGATGTCACTGGTATTGGACTGGATATGTGACGTCACTGGTTGTGAGGCTTTAGGGCTCTTTGGGGTGCAATGAATGCCGTAAAGCATCACCTGACGATATGTCGTCGCTGGTATTCAATGAAACATCAGGCGCAACAGGCCTTATTCCATCTTTACCTTTCGTACCTGTCTGCTGCAAGCATTTGCGTGCCGAATAAAAGCTTGACCGAATCACCTGAATGTGTGACGTCACTAATCATCACTTGACAAGAGTGCACTTAGGCCCCACGGCCGCGGTGTATCATGTTCCGTGAAATATCACCGGGTATCGCGACGTCACTGATATTCGACTAAATATTGGTCGCAACAGGTCATGCTTCATTTTTACCTTCGTACCTGTCTACTGCAAGTACTGGCGTGATGAATAAAAGCTACCAAATCACGTGAGTGTGTGACGTGACTGGTCATGCATTTTTAAGGACCTTTGGGGGCCAACTGAGGGCCGTAAAGCATAACCTAATGATGTGACGTCACTGGCATTCGACTGTGTGATGTCACTTGTGATCAGATTTTACGGCCTCTTTTGGGCCGACGAAAGGTTTTACGACATTAACTGAAGATGTGACGTCACTGGTATCCGAATACAATTCAGGCGGGACAGTCCATGCTCCATCTTTACCTTTGGTACCTGCCCATTGCAAGCATTTGAATGCTGAAGGAAGGTTCTGCCGAATTACCTGAGTGTGTAACGTCACTAACCATTAATTTGTATAGACTGTTTTGAACCCACCGTAAGCCATACCACATCAGCTGACCATATGACGTCACCGGTTTTCGTCTAGATGTCATGCGCGACAGACCATGCTCTATCTTTGCCTTTCGTACCTGTTTACTGCAAGCATTCGCGTGCTTTATCAAGGTGATGCTGAACCATCTGAGTGCGTGACGTCACTGGTCATGAGTTTATACAGGTTCACTTGGGCAGCCCAATGCAACAAAGCATCATATCCTGTGAAGCATCGCGGGATGATATGACGTCACTGGTATTCGACTCAACATCAAGCGCAACAGGCCATGTTCCATCTTTACCTTTCGTACCTGTCTACTGCAAGCATTCGTGTGTTATATCACGTCATTGGTTAAGAGTTCTTACGGGCTCTTTTCAACCCCCTACATGGTATAATGCTTCAGCTGACGATATGATGTCACTGGTGTTCGACCTAACATCAGGCACAACATGTCATGTTCCATCTTTGCCTTTCGCACCTGTTAAAGTATTGGCGAGCCTAATGATTGCTCTGCCGAATCACCTGAGTGCGTCGTCATGAGTTTTTACAGGCTATTGTTGGCCGAGTGAAAGCCATAAGGCATCATCTAACGATATGTCGTCACTGGTAATCCACTAAGTGTGTGACGCCATTGGTCATGAGTTTTAAGGCCATTAGGCATCAGGTAACGATATGACGTCACTGGTATTCAATTAAGTAACAGATACAATATGCCATGTTTCATCTTTACCTTCCGCACCTCTCTACTGCAAGTATTCGCGCGCCACATAAAGGCTCTGCCCAATCACCTGAGCGTGTGGTGTGACTGGTTATGAGTTTACGCGGGTTTACTCGGGCTGACTGAAGGACATTGAGCATCATCTGGCGATGTGACGTCACTGGTATTCAACTTAACACCAGGCGCGACAGGCCATGTTCGTCTTTACCTTTCGTACCTGTCTATTGTAAGCATTGACATGCTTAAGGAAAACTCTGTGAAATCTCCTGAGTGTGTAATGTCACTGGTCATGGGTTTTTTACGGGCTGCTTTTTTGTACCTATAAGGTACAAGACATCAGTTGACGAAACGACATCACTGGTATTTGACTTAATCTCAGGCGCAACAGGCCATGTTCCATCTTTGCCTTTCGCACCTCTATGCTGCAAGTATTCGCGCGCTACATAAAGGCTCTGCCGAATCACCTGAGCATGTGGTGTAACTGGTCATGAGTTTACGCGGGCTTACTCGGGCTGACTGAAGGACATCAAGCATCGCCTGAACATATGACGTCACTGATATTCGGGCTGTGGCCCAGACTTATGGCCGCTAGGCGGCGCCCTTGATTATTATTTAGCCATCAGGGCATTCCAGACCGTAGCTGCTCAGGGGCGCATCCTGTGATGTAGGGCGGAATAGCTTTGCATATACGTCGGTTTTTGGGCTGGGATCCCCTTTGTTTTGTGTTAACGTTTGTTCAAAATTTTAGTCGTTGAAACAGCCCGCTGCGTTTGAAGTTGTTACTTAATGGTGCGCACAATAAAATTAGTGTGCTTAACTATGGTGCATCTCCCACCTCTGCTGCGGAATTTCGTAACCATAGGTGGCCAAGCGACCTCCTACCAACTGATGATCAGTGACGTCACATACTCAGGTGATTCGGCGGAGCCTTCATATAGCACGCGAATATTTGCAGCAGCCAGGTACGAAAGGCAAATATGGAACATGACCCGTTGCGCCTGATGTTTAGTCGAGCACCAGTAACGTTATGTCGTCAGCTGATGCATTATAACCTATAATGGGTTCAAAAGAGCCCGTAAAAAACTCGTGACCAGTGACGTCACACACTCAGGAGATTCGACGGAGCATTCATTCAGCACGTCAATACCTTTAATAGACAGGTACGAAAGGTAAAGAAAGTACGTGGCATGTTGGACCTGATGTTAAGTCGAATAACAGTGGCGACATATCATCCTATGATGCTTCACGGGAGGTGTTGCTTTGTGGCCTTGGGCGGCCCAAGTGAAGCCGTATAAACTCATGACCAGCGACGTCACCCACTCAGATGATTCGTCTGGAGTTTAGTCGATTACCAGTGACGTCATGTCGTCAGCTGATGCCTGATGTCCTTCAGTCAGCCCGAGTAAACCTGCACAAACTCATGACCAGTTACACCACACGCTCAGGCGAATCGACAGAGCCTTTTTGTAGCGCACGAATTTTTTTTTCTACGCCGTTACCCAAGAACAGGTAACCAGGAGTGCCCCTCCCTCAATCCCAGCGACGCAGTAAACCGTACGTTAACACCAGAAAACATAAAATCAAGTCGCGGCACTCCCAGCTAGGAAGATCAAACAAACTTAAAAAAACAGGCGAGGAGGTGGAGCAGACCCGAGGGAATTGTGCTATGTGAGAGGGAGGGAAAAATCATAGATGAAAAGGCTTAAAGTAGTCATTAGCCAAAATCAGCTAATGACAGCCCGCTACAACCGCCCAATAATCTACAACCACTCAATTCCCGGTGTTAGTAAGGGTTATACAGTCACAAGTCGGAGGGGGCAATTACCTGGTCATTTTTGTGCTGGGTTTTGGGCTGGATTTCCAGGGAGTCCACCCAGCTAAGCAGAGCTTGTTGCTGGGAGAACTTCCGGAGCCAGCGCCATTAATTTGGGTATATGTGCATGACTTTATATCAGAAATTGATTATGAAACATGAAGGAGGTCAAATATGAAGTGCGTTGGATATGTACAGCACAAGGATGGCAATGTCTTCAAATATGTTTGTTACGTTAATATGTGTTCACGAAATGCTTGCGGATGATGTTCTTAACGATGGTTTTCGATACAGGGATATCAGATATTCTTGGAAAATATGGAACCATAATGTCGTTCCACAGCTTAGGGCCAAGGCAAGATGCTGTAAATAGTCTATAATTACGATAAGAGAAAGGTTGTTCTAAATATTTTGCTCGCCTCATATCCATGTCATTGGATTCGTAGAGATTGTAAATTAAATCGAATGATGCAGGGAGCTGTGAAGTTAAAAATTTGTGCACCACAATTAACATTTGAGATTTAGCAATATCCGATAGTTTCAAAATTTTGTATCGTTCAAAGATTGGCTCTGAGCTTTGCGGAGGATACACATTTTCTATAAGACGCACAGCCCTTTTTTGCAAAATTACCAATCGATCTAGTTGAGAAGCATAATTTATGCCCCAAACCAAGCAGCAGTAATTTAGGTAAGGAAGAATCAAAGTGTTATAGAGTAGATGTGACGTTGTTTTATCAATAAAGTACCTAACCCTACTTATTATTCCAATAGCTCTGCTTACTATGCTTGCAACAAAATTAGTGTGGCTTGTAAACTTAAGAGATTTGTCAATGATTACACCAAGGTATTTAATTTCTTTTTTCTCTTCAATAGGTGAATTATTAATTTGCACATTTAGTCGGAAATGCAAAGAAAGGGTTGTGTAATGCTGTGTGAATGTTTTTGATACGTTCAGGGAGAGAAAATTAGCAGCAAACCAAGAAGTCATTAGAAGCAAAAGCGTACTGACATTGTTTTGAAGCTCGACAATACTATTATTTTTGAAAACAATCGCAGTATCATCAGCATAAGACAGACAAATAATGTTACTGCTTAATTTAGGTAGGTCATTTATGTACATTAAAAAGAGGATTGGGCCGAGAATGGATCCTCGGGGTACCCCCATTGTTACGTTTTTGATTGTTGATAGATCATTCCTGATTTTTACACATTGAGTTCTGCCAGACAAATATGAAGAAATGATTTCATGAGATTTTCGTCGAATACCATATTTAGTAAGTTTACGTAGAAAAAGGCTAATGTTTACAGTGTCAAAGGCTTTTTTCAGATCTAAATACAAACCTAACACATATTCCCCATTTTCAAAAGCCTTTGTAATAGTTTCCTGCAGAAGAAGAATTGGCATGTAAGTACTTTTGTTCTTCTGAAATCCGAACTGATTTTGGTGAATTAGCTGGTTTTGGTTTAGATGAAGGACGAGTCTATTATATTTAAGTTTTTCAAGAATTTTGGACATAAACGGCAAAATACTGATAGGTCTGTAATTATCTACAAGTTGCGAGTCCCCACTTTTAAAGATGGGTTTAATCACGGCCCTTTTGAAAATGCTTGGAAATATCCCCGAGGACAAACAGCTGTTGAAAATATGGAGAATTGGTGTGATTATAACCTTATAAGATAACTTGAATATTTTTGAACTAATATTGTCGACTCCAGCTCCGACGTTGTTTAGCCCATCGATGAGAAGAATTAATTCCTGTTCATTAGTGGGGGGCAGATCCATTTCATTTTCGACATTTGTGATGAGCTGGAGGGGGTCGAAAGATGATTTAGGCATCTCGTCTTTTAACTGTTGTCCAATCTCGCTGAAGAAGAGGTTAAATGATTCAGCGATATCCGGATCGTCTGTGATAATTTTGTTATTAGTACCAATAACCCTGGTTGGATCTGCATCCTTTTTTTGTTTTGAATTGATGAGAGTGTGTAATGTTTTCCATGTTTCCTTGGAATTCCCAGAATATTTACTGAATTCGTTACTGTAGTATTTCTTTTTGGCTAGCCTAAGAGATGTAGTTAGAATGTTGCGGTAGCAAGTGTATGTTGCAATATTGTGGGGACTGGGGTTCTTCAATTTCTGTTCAAATAACTTGATTTTACGTGTAATTGATAGAAGAGGTGCAGGTGACACCCATGGTTTGCGTGAGCTGGTCTTTCTAGAAATGTGCCTTGTGTGAGAAAACCTGGTGATCCCAGCATTGTAAATATACACAATTTGATTTGCAATAGCATCAGGTTCTGGCTCATTTTCAATATCAACCAGATGGTCAACAAGGAATTGTTTAAATTCTTCCAGCCTTCTGTAATCAAATGTGGTAATGGGTGTTCGAACATCAGGTGAGTGTGGGTGTGAGGCATAGTTCGTGGAAGCAAAAATAGGGAAATGATCAGACAAATCATGAAGGAGAATGCCTGTATGCATCACTTTTAACAAGTCATTGCAAAATATGTTATCTAGAAGAGTGCATGATGGATAGCAAGACCGAGTTGTCCTGGATATTGTAGGAAAGAAGCCATTTGAACACATGTTGGTGAAAAATGCATGCACATTAGGATTGATATCAAGTGAGAACAGATCAAAGTTGAAATCACCAGTAATAAATGTAACTTTGTTCATTTTATTAAGCCAAATTAGGCATTGCTCTAGCTCTGAGTTGAAGTGGTGTTTGTCAGTGTTGGGTGACCTATAAATTTGGCAAATGATAATATTAGCATTATCACAGAGTAGTTCAGCACAAACCACTTCAGCTGTAGAGAAAACTGGGTTCCAAAGTTGTATAGGATGAAGATGATCAGCAATGTATACTGCTGATCCACCACCTACCCCTTTTGATCTGCTGCAGTAGAAAGCTCGGTATCCAGGCAAGTCATAATGAGATTCCAAAGCTGGAGACAGCCATGTTTCAGATATAGAAAAAATGTTTCAGACAGCCATGTTTCAGATATAAAAAATATCGAGTACTTGCAGTAGGCAGGTGCGAAAGGTAAAGATGAAACATGGCTTATTGCAACTGATGTTAATTCGAATACAAATGACGCCACAACGTTAGCTGATGCCTAATGGCCTGAACTCGGCCAAAAAAGGCCCGTAAAAGCTCATGACCAGTGACGTCACACACTCAGTGGATTACCAGTGACGTCATTTCGTTAGCTGATGCCTTATGGCTTTCGCTCAGCCAAAAATAGTTGGTAAAAATTCATGACCAGTGACGTCGCACACTCAGGTGACTCGGCAGAGCCATCATTTAACGTACCAATACTTTACAGGTACGAAAGGCAAAGATGGAACATGACCTGTTACGCCTCATGTTAAGTCGAACACCATTGACATCATGTCGTCAACGGATGCATTTTCCCTATAGAGGGTTCCAAGGAGCCAGAAAAAACTCATGACCAGTAACGTTACACACCCAGGAGACTCGACAGAGCCTTCATTCAGCACGTCAATACTTGTAATAGACGGGTACGAAAGGTAAAGATAGAACATGGCCTGTCGCGCCTGATGTTAAGTCGGACACCAGTGACGTCATACCGTCAGCTGATGTATTATACCGTTTGGGGGTACAAAAGGTCCCGTAAAAAGCTCTTGACCAGTGACGTTACTTACTCAGGAGACTCGACAGAGCCTTCATTCAGCACGCCAATACTTCCAAGAGACAGGTACGAAAGGTAAAGATGGAACATGGCCCGTCGCGCCTGGAGTTTAGTCGAATACCAGTGACGTCATATCGCCAGCTGATGCTTGATGTCCTTCGGTCAGCCAGAGTAAACCCGCGTAAACTCATAACTAGTTACACCACTCGCTCAGGTAATTCGGCAGAGCCCCTATGTGTCGCGCGAATACTTGCAGTAGATAGGCGCGAAAGGTACAGACGAAACATGGCTTAGGTAGAGCATGGCCTGTTGTGCATGATGTCTAGTCGAAACCCAGTGACATCATATCGTCAGCCTTGTGGCCCATAGTAGGTTCAAAAGAGTATCTAAATTAATGGTCAGTGACGTACAAACTCAGGTAATTTGGCAGAGCCTTCCACGGCAATGTTTGCAATGGACAGGTACCGAAGATAAAGGTGGAACATGGCCTGTCGCGCCCGAAGTTTATTCGAATACCAGTGACGTCACATCGTCAGTCAGTGCCGTATGACCTTTCGTCGGCCCAAAACAGGCCGTAAAATCTCATGACCAGCGACACGCACAGTCGAATGCCAGTGACGTCACATCGTTAGCTGATGCTTTATGGTCTTCAGTTGGCCGCAAAAAAATCCGCCAATACTTGCAGCAGACATATACGAAAGGTATAAATGGAGCATGACCTGTTGCCTGATGTTCAGCTAAATACCAGTGACGTCGTATCGCCAGCTGATGCCTTAAGGCATTTCGTCGGTCCTAAAGGGCCCGTGGAAACGTGTAGCAGTGACGTCGTTAGCTGACACCTTGCGGTCTTCAGTTGGACGAAAAGCACCGGTGGAACTCATGACCAGTGACGTCACACACTCAGGTGGTCCGGCAGCTTTCATCCAGCACGCCAATGCTTGCAGTAGACAGGTACAAAGGTAAAAATGAAGCACGGCCTGTTGCGCCCAGTATTTATTGGAATACCAGTGACATCACGCTATCCGGTGATACTTCGCGGACCATGACACACCGTGGTCGCGGGGCGTAAGTGCACTCGTATGAAGTGATGATTAGGGACGTCACGCATTGAGGTGATTCGGTCAAACCTTTGTGCGGCACGCAAATGCTTGCAGCAGACAGGTACGAAAAGTAAAGATGGAACGAGGCCGGTCGCGCCTGATGTTTAATCGAATACCAGTGACGACACATGGCCAGCTGATGCATTACGGCATTCAGTGGACCCAAAAGAGCCTTACAAACTCACGACCAGTGACGTCACATACCCAGCCGAATACCAGTGACACCATATCACAAGCAAAAGCCTTATGGCCTTCAGTCGGCCCGAAAGAACCCCGATCCCGATCGATGCAAAACCATTTTCAGTGACGTCACAATGTCAGCTGATGCCTCACAGCTTTCCCCCCGCACGACAATACTCGGAACCCGGCAGCTAGCGTAGCTCTTCCCTCCGTCGGCCATACAGGTACCAAAGTAAAAAATTACCGGGATGATTTACCGCCGGCATGAGGCCGAGCAAGGATTACGCTAAACCGGCTTATGCTGCCCGACACAAAGCAAGGGAGAGGGTATTTTGAAGTGACGTTACGTTAGCCTGGCCCATTTTTGTCCACCAAGATCATAGCAAGTAACGCAGACCGCAGCAATAGATATAATTGCGTCACAAGACACACATTCAGCACCCTTGAACGACAGGAGATCCCCCTCACCAGCCCTTTCGCCACACCCGGGTGCCATCAGTCCCTTGTGTGGTGTCTGTGTCAACGGTGGCCCCGGCCCACCTGACCTGTCAGCGGCATGCGGGATGGTTGGATGCCGTGCCGGGCCGCTCCATCACAACAACGGGGAGAGCCGCCCCGGGCTCCGCCGTCCGGCACTACCTTGTAGTGCTGTGATGTTTTTTTTTTTTAGTTCTGGAAAGTCCTAACAAAAATCAGGACTCCTACCCAATAGGGAAAAACCTGCAATATTTGCCAAATTATGCAGGAAAACCCTTTTTAAATGAAATCATCCTGACCTGTACTGTGTAAAAACTCAAAGAGGAAAACCAGCAAATTAGGATAGGAATCACCAAGGAAAGAATGGAAGTGAATGGAAGCCGATTAGCGTTGCTGTAATTGATGTGCGATTGTCCTTATCGTTGGTGTACTGGACACACGGGGAGGAAGTGATTTATTGTGAGTGGGATGTCGCAGCGATGAAAGCGGAGGAATGCTCGAAAAGGTGGTAGTGGGTGATTTTGGTGCAACCGGTACGCAGTCTGGCAAGCAGCGCCTTGAGGCGAATATCTTGGTAAATTGTCGGCTAGTGCTGAAGTAAGGGTTTGATTACGTGCAGGCGGTGATGAGCGCGTTGATCCCACTCGGATTGGAGAAAGAGACAGAAATGTAAATTGATGACTGCTAGAATATCAGAAACGGGACAATGCAGATGGTAACGTTCCGGAAGCATGAGGCTTCGTTTTGCTTTGTCAGCAGTGCTGTTTCCATGAATATTTGCGTGACCAGGTATCCAGAGAAATATTACGTGAGTTTGTTGGGGGAGGGATCAGAACGTTCGTCGCTTGCCGTTTGAAGTTGGGTGGGATGAATTATGAAGAGTGATGAGAGCTTGTAACGACGAATGAGAGTCGGTGCATATCACTGCCCTTTGTAGGTTACCTTGCTTGATGTAGAGCAGGGCTTCCAGGATTGCTGTCAGTTCAACCGTATACGCAGTATTGTAATTTGACAGGCGGTTTGATTTTGGTATTATGATGTACGAAGGCAGCTCTTGTGCGGCCATAGCGTCGGGAGCCGTCAGCATAAATAAAGATGTGCTGGTCATGTTCTCCTTTAAACACAACGAAGAGTGCAAGCACTTCGGTTTCTGATAAGTTTTATTTTGTGTATTTATACAGAAAGATTTTGTTAGGTATACGGTCGCCCCAAAAGGGTCGCGGACTGGGAGTTGGGCTGCAGGGGATGCCCGGGAGATTAAGTGCCCGTTACGCTCGAATAAAGCGAGTGCGGATAGTTGGATGCTGGAGTCCGCGCTGGTAAGTGTGCGGTTTCGGCGGAGGTGTGCGAGGGTGTTGTATGTGAGGTTGCCAAAGCGCTGTGGCGCGTGCGTAAAATCTGAAACGTTGCAATTTTCGTCGGTGTGACAAGGAGGGGATATTCGTGCCCGCGGGCAGATCTGGGACCGGGGAGGTGCGAAGTGCACCAGTCACTATGCAGAGGGCTGCGTTCTGGATAGCCGCGCAGGTTTCGACTTCTTGTGAAGAAATATTATCAAAAGGAAAGCCGTTGCAGTCCAAGATCGGGCGTATCAGGAAGGTATAGAGGCGGAGGAGAGTGCGTCTGTCGGCGCCCCTATCCCGTCCTGCTATGCATTTCATTATGTTTAGTCGTCTGGCGCAGCGTTGCGTAAGGTCATCAAGATGAGCATTGCAAGACGACGATCTTACGTTATTCCACGGCTCTCACAAATGTGAACTAGAGTGACTATTTCACCATGAAGATAGGGGGGGGGGGAGGTTGAACATTGTTTTGCCTAGAAAAGGTAACTACAGCTGACTTAACGGGGGAAATCTGCAGTCCCCTCCGTGTACACCACACATATCATTTATAAGCTAATTGTATATAATGCAGTGCGTGATTGACATAAGCATGCGTATGCCACACGGCCAGGTTGTCCGCGTGAAGAAAATACCGAAAATGTGGAGAAATCTAATTAATATTATTGAAAACAGCCTTTATCATTACAAAGAACAAGGCTGGGGATTAGACACTGCCCTGAGGAAGACCGTGATCCTGCGCCGTGGGAGAAGAATAATTATGCTCTGTTTATCATAAGAAATAACGGAATTAAAGTGCTGCCAACGATTTTGTGCGTTTTTTTGCGCGTGGGTCATCATTCGAGTGTGCTGTAGCCCCAAAATTACCGGCATCATGACCGGCATCACTTTGCTGTTGCGGTAATATTTCACGCAGTGAAAAGTTTTTATATTGTTTTACCTGTGTAATTCATTGTCTTTTTATATCTCTTATATCTTTTAGCACCTACTTACCAATGAATGAAAAATCTAATCTAGCGTCTGGAAGGATTCTTTGGGGCACAAAGTAGTGAAATTGTTTATGATGTGTATCAACATTTTGTCGAAGACTGGGACATGAAGTTGAACGCGGGAGACGACGACGCCGTCCGGGAGAGTTCATTATTAAGAACAGCAGCTGTAACGGGCGTTGGAAAGACTGTAGTCTACCGCATACAACGTGAAGCCCAGAATGGTGCCAGACTGAAGTCGCCAAGCCGATCCCGACCAGCTGCAGCAAGACCAAGGGTGGATCTAGATCCGTTCGATGTTTGCGCAATGAGGAGAATGGTACACCAAATGTACATCGACGGAAAACATGTTACTCTGGACACCATCACGGATGCTCTTCACGAACAACTCGGCATCACCATGTCTAGATCCACTGCAAGAAAACACCTACTCGCGAACGGATTTAAGTACCGAAGGATCGACAAGCGCAAGATCCTGATCATCATAGATAATGCCTCATATTATTCCCGTTTATGCCAAAAAGTGCCAACTTCTAGCTGGCGTAAAGCGGAAATCCAGGAGTGGTTGCAGTAGGCAGGTGTGACCATCGACGAAGACATGCGGAAGGTGGAGCTGCTGGAGCTAGTCAAGTCCCAGAACCGGGAGAAGAAATATTTTCTGGACAACCTTGCTAGAGATCATGGACATCGGATCGTTCGTCTGCCGCCGTATCACTGCGACTTGAACCCGATAGAGTTAATGTGGGCACAGATGAAGCGCGTGATCAGACGGAGGAACTTGACGGGGCGAATGGAGGAGGTGGAACGGCTGGTGGAGGCAGGTGTCGCAGCTGTCTCTCCAGAGGACTGGAGTAAGTGCTGTGAGCACGTCAAAAGGCTGGAGCAGCAGTACTGGACGAATGACGGGCTGCTAGATCTCCCACCGGTTGTCGTAACAACCGATGATAGCAGCGACTCCGGCACCGGCTCCGGTAGCGACAACGATGAATGAGAACAGTATGACACATCGATCATGAGAAGTGTCTCCGTTTCGTTCTTTTGAACTGATTTCATAGCGTTTACGTGGATGTGGCATGAAGTTACGTGTGGAGTGTTTGAGCTGGATGCATTGTACATATATCTGCAGCTGACTGTTCAGCGTTTTATGGAATACCTCAATAAAACTGAGTGAATTAATTTTCTGTGTTTGGGATTTTCCCATGTTATTTATGAAACATCACCAGAGTGGAGCAATTACGGAATGAAAGTATACCATAACTTGCTTCGAAGGTAGGCAATGAATTTATGACATTTTTTTATTTAGAGAACAAATTTAGTAAAAACAATTGCCAACGAAAATAACCCCAGTGCCAATATATATATATATATATATATATATATATATATATATATATATATATATATATATATAACGCTGGTATGCTTTCAATCCGTAATTGCTCCACACTGGTGCTGTTTCATAAATAACATGGGAAAATCCCAAACACAGAAAATTAATTCACTCAGTTTTATTGAAGGTATTCCACAAAACGCTGAACATTCAGCTGCAGATATATGTGCAATGCATCCAGCTCAAACACTCCACACGTAACTGCATGGCGTGCGGTCACCATGGTACATATATATATATATATATATATATATATATATATATATATATATATATATATATATATATATTTCGACCAACCATATGAACATGAAGTTGCTGCAAGCAATGCAAGCATCCAAAACTGCTATTGCCTCGAGAGATCGGCAGTGCTGTCCTGCAGGCCTTCCGACCAGTTTTGTTGAGTTTGAAAAAAATTTAGCGTGATGCTCGTGACGAATTGATTGACCAGCTTTAATTACGTTCTTGCTTATGATAAACAGAGCATAGTTCCGCAACGCGCAGAAAACGTTTCATCAGTCAGGAAGTTTTTAATGAAAGCGGCGAGTCGGCCGTGAACTCAGATTTCATGCAGTTTACTGAGGAAGGCACTTCTATTCGCCTCGTCGAAGCGGCCTTTAAATCCATGAATAGTGTCACCGTGCCTGATTTAATCTGACACCCGAGCTGAATTGAATTTATAATGTGGACCAGGCTGATCGTCGTCAAGCGGCCGGGACGAAAGCGGTCCTGAAAAAAACGAAAAAAGGCAAATTAGGAACTAGGAACACCCTGATACGTCCGTTGACCATTTCTTTCAATATGTTAGAAGCACAGTTAGCAAGCGAGGTGGGGCGATAGCTCGAAGGGTTGGAGGGAAACTTAGAAGGTTCAAGTAAATAGATAAGTGTGCTGGAGCGTCATGAGGGAGAGAAGGATCCGTGAACTCATATTTCGTTAAAAACCGACAGGAGATTCGTGAGTCCAAGACATAGTCAAATTTTTAACACTCGCCCGGGAGGCCAGCTGGATACCCTTCGTGTGGGTGGGGGGTTGGGGGGGAGGGCGGAGTTTGACCCCTGAGATCTTAGGAACTAAGAGAGCTAGAGACACCAATTCACAGGGTGTGTTGACCTGCACGTGGGATCACTTAGATCAAAGTTTGACGTTCGTAGGTCACGACTTTTGGTTAGGTATGGTCAAACAAGGTCAAATTCCATGCTGGTCTCCAAAGGACCCCTGGAACCAAGGTAGCTGTTTTAAGCAAAAACTGACATGCCCATTTGAGGTCAGTGACCTTGTTTGACCTTTTGAAGGTCAAGGTGACCAAAATCACACAACTTTGCTTTGAGTTTTGCATTGGGATAAGCGATAAAGATTAAGCTAGGCAGTATGCTCCTAAGAACAAAATGTTGACCTGGGTCATTTTAGGTCAGTGATCTATTCTGACTGTCAAGAAATATACGGCAGGTGTATAATGTGGCTCCTGTTGTTACTAAACTCGCAAGGAGCACCAGAAACTACCCCATACAGCAAGCCTTAGAGTAATAAAACAGGCTGGTTTTGACGTTGGGGTGACCCTCATATCTGACCTTAGGTCAGTATAATTTGTTCATTCAATTGTTGTGTTCCTAAGAAAGTATCTCAGAACTGTATGCCTTTATATAGCTTTCCGTTGTTGGATCAGATCGAACGATTCCCTGAAATTGCCTTCGCTGAACCCATGGTCCGACTTTGACCTGCCCTAGGTCAACGAACTTACAACGTACATCTAAATTTCTGATGCCAGACGGTTCGCTATCCATTTATCTACATAGTGTGGCGTTGAGTATGTTAGTGATCTTTTGAAAATACTGTTCAGATGACGATACACGGGCGAGGTGTGCGGTAACTTTTCTGGCGACTTTGAATGGGATGCTGTAGTGTTGGCTGCTGACCAAAAGGTGCGGGGCTTTAATATGTGGCGTGCGTTTGTGGAACACCGAATCAGTGACCATATTGCAGAAAAGGGGGTAAAGCGATTAAACGTATTTGAAAATTACTCCCAGCTTTCCTGTATTGCGCGTTGAATGTTTATATCGGCTTGCAGTTTAGCTCTGCGAAACTCTTTTTCATGTGTCATGCAAGTGCAATTACGAAAGGCGCGCATATCCCGGTGTCGCAGGGCTACTACGTGCTGACACTTATCGTCCCACCAGGGCGCGTGTTTGTTCACTTAACCCAACTTTAGATCACTTCTGAACTAGTCATTACGACTTAAAAACTAAATAGCACAATTCCGGCGCACATTAACACCTGTCGCGAACACGAACGCGGATAGGTTACCCGACCCGTTCGTCCTTACAGCAACTGGCAGGTGGCAGCACTTCCTGGCGACGGGAAGGGGCGGAGCCTAAATCATGGTGCGGGCACCGCACGCCGAAGGCGTTTATACTAATGAATGTTTTGAAATTAGGACGGACAAGGAAGATAACAGTGAAGGCTACCAGGGCAATGTGTGATGAAATCTTAACAAGAATACCACCACCACATTGCCCCACAACGGCAAGAAACTAACGCAGAAACGGAGCAAAGCTGAAACACGAAACACGCACATTAAATCCTTATTGGGCGTTCTCCCGCCACAACACTCACTGACACCACTAAAGGATCAATCTCGCCGCTGGCCACCATTATTACGGACTTAAACATGTCTTCATCCATCTTTTCGGCCATGGGTTCCACCAATCATCCACCCGACGCCCACCCACCCACAGCTCAACTCCAAGTCTATTTCAACTCTGCTCCGCGTGCTTCCCCGCGCATTCGGCCCGTTACCGTGGCAGCCCGGCCCGGCAGGGCGTGCGGTCACCATGGTCATCGGAGTCAATCTTGGACCAGATGAGCGCCTCCCCACTAAACACTCGCCACTCCACGAACAAACATGAAATAGGAGCGCCGTAAATCCGATGTGGACCCGAAGGGCCGGCTAAAAGTCATTAAGGGGGCGCGGGTCGGATCCTCAGATACCTGCCAAAAGGTCTGTTGCACCGACTGGGCCCCGGCCTGGGCCTTGGAGCTAACTAACTACTAACAATCTTATACTCACGTTCAGTCGCCCTGACTTACCATCCGAGACACGTGTGGGATACGTCCGCGTAAAAGTTCGTCAGTTTTTGCCTAACCCCATGCGGTGCTATCAGTGCCAGCGATTTGGTCACAGGAAACCCAACTGCCGGAACCGCGCAGCGTGTGACAAATGTGGCCTTCGAGCACATGAGCGAAGACTGTACATCTGACAAAACCCCACCGTGTCAACTGTGGCAAGGACCAGGTTCCGCACATGTCGTACGACCGTACATGTCCAGCCTACGCCAAGGAGAAGGAAATCATATCAATCAAAGCTTCTAAAAACTATCCTTCCATGAGGCTCGAGAACTCTTAACGAGAGCCACCCAGAAATGTCGTACGCATCGAAAGTGAAAACTTCGTTGCCGCACACTAATGTGATCAAGGACATGACGGCTGTTCAATTTCTGGAACTTTTGAGGTCATTTGGCTTATCAGTTGTACCCTCAGCGCGCGCGCTGGACTCGCAGCCAGCACCGCAAGCGCCCTCCCCACCAACCGAGCAGTCGGTGGCCGCCGTGCTGCCGGCCTCTTCGGCACCAGTTGGATCGCCAACAAATAACGGCTGGACGATGGTTAGGCGTGGCTGCAGCCCTCGCGCGCCGTCCGGCATTCCTTCGTCTGAGAAACCACCGGTCTCCTTATCACAGACACCCCTCACCAGTGCCTGTGAACGTGTAGCAGAGACGATGGAGCGTCATGAAGCTGACAGGCGCGCCCGCGAAGCCAAGCGAGCGCGTCTGGTTGAGCGAGAGAGGACAAAGGCGATTAGCCGGCTGCCGGGGGCGGATCAGGGACGTGCTCCCGCCGGGGAAGCTGATCCACCGCCCAGACGATGCGTAGAGGCCCCTGGTGGACCCGAGGTTCGAAAGCAACCGATGGGCCCTCCTCCTTCGCCGCCATCTAGGGTCGCGGCTTCGCCGGCGCCGTCCCCATCTAGAGTGGGGCGCCCGGAAAAACGTGGCCCTCCCTGGCCCATCTCGCCCACAGACGGCAGCCCACGTATTCGGCCCAAAACCCGGCCGGCGTCGGTGGGATCAGACCTTGGTGGGTCCTTGCACCCCGTAGCTGGACCGTCTGGGTCTGCTGTGGCCGGCGCAACCGAGTATTTTTGAAAGTAGGTCTGTTTTACACTCACAACCCAAACACATGTCCCCCCCCCTCCGTTAGGCGTCGATACCGCGGATTGATAGGAAGCTAAGGACCGTCCTGACCTCTTAGCTCCATGACGAATGTTTTACAGTGGAACTGCAGGGGCGTCCGAACAAGCTACCAGGATCTCCAACTATGCGTTAACGAGCGGCGTCCGGCGGTGATATGTCTCCAGGGGACAAAACTGGCACCCGACAGCGTTTTTGGTCTTTCGGGTTATGCTGTTTGGCGGCGAGACTTACCACCTGACCCTGTTGCTCATGGTGGCGTTCTCCTGGCCGTGCACCACAGCGTGTGTGCACAAAGGCTGACTTTAAACACTGAGCTTCAAGCTATCACAGTCAAAGTGTTGTTAAACTGCCATACGATCACCATATGCTCAATCTACTTGCCTCCGGGGACCGGGATTCCGTCTACACATCTGAGACACCTGGTGGCTCAGCTTCCGCCGCCTGTCTTCATATTAGGTGATTTTAACGCTCGCCACTCAGCGTGGGGTTGTGTCAAGGCAAACACTCGCGGGAAACGCTGCGAAGCCCTCATACATGAAGAATTGCTGTGCCTCTTAAACATGGGCACGCGTACCCATTTTACACTCCCATCGGAGCAGGCATCGGCAATCGACTTAAGTCTTTTGAGCCCACAACTGATCAACCATTTTGACCGGTCGGTGTCAGACGATCCAATGGGAAATGACCACTTCCCCATCTGGATCAAGTACCGGGCTGACGTTTTCCTTGGTTCTCGACCACAGCGCTGGAATTTTAGAAAAGCCGACTGAATTGAGTTTCGAGCGAGGATCGAGCATTCCCGTACTATGCAACCAGCTAGTGAAACCCCGTCAGTAGAGGATTTCACCTCGTTGATTTTGAGGTCTGCAGAAAAGTGCTTACTGCGAACGTTGGGCTGCCCTCGTCGTCCTCCTGTCCTATGGTGGACGCAGCAGTGCCGGAACGCCATCTGTGCGCGTAAGAGGGCCCTTAGAAAGTTTGACCGCCGGAGCACGACTAAAAATCTAATTGCATTTCGACGAGCACGAGTGGTTGCTAGTCGCACCATTCTAGAGGCTAAGCGGGCATCGTGGCGATCGTACATAGGCCAATTAGACCGCCAAACACCTGCATCCAGTGTATGGTCACGGATCAAAGGCATTACGGGACAGCACGCGTCTGTACCACACCTTGTGTTCCGTATCAATGGACGTGATATTATACACCCAGCTGACGTAGCAAATGAAAACGCTCGCGCATTCTCCGAACGGTGTGGCGACGACAATGCCGTCCCACAGTTTATACGTCACCGGATCGGCTGCGAGGCATCCCTGTCGACTTCAGCACGACGGGGCGGATGTCGTATAACCGACCTTTTACAATGGTCGAACTAATTTCCGCGATCGAATCGCTGCGCAACGTGGCAGAGGGTCCGGATCTAGTTCACAACGTCATGCTTAAGCAACTCCCCACTTCATTAGTTGAGGCCCTCTTAGCAACGTACAACAAACTCTGGACGAATGGAGGTTTTCCGGAGTCTTGGCGTGAGTCATACATTGTCCCTATGCTCAAGCCAGGTAAGAGTGGGGCTGACCCTGCCGACTATCGCCCTATCTCACTGACATCATGCATTTGTAAGTTGATGGAACGTAGGGTAAGTGTATGTTTGTCGTGGTTTTCGGAGCGGTAAAACGTTTTTACGGCTGCTCAATGTGGATTCAGGAAAAGTCGCATTACCATTGACCATCTTATTTAGCTCTCGACACAAACATCCGCACCAGTTTTAGGGAAAAACGACATGTTGGCGCTGTGCTTTTTGATGTTGAAAAAGCCTTTGATACGACGTGGCGTTACGGCATCTTGAAGAATTATTTCCTTATGGCATTCGAGGGGCCATGCGCACGTTCTTAGCGAAATCTATGACCGATCGTTCTTTCAGTGTTCGTGTTGGCTCACACTTTTCAAATAGGTACCAACAAGATAGTGGCGTGCCCCAGGGCAGTGTTCTGAGCGTCGCTTTGTTCGCTGTGATGATAAACGATATTGGTGATTCCCTTCCAAAGTCGGTCAGTCGCTCTCTCTTCGTGGATGACGTCGCCATCTGGTATGCCTCGTCAAACTTTGCTTCTTTGGAGCGCCGCTTGCAGTTGGCTGTGATCAGCCTGGAAAGATGGAGTGTTGTAAACGGACTACGTTTCTCAACCTCGAAAACAGTCGCTATGCACTTTTGCAGACGACGTCGTCAATGCCCCGCCATGGCTTTAAGGCTTTACGGCCAGACCATCCCGAACGAATCCAGTACCCGCTTCTTGGGTCTGCAGTTTGATAGCCGTTTAACGTATGGGTCACATTTGAAAACCCTACGTGACAACTGCTTTAAAGCATTGAACATATTTAAGTATGTGTCTCGAACATATTATGGAGCGGACAGAAGAACACTGTTACTGCTATACCGCTCACTTATACGTTCGAAACTTGACTATGGTGGTTTTATTTACGACCGCGCGCCGAGTTCCTCCAAACATTTATTAGACGCCGTGCACCATACCGCATTACGCATTGTGACGGGGGCATTCAGGAAGTCGCCGGTTGCTAGCCTTACCGTGGAAGTTAATGAACCGGCGTTGGCACTGAGAAGGGAAATGCTTGGCATGCGGTACTTTTGCAAGCTGGCTCAATTTCCAAACCATCCGACTCACCGAGCAATCTTTTCATGTGATGTGGAAAGCAAGTTCCAAAGTAGCGGAAGGCCGTCCGCTATTCGATTTGGTGTCCATATGAAAAAGCTGTTCCGGGAAAGCGACATAAGTTTGTGTGGTGTACGAAGGTCGCGTCCCGTATAAGTGTCTCCATGGGAGCTAATCTCACCAAGAGTGGATGTTTCTCTTTCATGCACCAGCAAACAGGGAGCGATCCCATGCGACCTGAGATCGAAGGCTTTGGAGCACATCGGGTCGTACATAGGTTTTCAAGCCACATACACTGATGGGTCCAAAACGGAGGTGGGCGTTGGTGCTGCATTTGTAAATGACGAAGCCACCCGGTTCTTTTCTTTACCGAAACACGCCTCAGTTTACACGTCCGAGCTCGTTGCAATCAGTAAAGCCCTATGCTTCATCGAAGTTGGTGAGAGCAACTCACACGTGATCTTATCCGTTTCTTTGAGCAGCCTGTTGGCCCAGACAACCCTTAACACACCTTGTCCCATTATACAGGATATTTTAGTTCGCCTGACAGCACTGGGTCTTGCTGGTAAAACCGTCGTCTTATGTTGGATACCGAGTCATGTGGGTATCACAGGTAACGAGCGTGCTGACGCGACCGCAAAACGGGCAGCGCGTGCATCTTGCACCCGTTCATTACCCTTGCCGGCAAGGGACTTTTACCCTGCAATCGCGACCTTTGTGAAGGGGAAATGGCAACGCTGCTGGGACGCCATTGTAAGCAATAAGTTAAAGGTGATCAGGCCACAACTGCGTCCATGGTCGTCAAGCTCACGAAAGTTGAGACGCGAAGAAGTAACCCTCAGCAGATTACGAATTGGCCACACGCACGCAACACATAACTACCTTTTGTGCGGGGGAGAACGACCTAAATGTTCTCGCTGTGCTGCGCCCCTCACGGTTCGCCACGTCATTCACTTCTGCCCACAGTTCAGAGAAAAGCGGGCACTTTACTTCGGACGAGATGCGTCAGGTCTTACCCTTTCAGAACTTATTGGCGACAATTCTCAATTGCTTGGCACCGGACAGTTGTTTTCATTTTTGAGAAACGTAGGATTCACAGCCATTTATACACCCCGGTGAACACTTAGTTGCTATGGGCGCAAAATGACCCTAGAAGTTGACGCGCCCTAAAACCCCAACCATCATCATCACCCCTACCGCCAGAGATTCACCAATTAAAGGGAATATTCCACATTTGAAGATATATTCAAATATAATGAAGAAGATATATTAAGACCAGCATCAAGCATAGCAAAATAAGCAATAAGAGTAACTTGCTTGTGAGCGAGCACTCATTTGTAAGTATTCCCCACTCACTTCTAAATTATGGTTTGCTTACAAGTGTTAAAGACTGTTGCAGACCGGCCAGTTTCACCATTCAATAAATACACTCCCCATACGCCGTCGTTTCCTTGCGTCTGGAACGTCTTCGCCATAAGTCGCCTCCAGACTGGTCGTGTCTGCTGCCACTGCAGCGGACAGGCTGACTCACTTTCAGTAATCCAACTTCTTTAGAGGTGTTGTGCTGATCACTGTGCTGGTTGCGGAAGCCAAATATCGTTTTGTGACCGCGTGTTGACCCTTTATCGTGTTGTTCTTGCATACTTGGATAATGCACATTTGGCACAATTCGTCGCCCCAAAAAAACGCATAAACATGCTAGTCCATACATTTCTCAACTGCCGGTTTCAGGTACTTCACATGTGTGCTGCGAATGGAATCTGGTTGTGAGTAGAGGTGAAATGCATCTTTTAAAGCTTATTTCGGGTAAAAAAGTGACCGTCGCAATTCTCTGTGTTTCAAACAACAGCATTGTGAATGTCCAGCGAGCTAAGAAGATCACCGGACTCTAAGAAACAATGTCAAAGTTTTGAAATTTACCAAGATTTGGAAATGGTCCAAAATGATGATTGTGTCCTTGCAAGTGCGGCGCTATGCATTTGCGTTCAACTATGACAGCTTTGGATGGACTTATAAACATTCGCAGACACCCTTGGTAGTTGGCCTCTTAAAAATGCCGGATGCTATAACTCCCTAGCCGTTGTTGGGACCTTTCCAAAAATGGCATAGCCGAATTCAGGACGTAGCACAGTTTTGGCAACAAAACAAACAGAACTCCGATACTTTCAGCGAAATAAAGATATAGAGTTTGACCCGTTTGTAAGGTTTGATCCTCTACCCGTCGATTTAGGGTAGAATGCAGAAACGATTTTTTGCAATTTTCTTGCAGAAACGCACCGACATACCCAGGATAAAATAATATAGCTACGGTTTTCTTAATGAGTGTATCTTTGCATACTCTGACCTGCAATTCTACCTGTGCTTTTAGGTCCCGTACGACATTGTCGTCACCATCTGGCGCATCTGACGCGCATTGGGTGCGTACATCTTACGTCACCATCAGTTGGAGGAGCTGGAGAAGGCGTTCATGAAGACTCACTATCCCGGTGTCCTTACGCGCGAGGTCCTGGCCATGCCTGCCTGACAGAGCCGCGGGTCTAAGACTGTCAGTGTGGCACCTGGTCCAAAGTCATGCACCGTTAACGCCAGAATTTCGCAGGAAAATGCAGCCCTTCACTCGGTTACTGCGATGTGGTATTTGCATGACGCGGGCTTACGTCAAGTTTGATGTAGATTTACTATCAGATGAAACATTGCCATTAACTAGGAAAAAATGCATGACTTAGAGTACTAAACCACAGAACGTCCCATCCTATGACACCACTATTGCCCAACCAAGATCATCAAGATAAAGGAAGCGGCCTAAGGCACAGCCGGAGACAATAAAGCACACTGAAGTCAGATTTTGAGGATCAAACGGATATCAAATGAAAACATTTTTTGTGGCGGAAAAGAGGCACACAGTACTGCCATAACATAAATAAGGAAAGTATTTCACAATTATTTCCACTTTGTTCGGATAGGGTATATAAGAACCAGTCTGATCAATTTCAAGGTTTTTGTCGCTCGCTCGCTCACCGTGAGCAGCTCCGTTCGGCGTTTCTTGGGGAGTGCTTCGCCAAATGGAATCGGCACGTTGTGCTGTCGTTTCGTAGTGTTATCTTTTCCCTCCTGTCATTGACGCGTGGATTGATGGCACAACTAACAAGTCCTTCATCTTCTTCAAGCCTTTCAGGGAGCCTTCAAACTGTTGCACACATATATGAAAAACTAAACAGCACTGCTGAATAAAAACACAAAATCTGTTTACCTATTGGCGGACATTTATTCATTTCCGTGACAATTTGGCAGAGGCGACAATCATGGCAAAGCCCGGATGTTCTAGAGTGACTGACATAAAAACTGACGTATCTGGCTGAGACCGCTGTCGATGGCTACTCATCGCAGACGGTGAGATAGTCGCCCTGGCAGAGAGCCCAGTTGATGACGTGGTGGATGTAATTATCCTCCACACTGCCGCGCAACAGGTGGGCTCCGGAGCCGCGGGCGAAGATGCCGACATAATCTCCGCCGTGTGTCTCGTTCGGCAGGTAAATGCCGGCCACCTGCTTGTAGTGCGGGTCACGCCACTCAGCGTCCGGACCGGTCTGCATGAGACCGGAGCGCTTGGCGTCCAGCTCTTCCTTGGTCCGAGCGCCGCCCGGACCGTTGGCGTACTGCAGGATCGAGTAGGGCAGCTTGGGCGGCGGGCCACTCTTCTGCATGCCGCCGGCCAGGAAGGAGGCAGGGCCGAACATGTCCAGGCCGCGCTCCGGGTAGCCGTTGATGGTGAAGGTGTGAGCGTGGTCAGAGGAGACAACGATGAGGGTGTCCTCAATGTCGGTGTGGTCCGTAGCGTACTGGACGACCTCCTCCAGTTCCACCGTCTCGTCAATGGCCGTGTAGGCATTGCTGTAGTGATGTCCGTGATCGATCTTCACACCCTCCAGGAAGAGAACGAAATCGTTGGGACCGCGCTTCAGGATCTCCAGGGCCTTCTTCACCATCGGTCAGGCTGACGTCGTTGGCGGTCTGGAAGGCGCGGTACTGCATGTGGCTGCGGCTGAACAGACCAAGCACGTAGTCGGCAGAGGCGGCGTCGAGGCTGTTCAGCTCGGCCTTGGTGCTGATGTAGGCGTGGCTACGTCCCAGGGACTCCTGCTTGTCCTTCCACTCCTGGATCAGGTCGCGGCCATCTAGGCGGGTACCGCCCTCAATCTTCTTGGGGGTAAACTTGCCCCAGCCGCCGTCAAAGGCAACATTGATGTCAATGCCCCTACGCTCGACGAACTGTGTGGTTAAGTCCTTCATGACGTTCTTGCACAAGTCCTGGACGGGGCCGGTCATCCACTCCATGGCGGCGAAGTCGACATCCGACTCCCAGGTACGGTAGGCTGTGTGGCCGAAAGTGGCCGCGGGAGAGGCGTACGTGATACGGGCGGTGGACACCAGACCGACCCACTTACCGGCCTCCACTCCGTAACGGAGGATCGACTTGGGCGACGACGCCTCGTTGAGGGCGTCGCAGTTCCAGATGAGGACAGAGCAGTCGACACCGACCGTGAGGAAGTTGCCCTTGGCGCCGGTCAGGTAGGCGGTGGCGGTGGAGGCAGAGTCGGCTGTACAGCGGTCGCAGTTGTACGTCTTGGAGAGGCCGGTGTAGGGGAACATCTCCCAAGAGAGCATGGTGTGCTCGGGCACGTCGGCACCGTACAGCAGACCCTTCTACTTCCGGGCGGCGGCCAGCGTGTGGATGGACATGCCGTCACCAATAAACAGGATCGCGTTTTTGGCTTGCTTGTGGTACACCTTGTCGCTTAGCTTGGTCTGGATGATGTCCTGAGCAATGCTCTTCCAGAAGACCGAATTCATGACCTGACCGGAACGGGAGAGGGACGCGCTGCTTCCTAGCCCCATCTCGGCCTGGACCTCCTGGTAGGTGGGCTCCCACATTTCGTGCATCTCCAGCTCGTCCTGGTCGACCCTGGAGTCGAGGGGCACGGAGGCCACGAGGGCCAGCAGGCTGGCGGCCACGAACAGTTTCATCCTTACGTTTTGGCCGTCTGTCCCTCAGACGATGTTGTTGGCTGGCTGAGCCCAGCTTTTATGCTGGCAACATCTGACCTCACAGGTGGGGACAATCAGCCTTGTGGTCGCGCAAATGCTAGTGTTCCGAAACGTGACTGTGGGGCATTTGACACTCGATTAAATGGGGAACAAACCTTTATTTCGTTGTTTTACTGCGTCTTGCTTTTCGTAATGTAGAGACCAAAGTGATGCTTGCAAGACGTGGCGATGTCAGGTCATGTTTTGAGGCAAGCAACGTTGTGTTTGGCATCTTCAGGTGATTTAATGGTCAGGCACTACTAAATGTCGAATGCATGCAATGTCAAGCTTGCAGTCAGTTGTACCTAATGGTGAATCTGCAATGCCCTCTTTCGGGCTGAGTCCCAGCTTCGTAAGGGCGTGGCAAGGCGCACTCACTTTTGGGTTCTAGAAAGGGATCGATCTTTTTTTCTGATTTAGATGTTTGTTTGACATGATGGTTACTGGAACAGGAATGCTTGATATTGGTAACGACTGTTCTTTTCTTTTTTGCACGGAAATGTTTTTGCCGTCCCGTCATGAGTTATGCAGCCATGCCTGGAAGGAATTTTTTGACACTCTTCTGCGACGATGCTAATGGAACCGGCTGGTAACAGCCGCCTACGGTCTGCCGTCGGTGACTTCTGCGCACTTTTCAACGCTCCAGAAGCACAATTCGCCAACCGGGCCGTTTAGCCGAACCGTTAAAACCAATCGGTTTATGGCCGACGGATAAGGCTTTTTCTGCATTAAATAGCTGGTTGGTTTTGTTGTTTGGATTAGAGCCCTTCCAACAAAAAAATGATCATTTCATGGCTATGGTATGAACGAATATGGTTCAAGGTGGGGCAAACTTGCACGCGCATTGGGGGCCAATTGCCGAGCTTTAACCCGCGCACGCCCGCTGGGTACCCGGTAGGGGTCCCCCTTCCCACGGGGCTCTCGGCCCACTCGCGGCTGACGCATGCACCAGGCCCCGGACAAGCGGGGCGTCGCAAGGATGCAGGGTGAGGTAAGATGGAGGATAGGAGGGTCGAATGCGCATTAAATAGTCATAGCTTCTTTTTCAGCTTCTTCTTCTCTTCCAACTCTTCTCGAGTTATATTCTTGGAGAAACTTTTAAGTATCACGTTACGAAAATGGAATGATTCCTATGTGTCTATATATGAAATGACGTTATCTTAAGAACCAATCTTAGACGCAGATGATAAATTCTGTCATTTGTTCGATATCAAATATTGTTGTGGATTAAATACATGTTGTACATCAACACATAGTTTCTGTGATCTGTCTAACAAAGATTGTCAGATGCCTATGCGAAGGCGCGCAGGTCGGTGGCTCGGTTGCAAAATTTGCTCGCATACACTCCTTCGCGTTCTCCAGAATGGCTGATGCGTGTCCTGTACAGCACTTCTTTGATTGGATAAGGTCATGGGTACCTATATTTAATGAGCAGCGGTTTGGGTTGGGTACATTTGGGAACAACCGCAGGTGTTGGCACGGGCATAATTACGATGCTAAGAAAATGTCGGGTGAATACTTGGAGAAGTGTTACAAAATGTTACTGCTTGCATTTTTCTTAGTGAAAATGGATCAGTTTGTTTCACATGTCAACAACACTTTCGCAACTATTACATTATCCCAAAAGCGTAGGTTTGGAGGGTAAACCAGCACTGGAGCTTTTCAAAAATTATGAACTTAAGTGTTGAAAACTGCAAAGGAATGGTCACCGAGCGTGTACAACTGATAATGAATGGGTAGCCTGTGGCATGCACGCAACGCCGAGGTCAAGGGATGGATGGGAAAAAACATATTTTTGCGATAATTTTTTTTAAATGTCAGGCACAGGCATCTTGGCAACTACTTTTTTGCTGCTCAGCACAAGTGGACGGCAAGGGAAAGGTGTGGATCTCTTGGGACACCGCCCCACCAGTTAAGTTGAACCTATGTGACCCAAGAAGTCTGCAGGTCGCGGGCAACAAACATCAAGCAGCGCCAGGCTGTTAGATAATTAATCACGAGCACACGGCATACAGTACTGCAAGACGGCGACAGACGCGTGAAATGCGGTGCACCACATCTCTGTCAAGTGTTCAGTGCCTATCCATACCAAACACCATAGCCTATCCAATCATTACTCAATCATGTGCTATTAACCCTGATCATACAGGTGCCCACAATTCTAGCTACCTCGTATAAAACGAACCGTGGTCTGAGTAAGGATACATTCTCACTGAGCACAGTGAGACCGTGTTACCCAGCATCGGATACGCCATGAAGCTGTTTGTGACTGCCTGTCTGGTGGCGCTGGCCGCAGCCGTGCCGCTCGACTCCCGCGTGGAAGACCAAGACGAGCTTGAGATGCACGAGATGTGGGCGCCCACCTACCAGGAGGTGCAAGAGAAGGCCGGCCTGGGCGCCGGCCGCGCCCTCACTCTCTCCCGCTCCGGACAGGTGCTGGACCAGACCTTCTGGAAGAAAATCGCCCAGGACATCCTGCGCACCAAGCTGGCTGACCCCGTGTACGACTACCAGGCCAAGAACGCCGTGCTTTTCATCGGCGACGGCATGTCGATCCCCACGCTGGTCGCCGCCCGGAAACGCAAGGGCCTGCAGCACGGCGCCGACGTGCCCGAGCACACCATGCTCTCATGGGAGACCTTCCCTTACCTGGGCCTGTCCAAGACCTACAACTGCGACCGCTGGACGGCCGACTCCGTCTCCACCGCCACCGCCTACCTGACCGGCGCCAAGGGCAACTTCCTCACGGTCGGTGTCGACTGCTCCGTCCTCATCTGGAACTGCGACGCTGTCAACGAGGCGTCGTCGCCCAAGTCGATCCTCTGTCACGGAGTGGAGGCCGGTAGGTGGGTCCGTCTGGTGTCCACCGCCCGTATCACGCACGCCTCTCCCGCGGCCACCTTCGGCCACACCGTCTACGCACCTGGGAGTCGGATGCCGACTTCGCCGCCATGGAGTGGATGACCGGCCCTGTCAAGGACTCGTGCAAGGATGTCATGAAGGACTTGTCCACACAGTTCGTCGAGCGTGAGGGCATTGACATCAATGTTGCCTTTGGCGGCGGCTGGGACAAATTTACCCCCAAGGAGGTCGAGGGCGGATCCCGCGTGGATGGCCGCGACCTGATCCAGGAGTGGAAGGACAAGCAGGAGTCCCTGGGACGCAGCCACGCCTACATCAACACCAAGGCGGAGCTGAACAGCTTTGACGCCACTTCTGCCGACTACGTGTTGGGTCTGTTCAGCCGCAGCCACATGCAGTACCGCGCCTTCCAGACCGACGACGACGTCAACCTGACCGAGATGGTGAAGAAGGCCTTGGAGATCCTGAAGCGCGGACCCAATGGCTTTGTCATGTTCGTGGAGGGCGCCAAGATCGATCACGGACATCACTACGGCAACGCCTACACGGCCATCGACGAGACGGTGGAGCTGGAGGAGGTCGTCCAGCACGTCATGGACAACACCGACATTGAGGACACCCTCATCGTTGTCTCCTCTGACCACTCCCATACCTTCTCCATCAACGGCTACCCGGAGCGCGGCCTGGACATGTTCGGCCCTGCCTCCTTCCTGGCCAGCGGCATGCAGAAGGGTGGCCCGCCGCCCGAGCTGCCCTACCCGACCATGCAGTACGCCAACGGTCCGGGTGGCTCCGAGGACTGGGCTGAGTTCGAGGCTAAGCGGGCTCGCCTCGCCGACATGACGCCGGAGGCCGAGTGGCGTGACCCGCATTACAAGCAGGTGGCCGGCATCTACCTGCACAAGGAGACGCACAGCGGTGAGGACGTGGGCATCTTTGCTCGCGGCCCTGGAGCCCACCTGCTACGCGGTAGCTTGGAGGAGAACGTCATTCACTACGTCATCAACTACGCCCTCTGCCAGGGCGACTACGCCACCATCTGCGACAAGAAATAAGCCGATGGCCTGAAGTGTACATCGCGGCAAGACACCAGCATAATAACTGAGATGAGCACTGATGGTTTCACGTTGGCACGTGCATGTCAGGTTCCGTAAATACGCAAAAATACATGCGAGATTCAGGATTGAAAGCTGTTTTGCTCTTGTCACTACGAACCACACTGGCCACCGCTGTTCAAGTTGGATGGTGTCTTAGGCAGAGCCAGCTGCAGTGATCATTTTTTCGCGCAGCACACTGGCCACTGACCCAATGCCGACCTGGGTCATTGGTCAAACGTACGATCATTGGTAACGGCGGCACGCACTCGGCTGCAGTCATTACTGGAAAAAAGGAGCAATGAAACTGCAATTTAGCGATTGCTGGAGCAGCATCCACTTTAGCCGGGCTGTTCGCAATGCGTTTTGTTGAAATCGTGGAATTTTCAAACGTATATGACACCTTGTACAGTCGTGCACTCAGACAGTACTGTTTCATTAGTGCAAGTTTTGTTATAAGGACGGCCAAACATATATTTAATCATGCGTTTGCCCTATTGTTCGAATAAAAGCCTTTGTTGTTTTCGGTGCCATAAATCTGTTCACTTATCGCCATTTCTATACAATGAAAGAAAATTGCATACAGTGTAGGTCAGTCAGACGCACAACATTCGAACAGGGCGAAATACGAGGCACGTTCTACGGGATGTAATTTAAGGTATACTACCAGTTAACAGCCTATACGTCCAAGCACCAGGTCAAAGTACAAAGCACATATATGCGCCAAACATTTTCCAGCCTAGCTGACACCATGGCAAGTTCAAGACATTGAATCCTCCTGCTGCCAATGAGTGAGTGAATAGGTCCAACATGCTGTCTGCTCTAAGCTATTTGTTTAATACGCGCCAGAGTGAGGGTATTCCAATTGACTGCGCAAATGTTTTTTCCCAGATTGATTTGCGAACAGCGCGGCGTGGCCAAGTCAAACTTTGCACAGCTGCATGGAACTGAAAAGTGAATTGGTTGATGTAAAAGGGATGGTGTCGGGCTATGAACGATTATATTGTAGGCCAGCTTTGTTCCCACAATGACAGCGTGTGCACATTTTCTCCAGTCAGTTCTGACCTTTTTCTTAGCCAATCTATGCTTGATCACACAGAATAGCTTGACTTCAGACCGCTCGCTGGCGCGGAGGGCGCGATGTGGATGACAAAACGCCCCGCCGCAGCAGAACATGCGTGCCACTGCGGCTATACGGTCGAGCCACTCGGTCGCCCCATGCAGCACGAGCAGTGTTGGATCGGCTGCGAGTCGCCCCACCACGCCTCTCCCCGACTCAAAGGACACGAGCACGCGCACAGGGAACCGGTGACGCAGTAACACGAGTCGCCAGCGGCGGTCCAGCCTGGACGGTCTCCTCCGGCCATGTCGCCGCCGAGCTAGTCATTAATAAACCGCATTTAAAACACAGATATCCGTCAAATTATACACGACGGCCATGTTCGTTCAAGACTAGTGCGGCGAATTCACAGTTTCTAGGCGTACCATACCAATGCAACCTTAGCTAGCAGAGAGCCGGTTAAGTGATGCGTGACAAGCTAATTAATTCCGACACGAAATTGATAAATATAATATTTTCTCGTTGATCGTTAAAAATACCGACGCCATCCTGATTGGCATTGTAAGTTTGATCGCACCAAGGATCTAAAGCTTTCAAATTGGGTTTGGACAGTCTGGACTGTCTGTCGGGTAATGATGCGCTTGGAGGGGTGTCCCATGACAAATCACAGGGCTATAACACCTAATATTTTGCATTTTGACAACTTTTTCAGGGATTGCTTCGAGCCCTGAACCCATCTGTGCGGGTTTCAGAAATGTCAAAGTGACGGTTGAAGAGTCATAGTTTCGGGTATTTTTAGCAGGTTAATCATGGTATGGTAGAGTCCGTAATTCAATCTGGAATTGCTTAAATCGTACTCGTGCAGACCTATATGTCTCTCAACTCGCAACGAGCGGGTGCGTCATTTGGCAAGCTCTACGTTGTTGTTTGCTGGTTTTTCAGCATTGTGACATCGTGACAAAAATCCACATGACCTTTTTTGTTCTTTCAGATATTCACAAAGCTAGCTTGTCTCATGCAGAAATTAGGAGCAACGGCTTTTCCATCAAACGCGAAAGTAAAGGAAAGAGTTTTTATGTAAAATGTTACACACATGTTTCGACCTTCGCATAGCAGCCGTTTTCGGTATGATTAAAAACGCGCTCAGCAGTAATATCTTTAAAGGATGCAATTTTACTGAAGCAAGAGCCGTTATGGTCAATCGTACTATTTGATGGGATGCTGGATCATTTGGTCGCATTGTTGTCATAAAAATGTGCTAAAGCTTAGGAATAAGGGCTGGGTTGGGCCGTGGGGGTGGGGTGGGGGAGCTCCCGATTGCCCACATATTGACAATTGCAGTCAGTGTGGTGTAATTGTGCGGGGTGTGCACCCTCGCCCTCGCTGTCTTCCAAGCTTTACATCTGGCTGGGTGCCGGGGGGCGTCACGTGACTGCGGGTCTCCCGATTCGCCGGGCGTCAAGGGTCGGCCGCTGAGGCAGCGGCAGGGACCCGACGCTCGCAGGCGCCAGTCGGTCTTTGGACAAGTCCAGGCGAATAAACGCTACGTTCTCTTCCAAGCTATTTCGACCATCATGCCCGAAACCGCCGCGACCAGTGGCAGCTCTGTGACAACGGCTGCTGCGAATGTCCCAGCGCCAGTGATGTCGACTACTACGGCCGTAGTGGACAGAAGGGCCACGGTGACTGGTAGAGGCCCATTCCACGCGCGGCTCAGCCCGAGTACGATGGCACGGCCGACGTCGTAGAGTGGTTCACGAGGGTGGCCGTGCTCTGCCGTCATCGTGGAGCGGTCTTGCCCAACATTCTACCGGCGCGACTCACGGGTGGCGCGTTTGCCGTCTGGCTGCAGATGCCGGAGGAGGCGCGCGCATCGAGTGACGCCGTGCGTGACGCTCTCTATCACGCCTTTGCGCTGGATCGGTTTCCCGCGTACGACGCAAATACTACCCGACGGCTGCTGCCTGGTGAGTCGCCTGACGTGTTCCTGGCGGGCATACGGCTTCTCGCAGCTCTGTGCGGTGGGGTTCCGGAAAACGTGCTCAAGTGCACTTTTGTCGCCGACCTGCCCGACGAGGTGCAGAGGACTGTCCGCGCTGGCTCCCGGGCGGAGGCTCCGAATCTTGCGAGCATCCTGGTGCGAGCCCGGGCAGTGCTGAGCAACGAACGTGTCAGTGCGGCAGCGGCAGCGGCTGGAGCGCACGAAGAACGAGGAACCCGACAGGCGCGTCCGGCAGGGCGACCTGTCCGGAAGTGCTGAACCTGCGGACAGGCGGGTCACCTGGCAGCGGCGTGTCCAAACGGGCAGGAGGCTGCGTTGGCGCCAGCGCAGTCCCCCGAGGAGAAGCGCGCGCGATCAGCGGTGATCAGCCGGGGAGTGCTCGCCTATGCGGACGACCTGCTGGTCGACGAAGACATGGCCAGCGCCGACAAGGTGGTCGAGCACTGCGAGGTACGGGCTGGTCTGCAAGCCGCCGGAGCACGTCGCGGACGGAGCGCGAATGCTCGGCCTTCAAGTCGAGGCTCGGGATGATGAGCTGAGGTGGTGTCGAGACAATGAGTTACCTCCACCGCCGACCGAGCTCACCCGGCGTGCGGTGTTTGCGTGGTGGGGGCAGTTGGTGGCGCACCTCCCCGTGGCGGGATGGTTGCGGCCAGCAGCTGCATGGCTAAAGAGGCGAGTGAACGGCCTGACGATCGGGTGGGAGGACCCAGTGTCGGATGATGCGTTGCGCGCGCATATACGGGAAGTCGCAACGCGGGTGAGGGCAGCTGACCCTGTTCGTTGGCCGTGGCGAATGGTCGGCCCGGAGCTCGTGGGGTGGACTGACGCGAGCGCCATCGCGAACGGGGATGCTTGGTGGATGCGGAGAGCGGCGTTCTCGAGGATGCCGCGTGACCCCGGCCGGAGTCCAAGGCGGCGGACCACATCGACATGGCCGAGTTAGACGCGGCGATGAGTGGCGTGAACATGGCCCTGGCATGGGGCGTTAAGCGCTTCAGCTTACACACGGACCCGGCCACAGTGTTCAAGCGGTTGAGTGACGCCTTGAGCGGACGCTCTCGTCTCAGAACAAAGGCGCAAGGGGATACTGATCAGGCGCAAAATTGGCCTCATGCGACAGTTGGTCGACGAGTTCCAGCTCTCGGTGACCCCCCAGCTGATGCGGTCACCGGACAATCCTGCCGACGCGCTCACCTGAGTTCCCCAGACCTGGCTGCGAGCAGAGCCTCGAGATGCGACTTAGCCGCAGCAGCCGCCGCGCCAAAATGGGACCCCCGCGAAATGCGACTTCGGTCTCTGCGACTATCGGGCCGGAAGAAGTCGCGGCGCCCCCGGCGGGCCAAGAAGCCGCTCACGAGCCCACGGCAAGCGACGTTCGTGCATACACGAACGGGCGGAGCACCAGGGGATCCGCTGGTCCCTGTGGTACGCAAGACGGGACCTCGGCGGACACGTCGCACGGGCCGACGTGCGAGCCGTCGTCAGCCAGTGCGATGTGTACCGTTCGATTGACCCGGCGCCGACTCGCTGGCGGTCCGGCTCACTCGGCGTCCCGACAACGTGGACCCGACTCGCGATCGACGTGACCCATTGCCAAGGCCGCCTCTACCTCACGATCGTAGACTGCGGGCCGTCCCGGTACAGCATTTGGAGCGCACTACGACGGTCTGACGCGGCGGAGGTGACGGATCATCTGCATCGAGGGTTCCTAGAACGTGGCGCGTCGGCTGAGCTTCTGTTGGACAATGCCACTGAATTCCGGAGCCGGCGAATGGCTGCATTCGCCGCGAAGTGGGGGGTTCGGCTGCGGTTTCGCGCAGCGCACAAGGCCGGCGGCAACGGAATTGGGGAGCGCCACCACCCAACTATAAAGGTGATGGCCGCCCGCCAACGGTGCTCCGTCAGTGAAACAGTGCATCGGTACAATGCGACTCTGCGGGACGGTGCTGTCTCGCTGAGCACGCCGATGGCGCAGGTATTCCGCACAGCCGATGCCGACCTGCCGACCGGTTAGCGCGGTGCCGAACCCGCACCGCCGTTGATGGAGGAACCCGTCTCATCGTCGTTTCGCGTCGGCGATGCGGTGTGGATGGGGCACCGGAGGCCCGCCACGCGGTGCACCGATGTGTCGCACCAGGGCGTAGCTACGTGGGCCGTGTCGGACCAGCTGGTTGAGGTCGACGGCACGCCACGGCACGTGCGGTGCCTGCAGCGCCGGAACCCGAAGAAAGGTTCAGACGGGAGCCGAATGCCCGGCGCGGGTGAGGAGTTTGGGGACGACACAGGCACGCTGCCGATGACGAACATTGTGTCGAACCATGGGGTGGTTCAGATCCGCCTGCCGTGCCTTCAAGCCCGTCGTCCTGCTGAGCGCCCATCGCTATCGTGGGGCGATTGCGATTAGTTGTCGAGCGCCAGCACGAATTCTCAGTCATTGTGCTGTTGTGAGCATGAATTGAATGAGTGCGGTGTACGCAAAGATGACTTGGTCGTGTCCAGCAACGATGCGGAGCTACCACCGCCTCTGCCGGGTCCTCCACAAGGAGAGAGAGAGAGAGTCGCAGGAACCGCGGACGAGCGGCCGCGCTCGCCGGCAACCAGTTGAGTTGTACGGCTTCAGTGTCCCCACCGATCTCACTGACGATTACGAGTGTTTGTATATTGGTAGAGTGGCATGATTGTTTACAATCAGGTGGAGGTGCGGTGTAATTCTGTACGGCTTCAGTGTCCCCACCGATCTCACTGACGATTATAGGTGTTTGTATATTGGTAGAATGGTGTGATTGTACGGCTTCAGTGTCCCCACCGATCTCACTGACGATTACGAGTGTATGTATATTGGTAGAGTGGCATGATTGTACGGCTTCAGTGTCCCCACCGATCTCACTGACGATTATAAGTGTTTGTATATTGGTAGAGTGGCGTGATTGTACGGCTTCAGTGTCCCCACCGATCTCACTGACGATTACGAGTGTGTGCATATTAGTATAGGTAGAGTGGCATGATTGTTTACAATCAGGTGGAGGTGTGGTGTAATTCTGCGGGGTGTGCGCCTTCGCCCTCGCTGTCGTCCGAGCTCTACATCTAGCTGGGTGCCAGGGGCGTCACATGACCGCGGGTCTCCCGATTCGCCAGGGGTCAAAGGTCGGCCGCTGAGGCAGCGGCAGGGACCCGACGCTCGCAGGCGCCAGTCGGTTTTTGGACGAGTCCGGGCGGGTGTATGCTACGTTCTCTTACAATTATTTTGTGGGCTGAACCCTAAAACAGAATGAGTTATGAAAAATAATGGATAAAAACGATAGCTAAAAATAGGAAACTACGTCCCTGGTTAGCAGGCACGATCCCCCTCCACCAACGGACGAGGAAATTAGACGCCACTAAGCTGGTTATGTTAAATATGGCTTTATCTGATAACTTCATTAGTTTAGTCCCGACAATCGTTCAGTGCTTGATGGCCAGCAAGTGGTACTATAGTGCAAATAAACTTTGGAAACGGAAATGTTTGATGGTTATGCGGCATTGTGTTTAATTTGTCCTTGTTCTTTGTTGTTTGTCGCATTTAGAACTATTTTGCAACGGTTCCTGAAAGACTGAGCTCCAGGTAACAATTCGGACGGTTCTATATATCGTCGGTGACAAAAAAGGTACTTTTTCACCCTTGACGTCACGAGCAGTTGGAGGAGCTGGAGAAGGCGTTCATAATGACTCGCTACCCTAATGTCCTCACGTACGAGGCCCTGGCAAATGCCTGGCAGCCTGACAGATGCGCGGGGCTAAGGTCAACGTCGCACCTGGTCCCAAGTCATGCATTGCCAACGCCAGACTTCCGCGGATGAAGCGTCACGGATGACTTTGAGCGCTATACCAAAGAAGGTGGCTCACTATGACGCCATTTTTGTCCCATCAAGATCGCCAAGGTACAGCAAGCAGCCCAAGGCTTAGCTAGATACGATGAAACATACTGAGATCATGCCTTGAAGATTAAATGACATCCAATGGAAGCATTTTTACAGGGGAAAAGGAAGTCAACAGCACTGCCATAACATGATAAGGAAGGAAAGCAGAAGTGAAGAAATATAAAACAAATAGAAGAAAATAAAGGAAGGTGAGTAATCAATGTTTCCACTTTGCTCGGATAAGGTATATGAAAGCTAAACCGACCAACTTTAACGTGTTTGTCCCTCGCTCGTTTACCGTGAGCAGTTCCCTTCGGCGTTCCTTGGGAAGTGTTTCGTCAAATTAAGTCAGAAGACTGCACTGTCGTCCTGCAGTATTATGCTTCCTCACCTATTAATGAATGGGTGGATTGATGGCATAGCTAACAAGGCCTTCATCCTCTTTGAGGCATTCAGGAAGGATTCAAATTAGGCGCGCAGCCAGACCCTTGGCAAGGGGAGAGCACAATGTTGACAAGGAGCCCTGAGAGGAAAAGACCCCCCGTCCCCAAAAAATCACCGACCATAGCCTATTTGCTAATCAGGGCATGTTTTTAGTTGTCATATCTAAATATTACTTATTGTGTATATATATATATATATATATATATATATATATATAAATGTACCTCATGTAACAGGAGTATAAGCTAGAAGGTACCGCGAGATCAATTCTGCCTGAAGTTTAACACAAGTGAAGTAAAAAAACCACCATGCGTAAAACGGCTGCGTGAATTAAATCGCCGGCGCTCTTCATCTTACAATGGTTCAGCGGACCCTTCTTAAAACGATGCAGCTCAGAAATGTTGTCAGAATTTTTATCTGGGTTGCATGAGGACCCGCTAATGTAGATTGAAGATCAAAATTGGTCATCAATTCGCAATAACACGGTCAAGCAATGTCTGTCTGGAAGGTTAAACATTCAGCAAGAAAAGACTGATGATGCAGTAAGATAACCTAGTTTTGAGCATGCGCGCTCGCATTTTTTTGGCAACAAAAACAACGACACCAGGCGTTGCAGTCTCCGTAGGCCGCGCAGGGTCAGTCCCGTCGCTATCATTAATATATTGTGTAGTCGGGTCGGCGACCTTGACCCGGGCGGTCACGAGTGAGGGCGCTCCGGGCAGTTATATGCGACAGAGAGCGGCCGAGTGGCGGGGTGCGTGGGCCGGGCATAGGCGGCCGGCAGCGACTTCGGAGGCTTGCGGGGAGCTCTCTTGTGCTGATGTGCCAATTCTCAACTGAACTGAATCGGTCTCCTCGTTGACTCTTCGGGCACGACATGGAGCTGTCTGAGGACTCAGTGTGTACGGACGCAGACGAAGAGAACCTGGTCGCAAAGGACGCGGAGACTCCCATAAGGAAACGCCAACTTTCGGTTTCAGAAATGGTCCGGTCTGTCGGAGGTAAAACGACTAGCGTTAAAAGGAGACGTGTGTACAAAAGCCAGTCTCGGTCCCCACCTGAGACGAAGACGATAAGCCTTGATGCTGGAGCACTGGAGCAGACCCGGCAACTGATCGAAGCCGGCAACGCGAGAGTAATCTCGTCAGTCGAGGCCAAGATGGCCTCGTTCGAGAGACGCGTTGACCTCTTGAACATAGCGCCTTTGAGCTGGAGGAAGAAAACTCTGCCAGTCGTCCCTCTCCGGCGATCCTGGTTGGCGCGGTGGGAGGAGGCGCGACGGGCGAGGGTACAGAACACTCAGGTACAGTGGACGTCGTTGGCATCGACGACGTGCCGTTGCCCCTGCCGGCACCGGCGATGGATTCATCGCCGCGGACCTCGCACGCGGTGCGCGGCCTGGCCGCGGCGACCGGGACCGTGCGCCGGGCGGTCGGGTCGACGGCGCGGGCCACCGCTCTTCACCGGCGGCCCTGGTCGGCGTGCCGGCCGGTCACGCGGAGCACTTGGGCACGGTAAACATCGGGCCGCGCCGATCATGTGCCGAGGGGCAGTCTTTGAGATAGGACGCCTGACCTGGAGGCGCTTTGGTCGTGGTCTGTCTCATTGGGGGCGAGTTTCGCGTCGCAAATGACCGGTCGCCAGATAGAGCAGGCATCGTGTAAGAGCATCCAATATAAGAGTATATTTTTTAACTTCCAGCTTTTTCACCAGATTCTAGCACCACTTTGCGGTGCTGTAAAGGCCAATTTTTTGTCAAGCATCAATCTCAAAAACCCACAGGTGAAATATAGCCCGGAATGCCAACAAATGCACGATTTGTTCCAAACATTTCAAAAGGAATTTTTTGCAAATGCGTCACCATTTTTGCTCACCTGTTGACAACACATAAATGTTTGTTTTTTAAAGTTCACTGCACATTTTGGCTTAAGACATACGGGCAAGCATTGAACTTTGGCGCATTTACGACCTATGGGCAGTCAATACCACACGCCACATCCGTCTACAACACGATTAACATCAAATTAACACCTTAATTACAGCATATTTAATCCAATTGACAACCTATCTCTTTTCAAGCCCCCCCCCCCTCCCAACCACACACACCGCACACCCCAACTCCCACCCTACCCTCCTACCCTCCCTTTCCCCACGACGGTAAGTTACTCTGCCTCCCCACGAGCCGAGAAGAAGCAGACAATTACGTCATCAAGATGTCCAGGGGCAATTGACGGCCAAAGCGAATGAAATAGCGTCAGCCGGTCCGTTACCGTGCTGCGCACCTCGTAAGACACCGGACAGTTGATGGCGGGCTCTCACTGCCCTTCAACAGCCCGGGCAAGCGAGTCCACTTATTGCAAAATATGACCATCTTGTTTGTGACGGTAGCTATGTATTTTTCCACTCCGATGTAGTATAGTGCGGACTTAACAAAGCCCCGCAACTCTGGGCAAGAACCAGAGCTCCTACAAAGCCATATGTATGATTTGTCTAAAATAATGGTCATAAACACTGCTCCCGAGTGCAGGGAGCAGTGTTGTGTAGTGAGCACTGGTCACCCTGGTGGTGACCTAGCACCACGGACTGCATGGTAAGCTGTATTTGCAAGGCGCGCTGTAGGTCGAACCAGGCCTTCTAACCCCAGGACAGTGCCAAAATATGTGTGAAACGGTCTCGCAACGTTCTGGACATTTCTCACATCCGTCTGTGTCGCGTATTCCGTACAAAGCAAGGCGTCTGCTCGTTGGCAATGTGCGGTGCAAAACGCGAAACTGGAACCACCTCAAGTCAAAATCCTATGTGTTTTTGTGTAGGAATGAAAACATTTGGCTCCAGTTCAATGTCTCTGAGAGATTTAGCTCACTTTCCAACTTATTTTGCGCCTTCTCAGGATACGTCAACTTAGTCTGTTTTAGCAAGATACCGTAAGACCACTTCGCACTTTTGGGTGTCTTAATAATCTGCTCATATAAACCTGCAGCTTTCTGTTTGCGGTCTGTCTCGTAGGAGCGTTGCTTTCCATTCTTCGGGTAGCTTTGATGACAGTGCATGCCATGGAAGAAAGCTTCCCAAGTGACATTGGGTCGTGGCTCAATTCCTTCTTTAATCCTTCGTCGCTCAAGGTCGTACAAGTCAGCTACTGTTACAACACCATGTCTCATCAGGGTCTGTTTTTGAAAGTTATTGTTACTTTCGAGGCGCACATGTTTATTGGACCAAAGCGGCTTGGACAATGCCCCGCTACCCAAAGGTTTCTCTGCGCGGCTTATTTTGTACCAGGCGGCTACTACCTCAAACCAACATTTGTCTTTGTGCAGCTCGCGCGTCATGGAGAGGTCCCCATCGCCGTGAAAAAAAATTGTGACATCGTTGTCGACAAATGATTTTGTTCGCACTAAGGCCTTCCACTTGCTTTTACATTCCGTGTCGAGTACTCTTCTTACCTACGCCATCTTAAGGCTGTGCGCCTGAACGCTCAAGTCTGGAAGCTTAGGCCCTCTGTGCTGCTAAGCGTCTTTAACTGGAGATCGTTTTGTCCATTTGCCTTGCCCCGGAGAAAATAGAACACCAACAATTCTATTTGTTTTATTTGCTGCGATGCTGGATTTTCGAAAACTGACTTGACGTAAATAAGCTACGACAGTACCCCAGACTTCAAGACATGAGCCTTTCCATACGGTGAGAGCCCGCGAGAATGCCAGGAATTGAGTCTATCCCTTAGATGGTCCATTTTGCCATCCTAGTTTATTTCGGCCAGGTTGTTATTATTGGAGTCGATTTTAAGACCCAGATATTGTACTGAACCGAATTCCCACGCAAGACCTAGATCTGGACATATGCCAGACTGATCACGCCGGTTGCTTCCAGTCCATATGGCTCGCGTTTTTGTGCATTTAATTTGAGGCCAGACACACTGTAAAAACGAGTTAACAGGCTAATGAAATCTCTCAGCGGTTCTGCTTGGCCATTCATCACTATCAATGTGTCGTCGGCGTACTCAGATGCTTTAATTTCTGTTCTCCCAAAGGTCGAGCCTCTAATCCGGACGTTATCGCAAATTTGTTCCAGCATAGGTTCTATGCACAACAGGAACAGCCTGCAACTTAAAGGGCATCCCTGTCTTAGGCCTCTCATCGCTTGATATGGTTTTGACATCTCACCGTTAATTTGCATTCGCTCAGAGGTAGAGGAGTGATCTTTCTGATAATTTACATCGATCCATTTGCGCATGGATGCTCCAAAGCCAAATTGTTCAACCACCGCTTTTAGGTATCCCCAATCCACGGAGTCATATGCTTTTTGCCAGTCGCAAAACAAAAGAAGTCCCGGAATCTCGGTTTCCTATGTTGTTTTCAGTAATTCTAGCACGGTTGAAACATTTTCTTCGATGCATCTCCCTTTTATGAATCCGCCTGGTCTTCTTTGATTAGTCCACGAATCGCTTTCCCAATGCGCCTTGTTAGCGTTTTTGTCAAAATTTTAAAGACCACGTTGAGGAGGCCTATAGGTCGCAGTGATTACACCAGCGCCTTATTTTTTTCTTTCTTCGGGATGAGAATTGTCACGCTCTTCTGCAGTTCTGGTGGAATGTGAGCATTTGCGTGTATTTCTCTAACAGTGCCACAGACCATGGTGCCCAGTTCCTGCCAAAAAAACTTTGTAAAAAGGTACCGTGTCCGGACCAGGACTAGTCGGGCTTGCCATGGACGCCAGAGTTGCAAAGGTACCGTGTCCGGACCAGGACTAGTCGGGCTTGCCATGGACGCCAGAGTTGCAAAGAGTTCTTGTTTTCTAAGAGGCCCCTCCAGCCCCTCTGCTTCCGCGTTTGTTATGCCATGGATACATGAAATGAATTCGCCCTAAGCGTTGCATGCTGATCGCTTGTATAGTGTTTCAAAATAGAAGCGGCATTCTTCTAACATCTCCAAAAGTGGATTCTTTGGTGTGCCCGGCTTTAGTATGGTTTAACATCATGGACCTAAACAGCGTTTGTCCAGGCCCGTGGAGGCGTTTATTCAGCCCGTGAAAGTAAGCAGTACCCTTACTCCGCAGGGTGTGGCCGCTGAGCCTGACAACGTAACGCACGCCGACAAATCATGCTTCTTAGAATGTCGTCTCTTTTCTAGCACTGGCAAGCCGCGGAGCTGCGTCAGAATTGACTGGTGCCCATAAGTTAGACTTTTGAATCGTATTTATAGTATTCTCTAAATCGTTAAACCTCTTTTTCCTCCTTCTTTTTGCGAGACGAATGGTGTGTGCTTCATCCCCGGAATACGCACAACACTGTGTGCAGGAGCAAACACGCTGATACTCCTGTCGAATTACCTCGGATAATTTCAGTCATTTTAGCATGGCCGACTGCAGGTAAACATCGTCGAGCAACAATGAATAATTAAACTTCCAATACGATTTGCCCAGTTTAGTTTTGTGACTGCTCAGCTCGAAAACGACCATTCTGTGATGGAACAGAAATCCGTCCACAATTTCTCCTTTAGGGCTTCAGCCTGGTAAAGAAAGGAGTCACTTATCAGAAAAACATAAATCCTAGATTTACTTAACGGGATTCTCCGTTCATACTTGTACATGCGAACTTCAGGGTTCAATGACCTCCAAATGTCTATCAGGAAGTTTGCTCACATTAATTCTTGGGCTGTCCGTTTTGATTCGTCATTGTTGCAACACCTAGCTGCAGCTGTAAACCTATCGATCTCCACGTTTAAGCAGAAGTTAAATCCCCGCCCCATATGATGTCTACAGCTCGCAATTCTTTGCGCTCGTCAAGTAAGGTGCGAAAGTGGCTCGGGCTGTCTGTGTTCAGACCGTATGTGTTTACTAGCGTAACTGTGTTCCCGTTGATGTCGACGACGAGAATAACAAAACGACCTGATGGACACCTCACAATTGTTTGAATGAATATTTTCATATCTGGATTGATAAGGGTGGCGACCCCTCTGCTCCTGTTGTCGCCGTGAGCAAGAACACCCTATCCTTCCCATTCGTTTAGCCACATGTTCTCAGTTGTGGTGTCTGAATGTGTCTCCTGCGTGGACACGACATCTAATCTCCGTTTTTTAAACCAGCAAAAAACTGTCTTCGCTTGCTCGTATATCCAGTGGACCGGACTCCATTGACATTTAATGATACAATCTTGACAATCCTCAAGACTCAAGAGGAGAGCCGTCATTGAATGGGCAAGAGAGACTCCCAAACAGCCAGGTCTCTGCACAGGGCACGCGCGAACCAAACGCCCAGATGATTTCACTCTCTCTCCTATTTCGGCCCCTTCTCAGTTGACCAGCTGGGTCCATCGCTTTCCTACCCAATCCCTCCCCCCCCCCCCCCCCACACACACACACTGCTACGTTCCAGCCGGCCCTGATCGTGACGCGATTAGAGCGGCCAGAAGCGCGCGGCCGCGGGTCAGGCTGGATGACGGCCAGTTCCATCTAAATTGAGAGCCCGTGGGTCAAACGAGTCTCCAATGAAGCACATGCCGCCCCCCGAGAACAACACCACCACTAATCCTTCCGTAATGTGCCCCGGCCGACCCGTCAACAGCACCACTACGCCACCTGAGATCAACCGCACACAAGAGCAGTTGCTACAGCCTTCATGGCAAACGGAGGCACGGCGACGTCATAAAATCCGGCATAATACGACGCCCTGCAAAACAGCCGAAATTTAGAACGTCTCGGAAAAGGAGCGACGTGAAATCACGCAAAGGAAATGCACACAAAAATGCATGCGAGTGATAAGGCGTGAGCACGTGCAACTACCGGGTTTACGATCTTGTGCAACTACCAGGTTTGCAATCTTGAATACCTGTAGACATACAACAAACCATTTCTGACTACAGAACGGTATTGTACTGGTGACTTAGGGTCGGTTAGCACTTCATACTTTTTCCAGTTGGTTTGATCATGAATTAACCTGAGTTGACCTTTGTTGATCTCTAGGTCAGCCTAAAAGAATATTCTTATGCCTGGGATACCTTTTTCTTCGTAATAAATTAAACTTAGTCAAAGGCACGGTGAAAAAAGGCAAGAAGTATCGCTCTTGTAGTGTATTGGTATATAAATTCTGGGCGTGCGTGTCCTTCCTAAATTTCGTGCGAGTCCTTCATGAATTAACGAGGCCCACATAACAACATCTTTTTTCTCGTCGGCCAGTGATCTCTAACTTTTAACACGCACTCGGGTGGGATCAAGTTGACCTGAATGTTTGTATTTTTTTCACTTGGCGCGGCTACACCCCGCCAATTCCAGCATAACTGTAGCTAGCATAGCTGTAGATAATTTGACATCTACAGCATAGCTGTAGATATCAATTTTATGCGCCTTGTAAGATCGCTGAGCTACGGCAGGCCAATTTCAGGCCAAGGATTCAGCGAGGACACTTTCGAGGGAATCGTTTAATCTGGTTCTACAACGAAGTGTTAGAAGAAGCCATACATCTCTGAGATAGGTTCTTAGGCAAAAAGAAGTGAGTTAACAAATCCCATTGGCATAGGGTCAGGCATGTAGGTGATACCAAGGTCAAAAGCCACTTGTTTTTACTCCAGAGCTTGCTGTATGGGATAGTTTCTGGTGTCATTTTGAATTTATTGGTAACGGTAACCGCATTATACGTCTTCCTTGGTGTTTTGAGGTGAGAAAAGGTCACTGAACTACAATGGCCCAGGTCGATATGTTGTTTTTTAGTAGCATACCGCTTTTGTAATTTGTATCACTCATTCAAATGCAAAAAATCAAAGCAGTGTTGTATGATTCTGGTCGTCATGACCTTCCTAAGGTCAAAGAAGGTCACTAAATTTAGATGAACATCAATGACGTTTTGTTGAGATCAGGTGTCCAGATTCATGATGGTTGCATAAGAAGGTCTGGGGGCACTTTGGACACCAATCTGGAGTTTGACTTTGTTTAACCTTTTTTTACCCGAAGGTTATAAGCCAGTAACCTCAAACGCTGGCAAAAGTGAGTTTACGTACAGGCAAATACATCCTACGAATTGGGTGTATTTTTCTCCTTTAGTTTTTTAGATATTAGCGGGTGAAATTGACCCCCACCCGGGCGAAGGGTATTCAACCGGTCCACGGACGCGCGTTAGCACGTCAAGAGGGGTGATGAGGGCTCGGAAAAAGGCATTACGACTGTGGGGAGTCCATTCCAACAATCTCTCTCCCACAAAGATCGGGCCAGATCAGGTTACCGCTCGAAAGAGGTCTACCAAGAGCCTACAAATACGATGCCTCTCAACAATGTGCTTATAGGCTTATTTTATGAGGCGTAGTTGCGGGCCAAAAGTTATCCAGACACAAACATACCATTATAAGCTGACCTAGAGGTCATCTGAGATCAATTTAGGTAGAATTCATAAGCCATCCTAGTGACGAAATGAAGTGCTGACCTGGTTAACGTAACCAGTACAATCTCACTTTCAGTCGTCAAACAGAACATTTTTCTGTCATTTTTCAGTCCGCGTGTTGCGCATCTACAAACATTCAAGATCGCCTAACCGTTGTCTAGATTATGCATAGTGCCTTCGAAGCTAGGCAATGTACTTCTGCCAAACTGAGAACAGGCACGTTGGTTCATGAAATTATGTGTCATCGTCGTCACAAACATGATTAGGAGGTGGCTACATGCGTCGTATCGTTCATCTCGCCTCTCCGCTACTGGCAACATAGGCCATTGATCTTGGGTAATGGCCTTGCATGTCCTCACGCGACCTATTGTGACCTCATTATACACAAGAATAATATCACGTATTTCAGTGGAGTATTCGAGTTCCGGGTCCAGAGTTAACGGTTAAACTGCCTATTTTGAGTTCAGCATGTGCTTTGCAAAAGGCACCCATGAAGTTAAGTCGTGACCTAGGCCATAGTCATGTTCTCTGTGGTCATATGATAGTTGTGGATGTGAGTTGGTTCTCTTTTGCTCATACAGAAATGCCAAAACTACACCAAGGTCGTTCAAAATTTGCATTACTTACAAAAATAGCAAGCATTGACCCGAAATCAGGTCACTGGCCTCGCCTGTGTGAAAACCTGAAGGGAACAAACTGTACATAATATGATGTTTTTTAATACAGCAAGATTGAGTAACGGCAAATGACCCACGAAAAGCTACGCATGGTAAAATGTTTTTTTAGATGTTTAACTGTTCGGCCTGACCTCTGTCACTGATCTTGGTAGATCAAAACTTTGAATTGGTGCAAGGGATGTTAAATTGGCTGATAAATAGGTGCAGACAATTTCGTGCAACTGCGTCCATTTACTTTTTCACAAAAAAAGCTTTGGGAGAGGTCAGTCTCTCCTCGCCCGGGTGCGGGTTGCGCTAGAGGGCAAACGATAAAGCGCGAGGGGAACTGCCTTTTAATCACAAGAAAGTGAATTGTTTCAAAGGCAATGGCCAGGTGTATCATTCTGACGGCTCAGTCCTTCGTCCAACCTATTCCCACCAAGAAAAGATGCACTTGGCTGCCTGCCTAACAAGATAGCCCCAGACAACTGGTTCCATTGCTATGAGATGGAACACGATACATGCCACACGGCACCCATATCTTAATCACCAGCGGCTGCGGAGATCATGCTCACCCCCGCTCTCGGTGTCGGCTGTTTCTGTGGTCTGAGCGTTCAGACACACAGTCATCACACTCACGACCTTTTTATTACACAATGCGGATGTCCGCCCGAAGTCCAGGGTGCACAGGGGCGGCGCGAGATATCCGCACTCAGCCGGCCGATCACCACCCCGCTCGCTCCGGGATCGTCATCCCCGGCTCGGTAACGGCGCCGTGCACACCTGACCTTGAGCTCACGCCGACCCTGAACTCGCCGCTGTCAGCTGACGCGCTCGGGCGCGGCGGTGCGGCGCCGGCGCGGGCGCTGGGTTCGGCCGGTGACCGCCGCGCGCCGGGGGCTGAGGTGGGTGCCAGCCGCGTGGCAGAGGTGGCGTGACACGCGAGCAGAGTGCGGGGTCGCCGCGACGGGTGGAGTGGCGCTGGTGAGCCCGACCGGGATCAGGTCAGCGACGCGGACTTAAGAACTCCAGCGCGTCGGCCCCAGATGGCCGCGCTGAGCTCGTGAGTGTTTTAACAGGGACGCCAGAGGCTGGCCATTGAACGGAGCCGCTCGTGGAGGTGAGACATCTGGGCTTGCTGCGGCGAGACTGCCGACGAGCTGGTGCGAAGATGCGGGGACTGACGTTGCTGCCCGGACCGCTCACGATGAGTCTGCTGACCCTTGTGCTGCTGCTCTTAGGCGTTTGGGCGTGGCGGAGGCGCCGCTTCCTGAACGCGTTGAAGGATGCCGGTGTGCCAGGTCCAGAGCCAGGCTTTTTCATGGGGAACGTCATGGAGTTCCGCTACGGCACCAGGCCGTGCCACCTGCTCATAGATGACTGGCTCAAGCAGTATGGTGACTTCGTGGCGTACCACATGGGCATCCACCGCTACGTCGTGGTGAAGGATCTGGACCTGCTGCGTGACGTCTTCATCAAGGACTTCAAGCGCTTTTCCACGCGGCCACCGCCGTCGATTTCTACAGAGGACTTTTCAAACTCAGTTCTACAAGTAGACCCACAGCGCTGGAAGCCGATGCGCTCCCTCATGGTCTCCTGCTTCTCCGCCTTCAAGATGAAGCAGATGTCGCCGCTCGTCAGCAAGTGCATGGACACCATGGAGGAGGTGGTGGACGCCAAGATCACCCGCGGCGATGAGGTCGACGTCCACGCTTTGTTCCAGGCGTTAACGTGTGACGTCATCGCTGCCTGCGCGCTGGCACTGAAGGCCAACTGCCAGAAGGATCCGAACGATCCGTTTCTGCACCGCGTTCGCTTCTTCATGGAGCACGCGTCCAACCCGATCACGGAGTCCGCCTTCGCCTTCCCCGTGATCGCCGACGTGTTCGGCCTCATACTGAAGACGTTCGCCCTCTCCGAGCACATGGTGAAGATGATCAACGACAACATGACTCGCGTGATCCAAATGCGTCGCCAAGATAAGCGGACGCGATACCAGGACATCCTGCAGGCCATGCTGGACGCCAGCGGCGAGGGCGAGGGCATCCACTCCAAGCTTCAGCTGACAGACCAGGAGATCAAGAGCAACGCTCTGGTGCTGGTGTTGGCGGGATATGAGACCACGGCCAACGCGCTCACATCCACCTCCTACCTGCTGGCCAAGAACCAACATGTTCAAGAGAAGCTCTACCAGGAAATCAGCGAGCAGCTGCCGGTAGGTAGATGAATGATGCGGGAGGATTTGGGGCTTAGCACTGCGTTCATCATCGCAATTGAGGTGTCCTCGACGAAGGTATAACATCCGCCCGTACGAGGCGTGACTGTGACTTGAGACCAGATGTGAAGTCTAAGTTATTTTGTCCGAGCTTCGCAGTATGTTGGCGGCTGATTATGATCCTATTTACGTTGTTTCTACATGCTCGCTTCTGTCGACTGCTTTGGTACTGTTCGATACGTGTATCTCATCTCCCAACCACATTTAGCCTTGTTCCCTCCACCTGACCTGTCTTTCTTCACTTCGTTCCCAGGCCGACGAGGAGATGCGGTACGACCAGCTAGCCAGCCTGCCGTACCTGGACCAGGTTCTGTGCGAGTCAATGCGGCTCTACCCTCCCGTGGTGACCTTCGTGTCCCGTCACTCCCCCGAGCCGACCTCGCTCGGACCATACAGGCTGCCGGCCGGCACCAACATCCTGGCACCCGTCTGGTCGATTCACCACGACCCTGCTGTGTGGCCCGATCCGGAGAAGTTCGACCCGGATCGCTTTAGTAAAGAGCAGCGCGAGGGACGCCACCCGATGGCCTGGCTGGCGTTCGGCGCAGGGCCGCGCAACTGCCTCGGGATGCGGTTCGGCATGCTGGAGTCGAAGATGGCGCTGGTGCGGCTCGTGCGCCGCTACCGCCTGGAGATGGGGGAGAGCACGCCGCACGAGCTCAGCTTTGTCGTGCCCACGGTGACGCTGTGCACCAAGGGGGAGATCAAGCTGAATATGACACCGCGGTAAGAGAGGCTGTGACGTAGACGCATTGTTTCGTAGTCGGTCTGACGAGCAAAGACCGGTCCAAGCTAGAAACATCGCAACAGGTTAAAGCTCGCCCGGTCACCGTGTTGTGATTGAGGCCATGTTATGACCGAAAGTGGTCCAGTAGACGACTGTAGGAGCAATGGGTATGCTTGTGCGCGAAGTTTTGTCACGTCAGACGTGTGATGATCATTTGGGCTTTGGGTCGCGCCGACCGCGATGGTCATATGGCGCCCACATCAGACGTGTGAGCGGAAATGACATATGGATGTGCTAAAATTTGTGAGAGCTTGCGCTCTGTTTTAACGTGGCTTTCTTCCGTATTTTGCGTGCAGAATAAGTGTCTTTGGTATGCTGAAGTAAAATTTTCATGGCAATGCAGTGCACGCTGCATGCGACAGAAAACATTTTGAACACCTGTTTGCCAGTACGCGGCATTGTAATATACACCTGATGTGTACAGATGCAGTGCAGCTTTTCCATGCCCATAGACGACACTATATCGCTACGGCCGGAATAGCACCGCAGCTGGTTTGTTATGCAGGTATGGGGGAGGGGGGGGGGGGCGAGTGCACGCGGCACTCGCACCAACACCCGCTGTCGCGCGCTTGAGCCCGGAGCCCCACCGACCCCCAGGTGTTGTTCCGTTGAATGGCCTTTGTTGAGCCCGGCGGTGGCCATGGAATACACAGATGGTGAGAAGAGCAAGGATCACGGCCTGCGACCCTGTCTACATTGTCTTACGGACGAGTGACGTCATGGTCGGTTCTCAGGGGCCACGGGCCACGGCTCCTGCGGGTGGCGGGGGGGGGGGGGGAACGGGCTATGTGGCCCCTGTGGGGGGGGGGGGACACGGACCACAGCCCCTATGGAGGTTAAAAGGTACGGCAAGATCGCCCACTTTACATATGCCCTGGGTCCTCTCCTAACGAATTCGGGCACGAACACGAATTCATTTCTGCAGTTCAGCTCGGTTCAGATGCTCGACATGATGTTATTCGTTCGCATTTGTTTGGACTAACTAAAAGAGTGAGATCAAGATTCGTGCATGTCAGCCTTGTCCTTGTGTGGCTTTAAAAGTGTTGCGAAATGAACCTGACTGCATGGTGGGGACGACTATTTAGTACTTATGTCGTTTGAGATCACAATTGCTGAAATGGTCCCAAACTTTGAACACATTCTTGTACACGAACTCGACTGTATGTACACCAGGGTAAAGCGTGAAGAGATCATAATGCTTGTCGGATCGCGAAGTGATTTGTAGACAACGCCATTTAATCTGACCTCGCTGGAGTGCAAGAACGAATAATGGCAATGCATGTGATGGGATGAATATGTGTGTGCGTGTGTGCTTCTGTGTGAGCATGTGCGGGTGTGTGTGCATGTGAATGCGTATGCCTTATGTGTGTGTGTGTGTGTGTGTCATTCGGCAACTGATGCGTTGAAAGGAAGGGGCTCTGATCGGTGGCCTTCGCGACTGAAATAACACCGATTGAATATCACTAAGTTGTTAAGGGTATTCGCGGGAAACATTATTCACATGGATCAACAGTAGTGATAATCTTATTCCTCGCAGAAAAACCAGGGGAATGGAGAAATAGTTGGGTTAATATTTCGGCGACCTGCCTTTATCGAAACAATAGCAGAAGTAAATTCAAAATTTCTGGCCGATGATCCTACTCGACTTTTCAGGTTTTTTTGAAACATCATGTCACCGCTTTATAGGGCACCAACATTCCGGGGATTAAACAAGAGCGATTGCCAGTTATTACCACGATGCATTGCATATCTAGGAACAAGAATACGCGAAAATACGCATACATGCAAACGAATTCAAGCAAACAGGCGTCACGCATCACGCTTCATTCAAACATGCAAGCGAGTTGAAGTAAATAGGCAACACACATCGCGCGTCAATCATACATGCAAGGGATTTCAATTGAACAGGCATCGCACGTTACGCGTCAGGCATCACTAACAAATGTAAACGACTTTAAGCTAGCACACATCACACATAAATACACATATCACGGTCGCATAGTCAGCCATGATGAGCCCTGTATACTTAGATTTGGTCGCCTACTTTTTATAAGAATAGTTTCAGTTATTTCTGTCTGGGTGGTCCTGTTCTCTGTAGATTTCTTTGAGCTTCAAAAGGGGCATAGTGTCCATACTTCCCTCGATTTCAGCCTAAGCCGTGTTTTGCCAAAAAATGGCCACCGAAAGGGTACACTCTGTTTTATTTTTAGCGTCTCGCAGATGTTCCTTATATCTCAAACGAATAGGGCGCATGGACTCCCCGACTTAGAATACGTCTCCAACATGTTTTCACACATTTTGCACTTGATTTCTTAAGCCATGTTTTTTTTGCGTGCAAACCCTTGAAACCCATACTTGCATCAATGCCATATACTGATTCCCGGGCACTTATGCTACGAGATGGAAGATTTCACCAGAGTCTTTTAGCTTATTTTCGTTCTTCCAAGCTATGTGACAGTTTTGGTTTTTTAACGATGTGTTTGATTTCCCAGGCATCGTTAAAAATCACACAATCGCATCGTTTAAAAATCAAAACTGCGCGTACGCTAGCTTGGAGGAGCGACAGCAACCTAAAAACGAGTAGCAATAAATGCTATTTATGCAAGTCTGGGCCTCAAGGGATTTGCAGTAAACACGCGGCTTACGGAATCAAGTGTAAACTGTGTGAAAAACATGTGAGGGACATATTCTATGTCGGGGAGTCCATGCGCCCTAATCGTTTGAGATATAATGAACACCTGGGAGACGCTTAAAACAAAACAGCGAATGCTTCTTTTGGCAAAACCCGCTCAGGCTGAAGTTGAGGGATGTATCGACTCTATGCCTCCTTTAGGGCTCAAAGCCATCCACAGACAACAGGACCGCTCAGACAGGAAAATATGTGAAACTATTCTTATAAAAAATGGGCGACCAAATCTAAGCATACAGGGCTCATCATGGCTGACTATGCGGCCGTGATATGTGTCTTTTTATGTGTGATGTGTGCTAGCTTAAAGTCGTTTACATGTGTGAGTGATGCTTGACGCGTGACGTGTGATGCCTGTTCAATCGAAATCCCTCGCATGCATAATTGATGCGCGATGTGTGATGCCTGTTTACTTGAATCCGTTTGCATGTAGACGTAGTTTCGCGTATTATTGTTGTTAGATATGCACTGTATCGTGGTGATGGCTGGCAATCGCCCTTTGTTTAATCCCCGGAATGTTGGTGTCCTGTAAAAGGGTGACTTGCTTTTTCAAATAAAAACCTGAAAAATAGAGTAGGATCATTGGCATGCAATTTTGAATTCACTTCTGCTGTTGTTTTGATAAAGGCATGTCACCGAAATATCAACCCACCTATTTCTCCATTCTCCTTGCTTTTCTCCGAGGAATAAGGCTACTACTACTGTTTTATCGATTGAATATTCTAAGCACAAATCCACAAATTAGTCCGTGCTGCCTAAGGCAGATCTGTGGCGAGTCTCTCCTCTGAGCAGTGTTATGCGCTCAGGTCCCGGTCATCTTGGCAGCCGGCATTTACCGCCTATCACAGCGGTCTGCCAAGCGCGACGGACCGCGAGTGCCCCAGACTTTCACTAGATCTGGACGTGTGATGAACAGAGTCGTGACAACCGAGGCACAATATTCAGCGAACTGATTTAGAACAGTGCGACGAAGAGCTCTATGGAACAAGGTCTGGGATGAGGCATTAAACTCACTTCGGCTATTCACCCTCGTCGAATAGCAGGTGTCGAACACTTTTTGTTGCCTTTCGCGCTACACCTGTGTCTTGGGGTGCCGTGATACGAGCGTACGCATCCCGCCTCGTGAGGACTGAGTGCCTGTTTGATGGGTTTCACATACATGTACGGATACGCGTGCCTCGTGTCGGGCAACATAAGTGTCAAATGTCGGTATAGCAACGCGCGTGACATAACCAGAAAGTTCCCCCAAAGGTTGGCGCGGCCTCGGGTGCCCTGAAACACCACAAGTGGTGTGGCAATGCTTGGAAGCAGTCGGCATATTTACTATCGAGGCAACATTTCTGCACCACACCACGCCCAGAAGCGTCACAGATATCGTCTGCAATTGCGATGTTTATTGCACAGATCTGAACTCTTACGGACATGTATCAGGAACATAATAAAACCCACTTTTTAACTTTAAGTGACATCATAAATTTTAGGTAGAAACCTATCCGAAAATACGGTGTCGTCTTGCTTGTTACGCTGTTATAAACGACCCATGAATGTGTTAAACTCATTTATTTCATCTAGGGTTTAGCCTAGTTTCATTCGGACATCATGTTGGTCCCTCTACGGCCGAGTCTTTCTGCATCTGCATTCCAAACCTTTGAGATGCGTATTCTGAGGCTGCTGAATATTTAAAAGTATATATTTCATACAATGCCACCCGTCGAAATTTGAGCTCCCCGCATCGCGCAGAAGCGACGTCATATTTTTTTTTGGGGGGGGAGGGGGCGTGCTGAATACGTCTGGGGTGTTCAAGCAAATAGTGCGGTACACGGTCCTTTGGTGATGTTCATCCGATGCTTGGCTTGGTTGACTCATCACATGGTATTTTGAATCTTCACCGGCGACGTGTCGATCACTCTCTGCATTCAGGCTCCCAATGCCCCGGGTGTCTCGTTGACAGTGCATTCCTGGCATCTTCCCAGCATTGTGTCATAGTGTTGCTATGACTGTGACGACGCAGCTCCATGAAGTGTGTGGGAAATTCAAGCTGGGTTAAAGGACCTAAATGTCTTAATGGTATATTCTTATCCTTAAATGGCCTGTTTCACACGTTTCAGGCAACCCTTATAATATGTGATTCAGACTGACGGGCGCTACGAGACGTTTTTAACTGTCTTATGCTTGATTCTGGGGATGAGAACATAGGGACCATGCACGTAACGTTTGCCCCCTGGTGACCTGATTTGGGACGTCACAGCGCACGCCCACCGGTGGGACTAGTTTTGGCGTATGACTTGCTGTACAAAAGTCTATATTTTATACGTCGTTCAGCACTGGTGCCGGGTTTCGAAAATAGAAAAGGCAGCTAAGTTATCCAACTCTACACCAAACCAGCTTGACCTCTTGAAGATCGCTCTAATATTCAGTGACATCAGTCTGATTGAGTGTTATGCAAGCCATCCATTGCATCGTGGCACGGCAGCACCTGCAGTTGGCAGACAGTCTTCCGTTAGTTCGGTGGTTTTGTAGTTTGGTTCGGTTTGGTGAAAGGCGCAGGGCTGGTATGAAACGGCTGTCGGATCTTTGAGGTCCGCTCGGCTAGCAAAGGTGGGAAAATTGTCAGCCCGGAGAGTGTCAGTGCTGGCTACCATCCCTTCCACCTCCTGTTCGCCGCGTGCGGATCGCCAGCCGCCGGTAGCACGGCCAGGCTTGCGGACCAGAACAGAAACCTTGCTTCAGAACACGCGCTCAGACAAGACTGCGCAAACAATACCTTTTGTTTCCTCAGTGCTGGTTTGTTGCGCAACGATGCACTGCGCACTGGAGCATAAAGCGTAGCATGCTGTATCAGGCCTCACGCAAATGGCATGTAGGCACGTAAAACTGCTCATCTATGACGTCTCAGTACATAGGGGACTCTGTAATTAAATTTCGTATCTTCCCGTTCTAAGGCATCTTAATTTACCATCCGAATTTGCAAGTGACTATTGGATTTGTTTTGCTTGTCTTTCCTGGTAAACATTAGCGAAGTATCATTTCATCAAGCATACACAGCGCTCTTGTGAACCACTTGTAACAATGCGGACAGTTTGCGTTAACACGGTTAAAATTACACCCCACGACACACAGCGCATGCGCCGCACGTTGATGTAGCGCCCATGCATCAGCATCCCGAGCCTTTAAACGCGGTCGTTGATAGCGCATTCCGCAAGGAAAAAAACCTGGGTGACGAACACTAAGCAAAGCATCCAGAAATTTGGTTACGCATTCCTTGCCGTTTATTTTAATTGGCTTGAAACTAGGTGAGCATCGGAGGCATTTTATCGTTGTTTATCAAATTGTGGTGATGCCGAGTAAATACGCTATGACGACATTTCCAAAACCACCCCAAAATCAGGAGCCTAAGACTTTCATGCTGGTATCAAATCTGTGCCTTCACATGAATATATCTCGGGCGCGTTCATTTCCGGCCAGCAAGTCAAACGGCGTTACGGTCGTCGTCGTAAATCTGAGTCAGAACAGTATCAGCGTGGTGAAGGCACTGACAATGACTTGTGACAATGAAGGCACTTGGCTTATCTTAGGATGCTTCTTGGCACACCACCTTGCCACCATTCTCTTATCACGGCCATATCGGACGATACGATTGTACCACGTGGGCCAGGGACGGCCCAAGTTATGTTGTCGAGTGGGAACATGCAAACGGCGCACAATACGTAGTGCTTAGATTAGCAGCGTCGCGTCAAAGCAAACGGTAAACGGATTTGCAAGACACATGTAAAGAAAATGCTTACATTGTTTGGCTATGAACTTGGAAACCCGTAGTCATAGGCTCCAAAGTATTAGATATTTATGGTGGCCTGAGGTTGGACAGACGCGTCCCCCATCCATGTCTGTGGCGTAAGATGGAAAGAAATGCCCCCAAAATGCTCGCTGCCCCCCCCCCCCCACACGCCTTTTGACCCGCGATGGGGCCTATACCTCCCGTATTTTAGAGGGTGGGGCTCACTTCCCTCTTCACCATGAACGCTTGAGACGTCGGCGTGAAAACCAGACCGCTGCGCGCGCGTCGCCCCACTCCCGCGGAATCTGTCAGTCGCAGGATTCATCGCGATGCGCGTGTCACCCTCATGACTCGGCACCAGTCAGCTGACGACGGCGGACGCGGCGAACCTGGCGCTAAGCGGCGGATTTCACTGACACGGAAGCGGGCTGACTCTATTGGACTCGCGCACCGATGCACTGGCCACAGCCGGGCGGAGGGGGATGGCGCAGCCAAGCGGAGGGGAATGACGCAGCCGAGCGGAGAGGGGATGACGCAGCTGAGCGGAGGGGGATGACGCAGCCGAGCGGAGGAGGATGACAGATGCTCTCTGTGTCAGGTGGAACTAACTGCTTCTCGGCGGCTGCCGAGCTCGCATGACTGGAGAAGAGGACCTGCTGGAGGCGGAGGGAAACAATGCCCAGCACTGCGCATGACGTAAACGCGAGGTGGTGCGAGCTGCCGAAGCGGCGCGTCTGGGCGAGAGGGGACTCTCGTCGTGCAGAGGTCAGGGCGAGACGGGACCCTCGCCGTGCAGAGGTCTGGGCGAGAGGGGGACCCTCGCCGTGCGAAGGTCTGGGCGAGAGAGGGACCCTCACCGTGTGGAGGTCTGGGCGAGAGGGGGACCCTCACCGTGTGGAGGTCTGGGCGAGAGAGGGACCCTCACCGTGTGGAGGTCTGGGCGAGAGAGGGACCCTCGCCGTGTGGAGGTCTGGGCGAGAGAGGGACCCTCACCGTGTGGAGGTCTGGGCGAGAGAGGGACCCTCGCCGTGCGAAGGTCTGGGCGAGAGAGGGACCCTCACCGTGTGGAGGTCTGGGCGAGAGGGGGACCCTCGCCGTGCGAAGGTCTGGGCGAGAGAGGGACCCTCACCGTGTGGAGGTCTGGGCGAGAGAGGGACCCTCGCCGTGTGCAGGTCTGGGCGAGAGGGGGACACCCGCCGTGTGGAGTGCAGGGCGAGAGGGAGATCCTCGCCGTGCGGAGGTCAGGGCGAGAGGGGGATCCTCTCCGTACGGAGGTCAGGGAGAGAGGGGGACCCCCGCCGTGCGGAGTTCAGGGCGAGAGGGGGACCCCCGCCGTGCGGAGGTCTGGGCGAGAGGGGGACTCTCGCCGTGCGGAGTTCAGGGCGAGAGGGGGACCCCCGCCGTGCGGAGGTCTGGGCGAGAGAGGGACCCTCGCCCTGCGGAGGTCTGGGCGAGGGGGACCCTCACCGTGCGGAGGTCTGGACGAGAGAGGGACCCTCGCCGTGTCGAGGTCTGGGCGAGAGAGGGACCCTCACCGTGCGGAGGTCAGAGCGAGAGGGGGACCCTCATCGTGCGGAGGTGTAGGCGAGAGGGGGACCCTCACCGTGCGGAGGTGTAGGCGAGAGGGGGACCCTCACCGTGCGGAGGTGTAGGCGAGAGGGGGACCCTCACCGTGCGGAGGTGTAGGCGAGAGGGGGACCCTCACCGTGCGGAGGTGTAGGCGAGAGGGGGACCCTCACCGTGCGGAGGTCAGGGCGAGAGGGGGACCCTCACCGTGAGGAGGTACGCCGAACGGTGCAGCTGCAAGATGAAGAGCGGCGGCGGCTTCAGACGGCCGCCTCACCGCAGGAGGACCGGCTGCCAAACGGAAGACTTAACGTGCTGCATAAGCATATAGGTACCCAAATGGAATGGGTAATGGGATGGGTTGGGTACAGTCCTCGGGAAGCTCGTGCGTAAACGTACTGAAATGGGTTACACGTGTATGAAAAATATGGGGCAAATCCTTGAAGAAATACTATACAATGCAACTGCTTGCGCTTACTTTAGTCCTAATTAGTCCAATTCACTCAACTTCCGCAACTATCAAAGCAAAAGACTCCGTTTGGGTTTAAATTTTTCCAAAGCTCTTCAATTACTTAGCAAAAACAAGATTGACAAATGTCAATGAGTGGGTAACGAGTGAGCACCACTGAATAGCAATGGGTAGCGGGTGGGCATGGGCATAGCCGCACTGGTATAGGATGCCTCGGGTAAATGAAATTGCACCCGTGAGAGCCTGTCCTCTGCACGAGCCGATCAGCAGGCCAATGCCGAGAGGCTGTGTCTCCAGTGGGCTGCGCAGCAGCAGCAGGGGCGGGAGGCGGAGCTACATACCTACACCGAGTCGTCCAGGAGCAGGAACAGTAGCAGGAGCGGGAGGCGGAGCTGCAGATGTACACCAAAGCAACCAGGAGCGGGAGCAGCAGCAAGTCCAAAGGGAAGCCGAAGCTGCACGTCAGCAGCAGTCGTCTCCAGTCTAACGCGCCGTCTCCAGCTGACGGCGCCCTCGCTCGCGGCCCGGCGTCCGGAAGTAGTGCTGGCCGGCGCTCAGGTGGTGAATGACGACGACGTCGGTGCCATGTACCAGATGTGCGCGTTCTGTGGTGCGCGAGGATGGGGGGGGGGGGGGCGAGCCTGTGTTGTGCCGGGGGTAAGGTGTGGCTGAATCCCCTGCCCGTCCCACCACCTAGGCAACACGTCTGGACTGAAGCCGCTGCGGAGGCACGCATGCACGTGCCTCCGCAGTGTGCACCAGGTTGGCCGCCATCTGACTCTGCGCTGGCTCTGGCGGTCTCCTATTGACGCATTAGATACCGCTAGCCATAGGTGATGCTGTGCGCTATGACTCAGGAAAGCTTGTCCGGGAGACTGGAATGAGCTGAACCAGAGTAAAAGCGGTCAAATTTTGTCAATATTGCTCCGAATGAGATGAGGGTAGATAGTCTACATCAAGTTAACGCACACGTTTTCCAAACAATCCAAGCACAAGACAAAGCACAAAGCAACAAAGCAAGTACAAACGCACAACTTACTTTGTTTAGGCGTCGCGAGTTGGGCTGGCAGTCACTGTGGCCTCGACCACCACTGGAATGTACTGCATCAATTCAAGAAGCTGTGGATCTTCGCTTTCCTTGACAACTGCCTACCCACATACAAAATCGGACCACCCTGATGTCATGCTTGCAGTTCCTTGTTTTTCAATGTAAATATCAACTGTCACAATAGGTCGTCCCACCGTCTCCGTCCCAGGCCCGGCAGCCGTGACACGCAGCTGTCTCAGAAACCCAATGACTGTGTGCCCGCTACTGTACCTGTGGTTCGCGCCACTGATCCCAACACCCATTACCATGTGGCCAGGTATCCATGCTGGCACCCTCTGACATTGCCTGGGGCATACGTGACGTCACGAAAAACGCTTGACCTGCTATGGGCTCGTGAGATTCCTTTTCAGTTCTCTTCACCTTGGGGGACTATCATACTGTGAAGGGGGCATTTGGTCGTCTTTGGGCACCGTAATAGCCTAGTCCGACCCTCTGAGTTGGCTCCGTCGAACTTCTGTCCTCTAGCCAGCCACAAAACTGCTGCAAGATCGCCTGATTATATTGTCTTCCTACTGGTGCCTGTTTTCTTTTTTCGGCGCGCCAAAACTATTTGGCGAGAGCTGCTGGGCCCTAGGGCTCTTGAAACTTTTAAAAGCCTGCTAGCTGTTTCTTGAATCATAAATTACTTGGGAGATATTGACTGCCTCGGGCTCTTAGCTGTCTTGGAGTCTCCAACCCTGTGACCTTAAGCTCCGCCCAACACCTCTTCATCTCGCGTGTATTCACGAGGACAGCCGGTGTCAGACAACGGGCGCGTGCAGGTACCACATAGGTTGTCCCACTGAACCCATCAGACTGGTTTAGAGACGACCATGGCCAACAGCAGTAAACGACGACACTATAAGGTGCCTGTGCCATGCGTACTAACTTCGCTGGAAAGCATATTCTTGTTGATATGATGTTTCCAATCATATGACATAGTGTTTCTATATCAAGGTGTGTTTTCATATTAAAACACCACCGATGTGGTTATCACCATATTGAATGATGTGCTGTTCCGGTCGCTTCATTAGCTGGTGAGGCGCATGCGAACCATAGTTTCGTTTTATTAGCGCTGGTTATCAACTTAGATGAAGTCTCAATTACCGGCTTCAATCACCATGACTATGCAGAAATTAGATTGCGTCATTATGGCTGCAAAGTATGAATAACTTAACTCCTTACTCAGGTTACGCATTGTGCAAGCAGTCCCTTCAATCAAATTTCAAAACCAGTTATTGGGCATGCACATATTAAAACCACTGAATGCTGGGCGTGGTTGACACATAGTTTATGGGGTGCAAACGCGTCATATTTTTGCTATATATGGTCGTTTTTGGAGGTTAAGTAAGTTGCTCCATATCATACGCCGTTGGGGAACTACATCATACGCAACTTGTCGGCCGCAGCTTGCCCTCCACTTCATCAAAAGCAAATTGTTCAGAACTTCTCGTGCAATACAGGCCTGCGCAAAAAAACGTGCATCCGATCGGGGCTACCTCGTTTGATCCAATTTGGCAGCATTAATACCGTTCGAACCTCGCAGACTGCTTGCAGGATCGGCTGCGGATTCTGCAGGCGTCAGCTGTTGCGGGCTGGAGGAAATCATCCCGGGTGCCGTGTAGCAGGGCATGCATGACGTGGGAGAGCCCCGGTAGCGTAACGGGCACAGCCGCCAACCTACCAACACAACGCAAGGTAGCGTGGGTGGGAGGTAAGGGGTTGTATGAGGCCAGTTCAGCATCGATGCGCGGCTTAATAGATGCGAAGCGGCGATTGAATTCGTCCGCTTGCGCCGGTGCTCGCTCTCCCGCCCTGGTGGCAGCCCTCCGCTTTATTGGGACGGGGCACAAGGTCCCTGGCGGCCCGCCGGAACCCTTGCTGGCCCGTCTGCATCGCCACGCACAGGAAGTGACACTTGGGCTCAGCAAATAATTTATATGCATGGTTGTGAAGAATAACGGCAGCACGGCGGCACGGACGCTGCCGCTAAGGTGCACCGGGTGATCGCTTTGTAGGATACCGTATCAAGGGGAAACCAGACTCCTGTTGAGGGCAACGCCCGTAGCTCGGTCTCTATGATGCAAGACAACAGCCGCAAGCTGTTGCTCCTACCATGCGTGGTTGGCACAGTCCATTTTTGGAGCTAATAACTGACCGTTACGAGGTCGAACGCTGAGAGCGGAGGAGGCGTCTTCGCCCACGCCGGGCCACCACTGCGCCTTCTGTCTGTCTCAGAACTAGGTGAGCGGCCACAATCAAGCTGCGCTTTGGCGGTGGTCCCGCCGCACCGCGCTACAACTGCTGCTCCTGCCGCGACCCAGGCGGTGTCACCGCATCTGCACGCGGCGCCCGGCTCGGACACCGCGCTGGTGCACCGGACGCGGGTGCCATCGCTTTGTCTCGACCGACCGGCAGACGGTCCCGGCGCCAGCTCGACACCACCGCGGGTCGAGCTGACCACCCCAACGGAACAGGGCTGGCGAGGCGCCTCTGCTCCACCAGGCCGATCGCGGTCGCAGCGGCAACTGGCCTTGACCTGACACCCAGTCCGGTAGAGACATGCATCGACAGACCGCAGCCAGCCGCGCTGATTGGCCGAAAAGACGTCGCGTGTCTTCCCGGACCGATAGGATACTGAGCTGCGAGGAGCGGCCCCCGGACCGCACTAGGCTCGACCCTAGTAAATACCGCTATCGAGCACGGCAGGCGCAAACGAGCCGGCCTCACCATAAAAGTCACGAGACTCGGTTTATCACCGTCTCCTTGGTCAAACTGACCACTTTTCGAGTCACCAAGTCCGAAAGAAGACGAGAAAATCACACAAAAAATAGAGCGTCAAAATGAATGAGAAGAATGAAACAGTTCTACGGTGCAAAAAAATTCACGAAATTCATGTGGTAAACATCCGCTATCGCGGGGCACATTTGAAACGCCTTGGTATTCAAGTGCGCGTTTAAAGAAAAATGACTCCCGTCCAGCAGTTTAACAGAAAGTTTGACCCACATAGATTACACTTGAGCCTGATCTTCAGTTCAAATTCGTGCAAGCTGTCGATGCTTTCATTTTCAGCCATGTTGTGTGGAATGATCCAAAATGATTGTCCTGGATTTTCCTCTTCTCATTGGCTGACAGCGCTGACGTGGTTGCTGTGTAAAAAGCTCACAATCATTCAAGCTCATCACTAACATCCCGAGTTGGTCAATATCAAGGTTCACTTCACCACAGAGCCATTACTATCCCTGCCTTTTAGCGACGATGTTTGACAGACGCCAGATGTCTTGATTAATTGTCAAAGAGCCGTAGCAAACGCACGTGTGGCTGTTTTGGCCCATTCTTTTCCGCGCCGCTTAAGGCACGACTTGTCTGTGACACGCTGTGGCGAAGCATGCCATGCCAGCCAGTGCAACAGAACTCCTCAGTGCAGAGAACCAATCAAGCGTGCAGGAAATCAGACGTGCTGCACCTCGCTGCACCCTCTGCAGCGTCTGGCCGCACCCGCCTACTGGCGCGGGGTGGACCTGGGCGCCTCCTCCCTCGGACACCGGGCCGGCTTGCCGCATTGTCGGGCCCCCGCCTACCTCGAACTCCGGGCCGGCTCGCCGCCTTGTCAGGTTTCTGCTCCGGGTTGGCTGCGGAGGGAGAGCGGTGCTTTACGGCGGCGGCGGCGGTAACTGTAGCCCATGGCACGGAGAGCTGCTGAGGCCCCACGAGGCTGAGGAATGAAGAAAGTGAATCAGCAGCGCATGTCGCTTGGCACCGCTCGGAGAGGGAGTGGCCCGAATAGAATTCGATGAGGGTCAGCTGACTGATCAGCTGACTGCTGGCTTGGCCTTCGCGTGTCGTGTTGTCCCTTGTGCTCCGGAATTGCATGGTCTGTTTAACGTTGTGCTGCTCGCTGATGCTCGCTACCCTCACGGCCCGTGGTTCTTGCAAGACCCAATGCAAGATTGCGTAAGAAATCGGAAGACATTGCGATCTGATTTGAAGATCTGGGTGTGGCTGCATACCCGTACGCGATCATCACCATGTAACCTGTTTCTAACGGTCGTACGATTGTGTATCATGCATCCTTACGTAAGCGATCGCAAGATAACGTGATAACACCACCCGTTATTGTTGAATGGATTGTGAAGGACAGAAATGCCTGTATCACTCAGCGTTCCATCAGGCATAATAGATTCGAAATCCAGACCAAATATCTTCGAAATCACAGTCATTGCAGCCACCCTGTGTTGGCTGACGTGAATTAGTGACATTGCCATTGGGAAACCATTCCGTGCGAGATTCAAGCTCCTTTTTGTGCGATTCGAGGGAAAGAATTATGGCCGTACCAGTCTTGACAAAGAGTGTTGTAGTAGCAATTTCTAAACTTTGACCGTCTGTGAGGAAGGGTATGTAAGCCTGCCCGGAATAAACAAGGCACGCCGGATTAAGCAGGCTGATTACTTACGCAACGAACATGTGGCACAAGCTACTTCCTGGTCACTCATTTCACCATGCACATTCCCCAAAGTGCGATAATCAGTTACGAGGGTACCTGACTAATTCTGCACGGCCATTTCACAAGTGTTGGCACACCCTGCCCATTTCCGGGCTGCGCCTGCCCGGCCGGTCCGCCCCAGCATCCCCCCGCGGTCACGGAACAGCAACCTCCGGCGCCTGCTCTCTCTCGGCTTCACGGCCTGACGGCGTCTCCCCCAGAACTTTTCGGCTGGTGTTCAAGCTTGGTTAGTCGCGGCTGCTTCGTCGGGGATCAGCTCAGCGAGAGCATCTGCGAGCTCGCTTCCCGTGCAAGCGCTGGAGGGGAACTCGCATTCCGTGCAAGCCCTGGAAGGAAGCTCACTTCCCGTGCAAGCGCTGGAGGAGAGCTCACCTTCCGTGCAAGCGCTGGAGGGGAGTGAGCTCCCTTCCCGTGCAAGCGTTGGAGGGAGGACGCTTGTTGTGCAAACGCTGGAAGGGAGCTTGCTTCCCGTGCAAGCGCTGGAATGGGACGCATGACATACCATTTTTAAACCCTGGAGATTAACAACGATTAAGTAACGCAGTGAATGTGTATATGCAGCCCATTTGCTGTAGAAATAGCTTTGACCGCTGTCTGGAACGAGGGTCTCACATCCGTTAAACATCGTATTAGGAAAGCCAAACGTCTAATGTTAGCTGCCTGCCCACGAGGACCGTGACATGATTGAGCAGTACGGCCTAATTTTTTTAACTCCCACACCGTGCAATGACTCACTTCCCAGCTCCTGCTACTTCAAGGAAACTTTATCTCTGTTTGATATACCCAATAAAAAATATTAAATGCAACACGTTTTACAACACTTTACGTTGGCTATGATCTATTTAAGGTATAGCGAACGCACGATGTCAATACAGAATATCGATGTAATGCAGCTACAACAGTGCGGCACATGCAGCCATGCAATCTCTTCTAACGCGAGCATAATGTATGCATAATGCGTAATGCATAATACATAATGGATAATGTATGCATAATAAAGCATAATGTATGCATAATAAAGCATAATGTGTGCATAATGCATAATGGACAACCACGCTGCAGCGTGACAATGCATGTCAACTGTTATTCCTGCCATTTGAACTCTCCCATTTGAGGAATGCTCGCCTTTGAGGCTTGCATGGTTTCAAATTACCAGCCCCACCCTACCTTGGGTCCCCCGCTAGCTAATCCGAGAGATCCAATGTCATTTTTTGATTCCAGAAATGCAAACGACTGGCAATGTCAGTCTGCTTCTGGAACATTCACATTCTATGCAGGTATTTTAACTAAACCTATCAAGACGCCGAAAAGTTGCTTCGCAAAACCTGGCATGCATATCAAAGCCACATACGGACTTTAGGACGCTCAATTCACTATTGAAAACAGCAAACAACTCGATCGAGGTAAATGGACCTAAATTATATTCCATATAATTTCTCGAAGCTGCTCAGTGTGGGGAAAAGCTTGTAATATTTGTGGAAATGTGGAGATGTTCCAAAATGATCCAAATCATTGTGCACAGTAAGCCACTTTGAGGCGTTTGATATGGAACAATTCTGATTTTGCAGGTCCTGCCATGCCTCGTGTCTCCGTTGATTGCGTCATTTAACACAAGGTCAGCCTGCTGCTACTTGCAAAGCTCTACCACGCCACGTCTGGGAGAGCTACGTGTGCATGTGGTATGCATACGGTAATATACGCACATGCATGCCATACGGTTTGACGCACATACGCGCATACTATCGAGTTTGAAGTGTGTAATATTACTCAATGGCATAACGCCAACACCTTTTCCCTTACATCGTCATTATGACGTCTTGAGTCCCGTCATGTCCTTACACTCGATCGCTGTCTTTCAAACCAGCATGGAATTTCCAGATGCATCGACGAAATTCGGGCAGGTCACTCTATCTCAGTAATACCCCCATGGGCAAGTCACCTCGGCCCCAGTCGTGGGACACACATGCGCAGCTGGCTCGTCCCTTCCGTCCCCAGGCTCACAAGTCCCGTTCAGTTCCGTGAATTCGGGGCGTGGTCTTGACCCCAGGAAGGAGGGGGGGGGGGGGGGCGTTGCCGCTGTGACCCCGCACGCCGCCGTATGCCGCACGTCCCGCCCTGCCGGCCACGCCCGGCACGACTGCCGTGTGCCGGGGTCACGCGGCGTCACGCGTGCTGACGTCACGTGCGTGACGCCACGACGGCGCCCGGCTGCGCGGCTCTCGGCTGCTGCTTCCTGAAGAGGCGCGGCAGCTGCGGCGGCGGTGACGCGTCCATCGGTCTAGTCGGTCACGACCTGAGGGTGGCGGTCAGAATGGTGCTGAGTCTCGACTGGGATGGTTGGATCGGGCGGATACACGGCGTCGCCTCTTCATCCGAGGTCAGGTCACAGACTGAGCGCGGCAGCTGGGCTTATGGCACTGCCAGAGCGAGCCGCGAGATGCTCAAAACAGAAATCCCGAGAATGGAGCACGCACCCATCACGTATCTCTAGCGGAGGACCGTTTCTTAGAGTAAAATTAAGGCTTTCGACATACTCAACTTTCTCTGAATTGTAAACTAACGAACGATGTGTTGGTATACCAACACTGAAATTTTATCACACACTCCCATAGGCGTGCGCAATGCAATCTCTGCTCTCTAAATGACGTTACTAAAAAAACGTATGTGCGAATGTCTTCCTACAAAACCGACAATGGTTAATTCGGTCACAAGGTAATAGTCGAATGGAAGCCGTTGCCGGCTGTAAGTTTGGTGTTGCCATGTGAATATCCAGGAACCTGACGTAGACAGCTGTGATTTTCGCGTCACAAAGGCATATGTGCGGGGGGAAGGGGATCATTGATGCCGATATTGATTCTAGAGGCGAAAGGTACCTAAATGTGTACATAAAAGTCGGACCAGGATGATGACTAGTCGATGTTCATGGAAAAAACATATGTTATCTTATTGCAATCATGCAAAATCAAGGTCAAAATCAAGGCCAACGTCAAAATCAAGGCTGCTACATGGCAACAGCAGGTGTGAGGCGACTGCAGTTGTTATTTCAATGTTGTGACGGCGGTTAAAACACAAAACACCGTGTTTACTTGGAGTCACGAGCTTGACTAGACTCTGCTGCTTTCAAAAAAGGGGTAACTAGACCAGAGCAAGTGCGCAAATTTTTTTATTGCGACCGCCTAGATCATAAATTGCTCAGTACGTCTAAATGAACGTAATTTATGACGCAAAGCTCACATTGTCTTTCATGCCTTAAACGTATAGCTTTTAACGTCAGGTACGATAGCTTCTGGAAACGTTTGAAACGCAAATGTTGTTATTGGACACATTGTTAATGCAACGTTATAGACACTGCACTCCATTCGTAATAAGTTGGGGCGCAGCAGCATTGCACTGAAGAGTGGAGTTACACCCATGATCCATGGTACCGCAGTGCTTGGCCTCCTCGCACGATCCTTGGCGAGTCGGCTTTTATTTCAAAATATAATCGATGAACGATGAAATGCTGTGATATATGATGTATGCTACGCTAGATGCAACCCAATTATATATGTTGAAAGTGTTTGGTATCTAATTTTTGGGAATATTAAAATATGGAGAAAAATTAGGTGAACAACATTTGAAGTGGGTATTTATCAACGTAGGAGTTATGCTGGAATGCCGAAACGGGAGGACGGAGGGAACCGCAGGGAAGGATGTAGCAAGACCTTTTTCTCGGGAAACGTTGTAAGCGGAAATGTTCAGTTGCCACAGACGTTTTGACGTAATCTGGCATTGCATGAAAAACTAGACGGTCCATGCCATGACGATGCTCAATGGAGCCTTCGTAAAATGATGATGGCTACGTTATCTGACTGTCAAGTTCAGACGTTGCTTGAAACTCCCCAAGTTTGTGCGCAAATGGCGTAAATTGGGGCAAATGAAGATCGTATCGCAGTTCTCCTGTAAGTATCACAAGAAACGCCCAATTGGAATTTGCCACACGCCGTCATATATGATGTAAATGATTGCAGCGGCGTGTTCGTTATTAGGAAAATGGCGAACACTGAGTCACGACCGGAGAGACCTGGCAGCTAAATCAATCACTTGTTGATGGATGCCAGGCACAGATCCGCTGAACTAGTCACGGTGCGTTCCCATTCCATCCCCCCCCCCCCACACACACGCACGCTCGCACGCGCCCACGCACGCACGCACGCACACACGCACGCACGCACGCACGCACGCACGCACGTACGCATTAACGCATTTCTAAATGCGTCACTGCGTGGTTGCTTTCGTCAAGCGGAAGATCGCTCACGACAGCGGCTCGCCCGCGCTGGAGTGAAGGGGTGCGGGGCGGCGTTCATCTGCAGCCGTTGTCCAAGCTGCATGCAGTTACCTTGGGCAATCTCAGGGTCTTATAGTTTTAGTATTATACTATTATATATTAAACAGCTCTAGGGTCTTGGTCGCAGACATTTTTCCTTCGACTCGCGAAGACAGTGGATATCGAGACCCTGTTAGCATGGTACTGTTTCGTAGTTGGTGGTTGAAAAGCTGGGATGGAGTGACCGGGTAACAAAGGCAAATCGGTCAAGTGTGATTGGTCAAGTAGTGCAGAATAAGCGCTGCCAAAATACCAGACGAAGACTGCAAATAAGTAACACGTAACAAATGCGTGGTAGACGCGAGAAGAGTTAGTGCTCTTAGTTACATCCCACAAGTCGAAATGACACTGAACAATATTGGTGATCAATTAAACATCAAGCTTTAAACGGCGGCATGAACTATTTTACGCTCGGTTAAGGGGAAACTTCAGAAAATTTCAGGGACTTCGTGTACATTTCAAATAATGCCCAAAACTTCCAGTCAGGTAGCGCAGTAACGGCAATTATACGGAGGTTACATAAAACGCCGGCATTATAGCTTTGGAATGCTAATCTTTGCCGAACAACTGCGACGTAATCATACGCCACGCAGACATTTATTTGACCTGAACAATCTCGTTTCATGCGTACTAATGAATTGTACGCCGTGCAAAAAGTGCGTGTCAGCACGGTTTTGTCGTTTTTTTCACTAGGTTATCAAAGGCTGCATCTGTTTTCTGGGCTGTAATTGGTACTCTTCCACCTAAGGACATATTTTATCATATATATATATATATATATATATATATATATATATATATATATATATATATATATACCCTGGGCCTTAACTATAGCCGATTCTCAAAAATTTGCCTGCTCGACAGCACATGGGTGTTCAACAGAAGGCTTAGTTGGTACAAGTCCTTCATTGCTGATTGAGTACTTGTTGTACTAAAGCAAAAATTCATGCATGGCCATTCATAACTGACATCACATTTACATAGGAGCTTCTGCATCCTTGTCATGGTGACATGTCAGGTCGTGAGACGGGGTCGAATGATGTTTTTTCGTCTATGTGGCTTAAAACACACACACACACACACACACACACACACACACACACACACACACACACACACACACACACACACACACACACACACACACACACACACACACACACACACACACACACACACACACACACACACACACACACACACACACATACGTATATATATATATATATATATATATATATATATATATATATATATATATAATGGGGTAGATTGAAGCCATCCTAAGGTGCACGGATAACATTGGTGCGCTGCAAAATACCCGTCACATATGAAAGCTGGTGTAATGGCGACGTAGCACGTCTTTTATCTCCAGTGTCCTAAACTTCATTTATCTTGACTCGTTTGGTGTCGGTAAATAAATAAACGGACTGTGTAATCCTTGCTGGATGTTTCATTGGCGTTGCGCGCTTGGCTGTTCACAGTGATGTTAAAGCTAACTTTGGAATCTCCCCAAAACTACCCGGGGCAATGGCAAGACATATCCAAGTTCGTGTCTCACGACAGAACAAAGAGCGTATCAAGCGGCTGCGTTACGAACATGGGCTGGCGCAATGGGTCACGTGGGTTGCAGGGTCATGTGTCGGTAATGGTCAGATCACGTTTGCTATTTATAACTTTTGACACCAGTTTGCGTCACGTGAGACGAAGTTTCGCCCCATTTGTGTTTTTTGTACACTCAATCGTCAACCGTAATGCATCGTGGATAAGCTTTGTGCTTTACCAAGTGACTTCGCCTGTTGATAAGGTCATTTTGTGCTGACGGTAAGCTGAATAGATACAAATACGAAACGTGGGATTAAACTGAACTGCAGCAGGCCTAATGCGACCGAATGCAATACAGTCTTCCGCAAATCTGGTGTGAACCTTTCATTTCTTTGAAATGTTTGCTTAGATGTGGTTTGGAAGCTGCCCCTTTCCTAAACAAATTAAGCGCGCCGGTCATCTTTGTGAGATAAAGCATTCAATAATGGTCAAGAATATACTTGGAAGCAGACTGCCTGCAAGTACTGTTGGAAACCGAAGAGCCAGGAATAAACACTATCTGCTTGGGAGTGTTTGGCGACGTCAAGAGTGTGTTTGTATGTAGACATGGCGGAGCTGTGAAAATTACAAGTCAACTCGGCGGAGCCAATGTCCCTTCAGAAGTGAAACTCTGGGCGGTGCAATAATTTGACAGTTTAACAGACCTGATGAGCCTCTTCGTGCTTAGTGCCGTCATGTCAGCCTGTTGTGCGGGCATGAACCCATGCCTTTTATCTCCAACTGCAAACCTCTACGACCATGGAATAAGCAGGTTTATTGTTGATGTTTTGTAATACACAGGCCATTGCATGACAGAAGCGTAGAATTATTGGGTGAAAAACGCAGCCGTGGGAGGCTGGAAATCCATCTCGTCAGACGTCGGTCGTCGTGAACGAAAGCTCCTTCCGACGGAATTCGCGGGCGCTCGACGGCTCCTGATATGGCCAACCAAATCGTTCGAATGACGATTTCACGAGGCGATAGCACGCGTAGAGAATGCATCGTGGACAATAGCGCCTCCTCTCCATTACAGCGAGGAGTGGACGGACTGAAGTAACCCTCTGCGACGATATCTGTGTCGGTTTCCATCGCCGCAGAGATCACCACCGAGATTGGAATGGCCAGTCGAGGCCCCCTTCCTGAGGGAAAGTAACTAATAGCGTTGTGGAATGCATCCAGATGGCGCCGAACCATCACAGCAATAGATCGTCGTATGTGCATGGGGAATAATATGTCGCAGTACTCAGAGATCAGGAGTCTCATCTTCCACTTAACGCCGTACATGTTGCATTAATGCATCGATCGTTCGCATATCGCACTGCTCCAGTCATGCTTCACAACTCATTCTCATCCAAAGCAAAGACCCATGCGCCCACTTCCACTTCCAACGGCCGACTTCTCACGAGCTCACGCGTCATTCCGGCCGCCGCTGCCGGCTGCAGTCCCAGCCCCCCCCCCCCCCCCCCGCACGGGACGTTTTCTTCTCGCGAGCGGGCCAGCGTTGCAGACCCCTGAGCCAGCCGCTGGCCGGCCTGGTACGGAATCAGGGTCAGCCGTGCCGCGGCGAAAGCTATATAAGAGCACCAACAGCGCGCCCCGGCACCAAGCCTGCCGCGGAGCGCAGCCGACGGTGCTCGGTCTCGAGGGGTGCCGAGTGTCCCTGGAACTCACTGCACGACGGTAAGCGGCTGCTGGGCGCCGGTGTTTGCTGTTCGGCCGCGGTGCTGTGATAGGCTGCGCGCCGGGCGGACACGTGCACAACTTGGCGCTGCATGCTTGCTGAAAGCCAAGTTGGCGTGAGCGTAGCTTCGGCTGAATAGTTTGCGTCAATCAGCTCGGTTGGATGGCGCGCAAGCGTTAAGTTCTAATGGAAAGTTTAAACGATGTTGTTAGTAGGAGCGCTGTTTCAGCGTCCCAATTTCAATTCAATGCCACCCCACTGATGCCGTGTTCACGGGCCTTCAAAGCCTAATGAAAGAAAATATCCGGTTAGTCTGGAGCAGTGATCGGGCCGCTGTAGCTGTGCATTAGGCGATAGCAACATCCAGACGGAAAGAATTCTGAATGCACTCCATGAAAAATCACGGCTTCACATCGTACCATTTCAATCGACCCTGACGCTGACGATCATAGATGTCTTCCACATATATAGGGTTTAGGCTGTATTTGGGAATATTGCGGAAACACCGCGTTTGATGCCAACGGTCCACCCTGGGTGCTTGCACGGTCTGGTTTTCTCGTTTAGCCCAAATGTTTGGAACATGTCTTTGGAATACGTCTTGTTACTTCGCAATTATATCGGTGAGTTGCTATTTGTGCTGCGTCCATTACCAGACACTGCAGGTCTGGAAAGATCTCAAGGCAAGCCAAACTTACCTTAATCGCTGCTACTGGCGCGTATGTTCTGCTTGGTGTTCACTGTTCTGACGAAAAAGATAAGCATGATGCAAATATTAAACTATTCAGCGGACTCATATCGCGGCCGATGGCAGTGCCATTAACCTCAGCGTCTTAATCCCAAATCTGCCTTCTACCTGTAAAAATTAAACATTCCATGACGGCGTGCAAGACGGGAGTCAACTATGCATGTGGTACTAGCAAACACCTAGCACAACATATGCTAGCAACGCTTAGCATAGCATGTACTTAGAATAGCACACGCTAGCACAGCATACACAATACATATACAGCGCAGTATACGCTTAGAGCATGGCATGTTTTAAGCGTTGCTCTAGGAGTTTTGAACACTTTATATTTGGGCTGCCATCTGCGAGCATGTGAAGTAACCATAGTTTTCTTCTCATTTTATAGAACTGTTCCAGGCATCTACACACCACTTTCGTAACCGTCAAGAGTCATGGCAGCAATATTCAGGCCGCTAACAAACTGCACGCAGGGTCAACTCAAAGCTTATGCTTAACACTTTGTGTCGCCCGTTTATGGTAAATCATTCAGATGCGTATATAAACCAACCTACTTCACAACCCTTCCCATGAGCACTGTTTATGTCATAATGGCTCACAGCAGATCACATGACTCGAGCGGCTGAAAAAATACACATATGAATGAGGCATATGAAGAAGAAGCTCATCGTTTTGCGGCATAGTTGCAGTCGTCGTGATTGTCGCGTGGTCGTAGCTACTGTTGTTACCGGTGCCGTAGGGTCCGCGACATCAAGTCGTCGGGCGACTGTGAGGATTTGAGACTTTACCAGACTTGTAACGTTGTCATCAAGGTAAAGAACGCTAAATTTTACATTTCCTAGGTGAGAATGACCAGAAGTAGGTGGACTTCTCTGCATATCCTTACTCTGCCTAATCCAGTGAGGCGGTTGCCCTCCGGTCAGGCTCAATGTGCCCAATTTTGAAATTGTATTTGCTAACAGAGCAATACTTTCGGCTGTATTGTGGCTTTTGTGCATGAAATGACCAATACACATTTGAATCCTTGAAGCATTTGGCTCTCCAGTTGCTGACATTGGTAGCGGTCGCGCACTAAGTTCGGGGCGCTCAAATTCACCACGACCATGCGCTGAAATTGTTGGCGAGATTCGGTTACTACGCTGGACGTGTTCTACGTGTACTTTCGCAGCGCATCCCAGCCGTCCCGCTGTCCCCACGCCGCAGCAAGCATGCGGATTATCTACCCCCCCCCCCCCCCCGCTGCCTCTCCCCGATCGTTTCGCCATCCGCAGCCATCTCGGGACACTTTCCGCCGCCAGCCGAGAAACCTTGGGGGGGGGGGGAGGGGGGCGGACAAAACGCCGCCCTCAGCTGTGGAGGGAAATGCCGCGGGATGACTCTGATGTAGAGCATGACCCTTTTAAACCTGGTGGTCATGTGGATCACGAATAGGTGGGCAACGAAGGGACCTGAACTCGGAGGGTTTGGTTCGATGACAGCCTGCGACGGTAGCTCGTGCACTGGGCTTTGGTATAATTTCTATGAAAGCATGTCAGTCTTTGGTTACCGATCACTTAGACTTAACATGGCCGTTTGACGTAGTTTTCCATTCAAGCGAGCTGCCCATCTGCAATACTTTCAATGTTAAAAGTTGAGAATATCAATTAAAGGTAATGAAAAGGAACTTACGACTCACTTTTCCAGGCTTTTGAATTATAAGTGAAAGAACGCATCGCATTTGTATTTTGTATCGCTGCTCTGCCACATTGTGCTCTCATAATGTGGTATAACAGGGTGAACCACATTCATCCTCAGGCGGCTATGCGTAGATACGCACAGCTGCGATGGTCTTTAGGCGTTCGTCCTACTTTGTAGCATATTCTTCTTCCGTGGAGACCTGTTGGAAGATGTATTTGCTCATAGTTTGTGCTCAGTCTCAGCTGCCAAGATGGCAGCCAGTGTTTCTCTTATCTTGGGGGGTCTTCCTTGTGAACCGTGTACTGCGCAATCTATTTGAGGTCCGGTTCCATGGATTTGGTGCTGTGGTGCATTTTACTCGTGGGCAACTCCGGCGCCACTGCGGTCTCACTTAGGACGCCACGCATGCCTCAGGGCCTTAACCCGTTTTCGTCGAGGTCCCTTGTACAGCATGCAACCGTAGCGCATATCGTGAATGTACATTTAGCGCGGTTTTTGTTGCATACCGTTCTTCTCGACTCGGAGGGCTTTAATTAGCTCCAGCTCGCTCTGCGAAATATTTGTTCTCCGCCACCATTCGTGCTGCGGATATTATTCTTCTCGCTCCGCGCTTTGCGGCAATGTTAGGACGAAATGACGCGGCGCATGACATGGGCTTGGTGTGTGAGGCGGAAAACATCGCAGAAGGCTAAGTCAGGGCTCTGATCTCACACGCTCCGCGCCACTTACAACATAGCCCGCCTCCACACGCGCTGCCGTGGCAGGAAGCAGCGCTCGTTCTGTATGACAACGCCTCCGTCTTGCACGTCCGTCACCACGTGACGCGTCCTAACCCGGCTGTGCCACCCGTGACGACGCTGCACCGGTGTTCCAGATGCGTCCTCTGCTGCTGGTGCTGGCGTTGTGCGCGGCCGGCGCCGCTGCTCAGGTCAGCTACGCGCCCCGTGCGGGCCAGGGAGCGTCGGGCCGTCGGCGCCGACTGCGGCCGCGGCGGCCGGTGCGGCCAGAGCCGCAGCAGGCGGATGGCCAGACGCTGGTGCCGTTCCTGCCGTCGGGCGCGAGCCCGCCTAGCCGCGAGCGTTTCCAGCCGCTGTCGGCGCCGCAGCAAGACTTTCGCCCGCAGCAGGACTTCCAGCAGGACTTCCAGCAAGGCTTCCAACAGGACTTCCGGCAGGGCTTCCGGCCGCAGCAGGACTTCCGGCAGGAGTTCCAGCAGCCGCGGCCGGCGCCAACCACGCTCAAGCCGCGTCCCAGCCCCCGGCCCACCGCCCAGCCCAGTATTCAGCCCAGTCGAGCTAGCAGCCGCTTCCAGCCGCAACAGATCGACTTTGCTGACTATGCGGTAAGTGCACACCGTCCGGTCTCGTTAATAAAGTGCACGACGAGTCCAAAGAATGGCTTACGCCCGACATTTCGAGGGAAGTTGGGCGGGCTAACGGATGTGTCACGTGATCTACTACGCAGTGGGTCGCTGGGGTGTCACGTGACGCGCGCTGGCGCGATGGCCAGCATGTGAGGCCAAGGTGTTGCCAAGAGGGATCCAGTTCGGTGACCTACCCATCCATTGACGAGGCTATCAGCCCTGGTAAATTCTCTAAGCGTAGGTGCTTGTTTAACTATGCTAGCGCCAGTGTAAAGAACCGTGTTGCCTGTAAAATCAATCGGCAATATTACCATTCAGACAGACAGCATCGAGTTCGAATACGAACTCACGACGTATGAAAAGATTATCGATCTCCGGTACAGCCCTTATGAAGTCTGTTGCTCTTATGGAGTCTGTTCCTTTTCGGTTTTCAGTGCATGGAACTCGGATGGTATCCGCGTGGCCGATCACGACCCTCTGACATCAAGCGGTACTCCGATTGCTTGAGATACCGTCGCCGTTTCAGAGGAATGCACGACCGGTTTTTCTCACCGCGCCTGAGTGAGATAAAGGTCTCCACCCGACGTCCCGCTGCGGGGTCTGTCGCAATCCGTCGGAAACAAAGCGGCGGCTCGCCGGCTCCCACCATCGTCTCCCACCGCTCCCACACCCGGCGTCTTTTCCTCCAGCGTACCGCGCACGCCAGCCCCCTCACAGTCCCTGGGAGCCTAGCCGGGCCATGACGGCACCTTCCCGCCCCGAGAGTCGGGCCGGCGCGCCGCTGACGGCGCGCGGTGGGTGGCGAGAGCCTAACCTCGATAGCGAGCGTTGACCGCGACGGCGACAGCGGCCATCTGCCGCGGCGCCATCCGGCCGTCACGCCGCGTCACGATCGGTGCGCGCGCACCGGCGCCTCCGAACGGGAGCGGTCGTCGCCCACCCCGCGACACCAATCCCCGCGCGGCTGGTCCACTGCCCCGGTGCCGGCCGCGTGAGACAGGTACCCGGCCAGCCCCACTACCCATCGCCGTTTGCCTCCATTTCAACTCTACCGCAGCAGCTCAAGTCGCCATTGTCTGATCGTCGGGACTCGAGGGATCACCAGCTCTCGCCGATGCCGACCGCCACCGCTCTGCAATAAACACGGCTGACCCGCCGCGGGCGGGGCCGCGGCAGCGGGCCGTTGTTGAGGGCGTGACCCGTACGACGTACACCGCGGCGCCGAATCTGGAGCGGAACGCGACGAGACCCGGCCCCGCTCTCCGGACGGGTGTCGGTCGGCGCGCCGCAGCCCGCTTTCTCCGCTGTGCGTGAACGGAGGTCAGCCCCGGTCAGCGCTTATTGCTCCTTTAGTCTCGTTTTTGCCCCGTTTTCCTGTGCTTCGGGCGCCGCCGCCGCCGCCGAGTTTGCGCCGGTCGCCGCCAGAGGCGCGGCGGGCGGCGGTAAACATGACACGCCCCAAGGCTCCGGGAAGTGGCGTGAGCAGGGGGCGGCGCTACCATCCCGCCTGACCCCGGTTGCACAGAGGCCACTGCTTGCACAAGCTGGCGCGCGTGTTGTAATCTGGCATCTAACGGAGCCGAGGGCCACAAGGACAAGTGCCCCCGCGCACGTACCCGCAGTGCGTGCTGCCATACCGCCGATCCGCCGATCAGGGTTGATGGAGGCCCTGAGAAAAGGGGGTACTCAAACAAAAACAAAAATGAAAACTGCTGGGGCCTATACACCCACAAATTTACTCTCAAAGATGACATTGAGTGTATCTCGCTTTAGGCGGCAAGCTATCTTGTCTTGTTTTCTTTGGTTTGAATTAGAGCCCTTTTGCCATGCCAGGGCCACGAAGAGAGGGGAGTGATGGGCCAAACTGTGACTACCGTCGGAGTTCTCCGCCAACGAGCCTCACCCACGCGTTTTTTTCTGGGGCCCTTCTGGGGCCCGCTGGGGCCCATCCTTTAAGCTTGTGCGGGCGTTCGGGCGGGGTGGCTGTGATGCCAGCTAATGGCTGACGGCCACAGCTTGCTCCCAGTGAGGCCGGACGTCGTGAGAATTTAGCAGCAAGCAGCGAGAATCCTTCATTATGTGTGGTAAAATACGGTGTTACTTCCTAACAGATCGTTATATTGTAGAAACTGGATTTGGTCAGGATGAGCCTCGTGTTTTCTTTTCTTGTGCAGCGGATTGAAAGAAATCGGTTTATAGTCATAGAGCGTCGCTCTCAGCCCGTCCAACGGTCACTGAAAGCCATTTTGCACCTGACGGTAGGGATTTTGGAAGCATTCTGGTAGCTGTTTGATAAGTGGGCCGAAAGCAGCTGGTATGCGAAACTTAATTCATGTTTTTTTGGACTGCACAGGAGCTCTGAAAACATGGCCAAACAGACTGAATTAGTACGATTTCAGCCAGCCAGTTAACACGACATGCTAACTGCTGCTGCATTTAAACGCCTCTTTGCGTTGCGCGCAGCTGTGTGGTTTTGAGTCGGTAGCAAAATTACTCAGCTGGAAGTGCACCTTACTTGAAAGTACAACCACCACTCTGTCCCTCTTCCAAAACAAAATCTGGTCTCGATCGTTCACATTCCTGGTAGTGCTAGTGCCTCCGCCTGGTAGTCATATGGTTATCTTCATGTTGGCCTGCCACATCCAGAATCTGAATCCGAACATGTGCTTGGAAAAATCCTGTCCGGCACAGATTAACAGCCCATTTGGTCTGTGATCTATAAGCTGCGATCTGAATGCCCTACATCCAAGTCTCCCCAGCATATAATCTGCAACTGCATGCTGAGCCATCTTTCAGTCCTGGATCCAACTGAATATAATGCAGGAAGACCTTTGCAGGATACTTCTGGCATCCCCCAGCTCGAAACTTTTCCTGAAAACATGTGCATACGTAGTCTGCAGCGTACCGCTCTCGGTCGCCGCATGGCCCCATGCCTCGGTCCCTGTCCCCAAGAGACGTCTCCCCGCCCACCGACGACTCCCAAGGAGAAACCGTCGCGTCGCACTCGTCTCGCTCCAGCGGCGAAGGCGTCGGCGGCTGGCGACCCGAGCTCGGCCGCCGGCGCCGCTGACCTGGAAACTGCGCTTTCATCCGAACCGGCGGCCACGGCGGCCGGCTGCGGCACCAAGAGCGGCGGATGCCGCCCCCAGAGACGGCCGGTCTGCCGTTTGCAGAGGAAGGGGGGGGGGGGGGCGGCGGTCGGCGGGAGGCCTCCGTGGTCCGAGGGCGAGCCAGCAGCTCCACGTGTGTGCTGTTGGCTCTGCTGTGCTGGTTGTCGGCCCAGCGACCTGGTCTGCAGCTGAAGACAGCACGCATGTTTAGGTGACGGTGCTGGTGAACGACATCACACCTAGCTGTAGGCGCAGTGTTGACGACAAGGATGTAGCAGCGGCATCTGACGGCGATAAGCGACGCACCGTATGACTTAACCATGCGCGACAGGCACGGCCCATTTCCATGAAGTGTTTCAAGATCGGTGGTGATTGAGCCCTTGCCGGTGCAGGCCGGTCCCACACGGCTTTCACCGCTTCATGATGTGCAGTGGTGTTCCCTGGTCGCATTCTGTGATTCTCCACAATGTCATGCATAAATCATCCGTGCGACATTTGGGTCATGTCACACATTTAGACTGTTGATTATGTGTTCCGGCCGATGCGTGGCCATTGGTCTGTAGCCTCCCACGTTTATCTGGCTGAGTTATCGTTGAGTTACCGTCGCACGCTCTCCGTCTGCAGCCTGGTCACGCCGCCGGCGCTGATGTATTCGCTGCACTGTTTCAGCCGGAGACGGATAGCAAGTCGGAGCTGGAGAGTGAGGACTACGAGGATGAGCCGGACCGGCTGACCGTGCTGCTAGAGACGTCCAGCTTCCGCTGCGAGCCGGCCGACACGGGCTACTTCGCCGACGACAGTGTCAACTGTGAGGTCTTCCACTACTGCGCCGCAGGAGTCAAGCACTCGTGGGTCTGCCCGGACGGCAACATTTTCCACCAGATCAATCTCATCTGCCAGCCGAAGGGCTCGGACAACATCTGCCAGCGCTCGGGCGAGTTCCACTTCGTCAACGACTACTTGTACCAGCAGATCAACAACGACACGCTGCGACCGCAGTATGCCGACCGCTACTACCCGGACAGCGCCGCCGGCGCTGATCAGTACGCCGACCGTCCGGCGCCTCAGGCTTCCTACAACGAGCGGCAGCCGGAGGGGACGCCGGAGCGTCGCCGCCGGCCGCGCCCGCCGCAGCGCTTCGGCCCTAGCGGCAACGGCTTTAGCGACGGCTTCCGTCAGGGCCAGTCGCAGTCGGTGCTGCGGCCGACGCAGCAGGCGCGCCAGCGCGCGCCCGTGGAGGACTTCGACCCGGCGGCGTTCCACGCGCGCGCGCGGGTGCCGGCGCCGCAGCAGGCTGAGCTGGCGTCGACTTTCGGTCAGGACAGCTTCCAGCGGCGCGGCGACGAGGCACGCCCCCTGCCGCCGGTCCGGCCGCCCGGCGACCCGTACCCGTCGGTGGCTCTCCGGCCGGACATCACCTTCCGCGGCGCGCCGCAGCCGGCGCAGGAGCGACGCGATCAAATCGTTCTTGGCGGCTTCCAGGGGAATGTCGACATCGAGGATCTGGCGTCGCGCCGCGCCGGCCAGTAGCGCCCGACAGGTTGGCCGCGGCTCGGAGGAGGCTTAACGGCGTTTGACCGGCCTTGACGGGGCGGAGAAGCTGGCAGGTTCTAAGCGGGACTGCAGCACGCGTTGGTATGTCGGACGGTTGACTCCACGTGATGGCTTGCTTTTGATGAATAACGTCTGCTGATTCGATAGTCAGCCTGACGAACATGCCCCGGAAGGCGTGGTTCGAAAGTATCTCATTCACCTTGACAGCAGGTGGCAGTACGTCACAGATTCCCATGACGAACCGTGCCACGGAGCGTCACGCGCGAGACCACGGTTTGTCACGCGTTAGGTCACGTCGCGTCATGTGCGGGGTCATGGCGTTACATGCCTTGTCACGTAGTGGCACGTGCTATGTCACATGGTGCCACTTGCCGGGTCACGCACGCCCGACGTGGTTGTCGTTTATCAATCACGTCACCTCCAACCTGAACCCGGTGCCGCTCCCGTCCGCTCGCGTGACTTGGTGTGAGCCTTTGGCAGAGCAGGGGACCAGTCACATGACCTCCGTGCAGGGGGTCGTGTAGCGACGTCTCGCCCCGGCTCTCGATGGGGTGCGGGCTGGAAGACCACGGGGTCGTGAAAGAGGTCACGAGGTCACAGAGGGTTCGTTCTCGCACCGCAGTAAGCCACCGGGAGCGGGAACGATGCCATTTGTGTGAGCCCAGCACCGGTGTGCTAACGCTAGCCGCGTAATCGGAGAAAGAAAGTCCGGCGAAGAGAGTGCGCGCGCGAGAGAGAGCCCCTGTGAGCCTCGTGGCGTCATCATCATTTCCTTTGTCGCGAGTCTCGAGGTCGAGGCTCGAGGCGCTTGTTTCAACATGTTCCCAGTTTGCATGCATGCGTCGGGACTGCGCCTGAGCCATGCGAGAGTGAAGCAACTGGCGAGACGCTCGCCCGCGTTCGTTGTACAATGTCATGTTCTGTGCGGGGATTGCTGAATAAACCAATCGAAGCAAATGACAGCGCAGGCTTTACAAGACGAAACGACTAAGGCCTTAAAGGAACAGGCAGTTGAGTACCGGGATATATTGATGCGATTGTGAAGAACTACCTGACTTCAGGTACATGAAAAACAATTTGAACCTCGTCAGCAAGGCAGAGGGATTTTCCTGCACCGACATTTGTGATGAGTCCTTAAAATTTGCATGCGAGGTTACATGTCCTAGTTCTCTACGGAATGTACGGTACGTGAAGTTGATGACTCCGCCACACCGAAATTTTACATTTGTACTGCATATCTGAACGGCGTCCTTGTTTAAAGGCAAGGCACTTGGACTTTCACAGATCAGGATAATACGCCTAAAGTCGCGCTTTTCGTTCCATCGCCAACAGGTCAGGAAATCGCTTAGAGAGTAAATGAAAACGGCTGCTTGGCCGATCACAATAGATACAGAGCATTTTGCTGTAGGACCAGAGTACGATCTATATGACGCTCACCCCGTTTTAAGCCAGTCCTGTTTCATATACACTATGATATACACCTTAGGCCAGCAACTTGTTAAGCCCGAGGATCACATTTTTTAGCAGAAAGCAATGCACAATGGGCTCACAGACCATCTGAAGTTGTAAGTGATTTTGGTTTTCGATCCGGGCTATATTGCCACCAGACTTGGTTACATGATGTCTGTAGGGTCTCACTGGCTTACGTTTTGTCCTACGATAAATTAGTGGATCGTGAGAACGCCGAGCATAATGGGCATGTGGTCATGTTGGTAGGGAATATGTTGAGGACAACACGTGATCAAATCGAAGCTAGCGTTTAAGTATTAGAGGAGCTTGTGTAGAAATGTTCTTGTTCTTTGCAAGAGCTTGCGAATTTGGAGTCATTTTATTGGCAGTTGGTGTCCCGCGCAGAATTCTTTCTAAGAGCAGATCAGCTGAACCAGATTTCAGGTACATTAAAATGCATCAGTGAACGCATGCATTCACTTTTGCAATTAACATTGTTACAAATGTCCAGTTTGTAGCTACACCAAAATGTGGCGCTGCCACTGTGTCTCATCAGATATAGGTGGCTCTGGTGTCGACCATTACATGTTGTACAGCATTATCAAACTTATTATGCATTCAGTTCACGTTCAAGACACACACACGGGTTTATGGCTCAACTTCCATTGGACGGCCTTGTCCTCAACTATTGTTTAAGTGAGCAATACGAACCGCTGACCAACGCAACTGTACAGTTCAACGTAAGTGCACGCAATAAATGCCGCTGGTCACTCTGCCCAACACTCAAACCCCCGCCTGGGGCGATATATTTTCATCGAATAATCAAGAATCAAAACAGATGCCCTGCAAAAGGCGGCATGGTGTGAAACAACAAACGGTCGCAAGGGATTGTTCCACAGAGACGTCATATAAAAATATACGACACCAAACATTGTAGTTGGCCATCAGAGTAAGCATCTCGCCAGGAGCGACAAACAGCAGTAACAGGACATCGGACACACGATACCTAGATTTATCCTAACACATTGCACGTGACTGCATGTTAAAAATGTGATCAGATGACGCGCAATCGACTCGTGTTGGTGCACACACACACACACACACACACACACACACACACACACACCACACACACACACACACACACACACACACACACACACACACACACACACACACACACACACACACACACACACACACCACACACACACACACACACACACACACACACACACACACACCACACACACACACACACACACACACACACACACACACACACACACACACACACACACCACACACACACACACACACACACACACACACACACAGCACACACACACACACACGCCACACACACACACCACACACGCACACACGACACACGCACACGCACACCACACCACACGCACACGCACACACAAACGCACATATATATATATATATATATATATATATATATATATATATATATATATATGTGTGTGTGTGTGTGTATATATACATATATATAGATATAGATATATAGAGAGAGAGAGAGAGAGAGAGAGAGAGATATATATATATATATATATATATATATATATATATATATACATTCTTACACAATGGAACAAGGCTACATTTTAAAGACATCGTTAGGTTATATGACCTATATCGCTCGTAGCAAACAAGATAATAGTCATGGTTAGCACAATTCAACACGAGCACACACATAAATGAATGGTCTCTGGTCGACAATGATGATAGATGGGCGGAATGGTTTGGGTTAGAAAGAATGTTGAATGCACAGTCATTTGCGTGTGACACGCGCTTTAACATTGAGATTGTGTACTGTATTAAGGCGGCAACTTTCTCGATCTTACGATTTTAGCAATTCGTATTCACCAAAAGAATCTGCATTAAATAGTATGGGTTTGAAGTTTTCTGTAAATATTCGGTAGTTTTTTTGTACGGAGCTGAAAAGATCTTTCATTGTGTGATGTTTTATTTCTTCAAGGAAACCTGTTTGCGCGCAGGGAATTGTTATGCTCCTACTCAGTTGCGCTAACCGTAGCTGTTAGCTTCTTTGCTATGAACGATGTGGATGACAGCGATGTCATTCGATGCTAGCGATGTTATTCGGTGCTAGCGATGTTATTCCATTGTGTAAGGATGTTCCCCGAAGATGATAACTGTAGCGAAATTTTGACGGATTGACATAAATGATAGCGAATGCTGTCCTGACCACCAAGCTACTAATCCTAACTATACGAGGATGCTTCATATGTATATATATATATATATATATATATATATATATATATATTTATATATGCCTTCGTATAGATGCATAAGTTTGCCTTATTATTCCTGCTCAGATGGTGGTAAGGCAGTTTCGGTAGGAAGATACCATGTGCGAGTCGGCATCAAACCGAAGTCGTTGCGGCAGAGCAGGACGTGAGTCAGGACTCCCCCATCTGCGTGGTCCGAGATGCAGGTGCGCCATCCGGAAAGGGGGAGGGGGTCTTGCCCGGTGACAACGAGCTCTCCCGTCTGAATGTAACCGGCAACGCTCCGCCAGTTCTACAGGCGTGGGACGGCCCAGTGGGAGGGGGACGGGGAGGGGGCGTCACCAGTGGTGCCCCGGCCGAGCCACCACACCATGAGGTGCTGATGCGCTGTACGTGGACGTTATCCACCACGAAGCTTGAGTTTTTTTCCACAGACAGGTAACATCATACCCTGATGATTGGCACGCTATTATAAAAAACGTATCATACAAGTTACCTGCGTCCACCTAGGAACATTTTGTCGGTCTTGAACGCAAAAACAGCCGGAACATCATCAAAACAACGTGACATCTACCCGGTGCCCACAGATACTGAACAGGGCAGATCAGCGTAATATTCAGCTTGCCCTAAGGCGTCTTAGCTTATTAACGGGCACAGTGGAAAATCGTTGGAACTGCTCCCAAAACGATACATCAGTCTGGCATCAACCAACATCACACCAGCGAGTAAAGCTGACCGCCACTTGGAGATATATGATCACTGGCCATATTGCACATGCCTGTCCTCATATCACGCCACTTGACGTTGGTGTTGTCGCACTCGTGGCAGTTGACACTGACGTGGACATTTCTATAGAGCATGTAATATTGCTGACGGGACAGCCCACCACGCATATCTAACGCAGCCGACAGAGCCTGCTCTATGTCCGTCGAATCCAAGACAATCCACTAGAATCATAAGATTACTATGCTATAACGACTCTGATCTTAAACCCTAACAAGACAGCGAACTTTGAAAACGGCCGTGCAATTGAACTGTTCCACACCGCAAACCAACGCGGGCCCGTGGGTGTGAAGAAAATAAGGTGATAGTAAGTTAGCCCACCGATAAACATCACTGCGAAAATCGACATTCCGCGACAAATGCAGAAACAGCTGCAGTTAAGGTAGCTGCGAGCCTCAGCTTCAAGCGACCAACTAACACGGCTGCCATCGGTGTCAGATATGGCCAACTTTGCACTAAGAATATGTATCTCCAGCGTCCTGCCCGAAGTCCGCCGCGCCGAGCCATCACAACTTCCAAAGTCCGCATCGCGCAATCAGCTGGCCGAGCCGGCCCCACCTCAGTCGCCTGGGCCCCGCTGCCGTCCGTCACGTGACGTAATCAGATCTGCACCTCCCGGACGCCTTTCGCATCGGACGGCGTCCAGGCCGTCCGTCAGGAGAGCGCCTCCACCGGCGGACTGAACTCCAACCGAGGCTGGCCGAAGCCCGACTCGATAGTCACAAGCTGCGTCGACCCCGACTCGCCAGTTACCAGCTGCGACGAGCCCGACTCGCGAGTCACCAGCTGGCGCGGCGCCTCGGCCGGCGGTGAGCCGGATCGGCAAGACGTCAGGGACCTGGAAGACCTGCAACAAGGACGATGGTCAAGGTATGCGGCGGGCAGACGGCAGACAGCCTGGAGGACCTGCGAAAGGGCTGACGGTCAGAGCAGGCGGCGGGAGGACGGCAGTCGGCCTGGAAACGATAGGGATCGAACGAGGCATAAGGGGAACTGGAAGAGGCAGACAGCGGTAGGTGAGAGCTACGCCCAGCAAGGGTAAAACCAGGCGCGTCACGTTTTTCCACGAAAAGACGCATGTGGTCTTTCCTTTGTCAAGAGGAATTGTGCGATGAAAAGTAGTAAATAGTTACGGGGTGGGCGAAGTCAATTCCATTGCATTGAACTCAATGCCGAGTACAACGGTGTCGTTAAAAAATGTACGGTTTCCGAGGCTCGAATCCAACGAAGCTATCAGCCAAACTTGAGGATATCACAGTTGGTCAATTTCGTTTTTCCGATGCTGTGTTCATAGTTTTCCACACATATATACATATATACATATATATATATATATATATATATATATATATATATATATATATATACATTGGTAGGGTCTCTAAGCATAATGATTTAAAGACTGAGCTATATTGTGCAGTGTTACCACTAGAGTCGAATTCGCTGGAACCAAGTTCAAGTTACATTTATATGAGTCTCAACCGGAACAAACTCAACGACTGTGAGAGTCGAAGTCTACACTACTTGGTAAAATCAAAACACATCTGTATTACGGAAGCACCGTCTGCACGGAAGCGGCTTCGTGTCGATCCAGCCAGAGCCGAGTGTCTAGTTCCGTTGCGACCTCGGCGGCGCACGGCGAGGTCAAACTACGCGCTGCCTCGGCGCGTAATTAAAACCCGAATTCCTGTCGCAGTGAGGGCCAACAGGAGTCCGCCAAACCAGGCCCTGACACGCGGTACCGTTGAAACCGAGAGACGGCATCGTCTTTTAAAGCCACGTCGAGTAGTCTGGCAGTGGCTTCGCGCTTCCTCAAAGCAGGTTCATGATCGCTGTGGGATTAAAGGTAGTAATATGCCATCTTTTTGTACTGTTTACCTACTATTAGGTCATACGTTTAAGATTTGAGCAGTAATTCCGGTTTTCTCCAAATTCTTCTGCATAGCTTAGAATTTTGATTGAAGTAGCTGCGCCTACGGGAGAAATCTTCTCAGACTCCCTGCTTAGTACTATCAAAGAGATACATTTCGTTTGCCTTTCGTTTTCCCGTGTGTGTGTTCTGTAGTATTTGCAACATGCTAATTATCGGATGTGTTGGTGTAATAAATGCTACAAGAGCTGGAAGCACCGTTTAGACGAAAAGATAAGCGAATATAAAGTTATTACCCGTTATTATCCCGTTGTTCAACGAAACCTTACACTATGGCTTTGGCTTCTCTTTTAAGGTGCTAACTAAAGTGGCTCCTTTCGAGACGTACTTTGGCTTTGAGGAGTATCACATGGCTAATATTGACACAGCGAGCTTCAAACGTCAACCGATGCATTTCTCGGTAACCGCCTTTTGCCGCCCGCTCTGTCAATCACTAACGGCCGTTTGTACGTACTAATGGCATTCAGTAACATCTGACAGCGGCCCCCAGCAGATTCTGCGCCGTCGTCATGACGACGGCTGTCACGACTGCAGGGAAGAAACATTTTGCTGTCACAAGGCGTTGACAGCGCAAGTTGGACACAAAAAATGAACTGAAAATTGATATGCTTAGTATGGCTTAATGGTGCTGCATTGGCACTATCTAATGCTGTCACTTAAGGTAACTGGTCCTGAGGTTTCATCAGTGTTTGTGACATATGCCCAAGAATGGGACACTCCCTCTAACTTTCGTCAGGCAGTCATACAAAGCAAATAGCTGCCCGGGAAAGTTGAGAGATTGTGTTGTTCTGAATGATTTTCCCTTGTCTATAAAGGTCATATCCTGAAAGCATTACCTTCGTTTGCTGCGTACAGCGGCTTTGTCCTGTTAGCCAAATAACGTTACGCAAGGATTTTACATAGCGTATTTGATGAATTAGTTTGCTTCAATATTCCCAATCTTACCGGGTGAGGTAATATGCAAAACTCGACACTGTCCCTCGTCGAAATTTTATCTTAATTTTATCTGGTTTCGCTGTTCGCACAAGAGTACTTTAAAAAGTTTGGATATTACCACAGACCGCTAAGAACGGGTAAGCAGTGTATGCCAACATGACAGCACTCAAAGTGGTGCTCTCAAAAATGGCAACACATTTCCTCACGGCGCTGGAGCATAGTCTGCGGAACAAAAACATCGCGCAAGAGGATGTTTCATTTTTTCAAAACCTGTCAGGCTTCAACAGGGATTTTCAGCAGTATCTTCCGCGTGTCGGTAACCTAAACAGGATGCTCCAGAGCTACTGTGTTGGCCCCCATTGCTCCTTCATTGCTACGGCAGTGAATCCCTACCTCAGAAGTTACAGCTGCGTTTCTGTCATTGCAAAGGTCTCTGAGTTGCATGAACACCTTCATTAAATCTGCTGCAATCACAGCACGTTATTATTCATGACAACCGCCCGCTCACAGTCAACCCAAAAAAAACCATATCTATCACCCACTCAAGGGTGCGTTTGTGCTTTTTCAATAGGCGTTTGGGACCGATTGAGGTGTGGCGAGACGAGGTTCTGTCAACTTTATGAGGACAAATACAAAGTCCCAGACGGCAGTGGCAGATGGTGTTCCGACAAGCAGCCGAATAAAAAAGTCGAAATGATAAAGGCGACAGGGATGAATGTTGACGTTGAAAAAAGTCGAATCGGAATAGGTCGAAGCACTAACACTCAAAAGGGATAAGAGCCGACAGCGATAAAAGTCCGAACGAAAAACACAAATTCAAAGGGCAAAAATTTACAAGGATAAAGATCGACAGAGACAAAAGGCGAATCGAGAAAAGCCAAAGTGCGAAAAGCCCACTGGATCCGTAATGGAAAAGGTTGAAAGGGATCAGAATCGACAGGGAAAAAAATATTGAAAAACAAACACCCATGGAAACTATAAGCCTAGGCTTGGTGTTTATAAAAGGACAGCTGGAGCCCAGAAAAACAGAGTCCGGTCATTATGGCAATCCAATAGGCACCAGAAACTATATTCTGGAGATTTTAAAGCAGCCATTGGGAATTGGAAAATAATATTTGTGTTTGTGAAAACCAGTGAGGACCAGAACACCAAGATGCTGTGCCTGCAAAGCAGCCAATGGGGTCCAGGTATCGAGGCTGGGGTTTATAAAATAACCGGCCCTACCCAAGGATCAAATGTCTCGTTTTTAAAGGGGGAAGTGGGAGCCAGGAACATTTAAGAAAAGGGAGCATTGGGAGCCAGGCACATGTCTGCTCAGTACCAGGACTCACGAAGAAACGGGACTCGCGACGGACGCCGCCTCTTGCCGTGGGCTGCTGCCATGCTCGCGACCGTCCCAAAAAATGGCTCGAGGGATTTCCGTGGACATGGATAAAGGCTAAAGGGATACCTATATCTGGTCGGTCACCTGATACACAGATAAGGTCACCTCATAGGGTGCGTTCCGTATCGTTCTGTAGTGAATACTTGAAGGCTGGTTCCTGCCAGGAGCGTGTGCTAGGTGAACGTGGGCGGGCTCAAATTAGAGGACCAGGGGAAGCGAGGCAGGGAAGCCCGTTGCATTCAGGAACGCGTTCGAGTGGAGTCGGTAATTTCCATGTTTACGTCAGGCGTCAAGTAAATAAACCTCTCCTGTATGACACCCCCTTAAGGATCTGAAATCTGCGATACTCTCCGGCCTGTACCTACTTTCTTATCGTCATCTTAAAAGACGTTTATGCATGCCGAATTTTTGTTCGCAAAATTGTTTTTTCAGCGTTTTCCAATGCTTCCCTGCCTCTTTTCATCTCATTTGATGTTTCGTCCGCCGACTTCATCCTTTCGGACCTTTATCGCTTTTCACGTTTTACTACTCGACTTTTTTCCAGCTCGGATTTTATCCCTGTCGACTTCTACCCCTACGACTACCTCCGTTTGTTTGTTTTAATTGTTTTTTTCGTCTACTTTTTGTCATGCAACTGTGCCGGCTGCTGCCAGCGATCTACTGGCAGTCTTCCGATCGTGATACTAAGCAGCTGTCGTACCAATTCCTGCCATTCGTAGAACTGCTCCTACCCTTGTGCCGGCGGATACCTCGCGCCCTGAAGCTGCATCTTTTCCGCTTTCGGCTTCCGGGGATCTCCCGGAATCCGTGGTGAATCTCCTTGAGCCCGTCGCACCGTCATTGCCCGCCCCACTCCTGCCCCGGCTAGACGGTCCGACAGATGTAGCATCGGCTGACCATTGCCCGTCCCACTCCTCCTCCAGCTGGACGGTCCGACATATGTAGCATCGGCTGACCATTGCCCGTCCCACCCCTGCCCCGGCTAGACGGTCCGACAGATGTAGCATCGGCTGACCATTGCCCGTCCCACTCCTCCTCCGGCTGGACGGTCCGACAGATGTTGCATCGGCTGACCATTGCCCGTCCCACCCCTGCCCCGGCTAGACGGTCCGACAGATGTTGCATCGGCTGACCATTGCCCGTCCCACTCCTCCTCCGGCTGGACGGTCCGACAGATGCAGGATCGGCCGACCATTGCCCGTCCCACCCCTGCCCCGGCTAGACGGTCCGACAGATGCAGCGTCGGCCGACCGCCTGACAGATTAGGATATGAGTCGGTGGCATTATGCCAGATGTTCCTCAAGTGTGTTATGTTTGCGATCTCGTGTCATCCAGCGATGTTGTGAAGCGTACGGTTGAAAAGCAAGACATCTAATTTGGCACATACATACATTTTGGCATATGCATACATTTGTTATCTACATACATACATACATGATGACCGCATGCTTTCGTCCAGTGCATCGAGCATTATCTTTCCTGGCGTAATAGCTTACTTACCAAGCGTAATCTATCAGTGAGGAAAAACACACAAAAACCATTCATGCTGTACCATCTGCTTTCATGCTGAATTTCATACCGGACATCCATGACAGTCCTATCCAAGTGGTACAAAAACACATGCATTTATCATATCTTAAGAATATGCTAACCACCAGAAGGAGGGCTCACTCTATACGATTGTGTTCCTATGGCTGTTTTAATTAATTCAAAATGAACCCTAGCATGAAAAATCCACAGTGATGTATTACGTTCTCGTAGTATCAAGAGGCAGGCTCGAACATTCCATCACCTGATTGTTGTTGATTCAGCTGTGGAGAGTGGACGTGAAAGTGAAGATGACAAAGACGTGGACATCTTTCTAGAGGAGCTTGGTCTCTTCTTGGCACGACGAAGCTCCCCATCCAAGTTGTCCAGCTGTGGACACAGAACGTCGTAGACACGCTGAAGAAAATGCACTTGACTGAATAAGACTACCCACGGTTTATGCAGATGTAGATTGAAATAGACTTCCAAAACTAATGGGTGTTTAAGTTCTCTTTAGAGTGCACGAGTAAAGATCAGTACACGATTCGAAGTTAAACGATTCCTCACCGTTTTGCTATTTCAGAGCAAAGCGAGGTAGACCTAAAGGATAGCACCATCGACACGTCGGGCTTGCTCACGCCTACACTTGATGACGACTTCATAGCAGCAACGCAGAGTTCACCACATGAGTTCCGAACGGCGCTGCGTAGCGTCGCCAAACTTGGCATAGCTGTAAGACATTGATTAGCGGATGATTTAGCTTAACAATATTGCATTTGGCTTGCAAGATTGCTCGCCTATGGCTGGTAACAGTCGGACCGTGGAAGCCAGCGAAAGCCATTTCTAGGCAATCGTTCAATATGATGCGGCATTGGAGAGTTAGACGAAGCCACACCTCTCTGAGATAGCTCCTTAGAATATACACCGATTTAATTTAAATTACAACAAATTACATCCACCAAGGGTCAGGCATGAAAGTCAGGCTGAGGTCAAACCTTATCTGATTTTTACTCAAGGGCTTGCTTTACGAAGTAGTTTTTGGCGCTCATTTTGAATTAATTAATGACAGGTACTGCAACAGACATGCTCTATGGACTTTTTAATGGTCAGAATACGTCCCTGACCTAAAAAGCCTGAGGTCAGCATTTTACTTTAAGAACACATTGCCTAGCTTTATCCCTGGCGCTTATTTAAGTGACCAAATAGGAGCAATCTCGTAGCGTCTTGATCACTTTGATCAAAAGGTTTAACAAAGAAAATGGCCTTAAATGAGCACCACTGATCTGTTGCTTAGTTAGAGTTTTTTCTAGGTTCACGGCGATTGCGTGAGGAAGTCCGGGGTATTTCGGACACCAATCTGGAGTTTTAAGCTTGTTTGGTCTTATTTGACCCTGAGGTCATGACCTAACGTGTGTTTACAAACGCTCGGATGGCCGGTTGAATACCATTCGTTCGGTTAGGGGAGGGGGAGCTGGTCAATTCGACTGCTCTGATCTTAAAACTAAGACAGCTGGATAAACGAAATTCACAGCATGGATCGACCTGCACGTTAACTCACTTGTATGGAAACTTGGGTTTTTTTAGCCATGATCTTTGGGTCAAAATAACGTCGAACAAGGTCATCCTGCAGATTGGTGTCTACAGTACCCCAGACCTCCTCATGCAATCGCCTTGAAGCTAGAGGCTTGTTCTAGGCGAAGGGTCACTGATTTCCATTTAGGTCGGTAGCCTTTTTTATCTTTGAAAGGTCAAGGTCACCAAAAACATACAAAATTGTTGTTGTTTTGACGTTTGAATAAGAGCCTGGCATTATATAAGGCGCCATGCTTTTGTACACAAGATGCTAACCTGAGTTATTCTAGATCAGTGAGCTTCTTTGGCCTTGAAGTGCATGGAACATGTCTGCTGTGGTCCCTAATATTAATACCTTCGAAACGAACAATTGAACCTTCACCATACAGCAAGCTATCGAGCAAAAAGAACGCTTGTTTTGACATTTGCCTGACTTTCACACCTGATGCTAGGTCAATAGAATTGTTGCACTCCTAAATGTAATTGTTGTGTTGCCAGAAAAACTATCTCAGAAATATATGGCTTCATCTGACACTGTCGATGCGTCACATGGGACGATTCCCTGGGAACGGCTTTCGCTGACAACCATGGGCTCACACTGACCTGCTACAGGTCAGCAACCTTACAAGGTAGATCGTATTTTGGTATCAAAAGATCCGCTGTTCCATTGCCTACAAGTACGCAAAGTCCGACACGGTCCGCGCCGTTCGGATATCATTCTGGAAAAACCTTTGCTGGGTAAAATTGCCCTCCCCTCCGAATGTGTGTTAACCCATATAATCACGTGCGAAAAGTACTTGACGCTTCAGCCGTTCACTTCGTATGGGTTACGCCACCGTCTTCCCATGTTCCATGACTAGCCTCGCGCACAGCCATGCGCAGCATGGCATCCCCTTGGCATCTGCGTCACTCAACTCAAGCACAACCGGGCTGCCATCTCGCGGCGCCCTCGTCACTCACCTCATACACGACCGTGCTGCCATCTGGCGTGGATCGGCGCCGCTGCAGCTCGGCCAGCAGGTCGCGGAACTCCTCCTTGAGCGTGGCGACGCGCTGGTGGAACTCGTCGGCATCGGCGCCGTCTTGCTGATCGGCAGATCCGGCCGTCCGCAGCGAGTGCAGCTGGTCTTGTACCAGATTCAGCTTTTCCTGCAACTGCAGAGATCGTGCTGTCAACGGGGAAAGCGAGCGAAGCTTGCCTTGCACTAGTCATTGCACCACCTCCTCTACGCTCCCTAGTACTTACGCCACGTCATTTTTTAGGTGGGATGGGAGGTGAGGGGAATCTGGAGGGCCCATAGTATTGGTGTGTTTGTTCTGTATTGATACATGACTGCTTGCCAATTAGGAAGACCTGCTGCGTTTGCCTGCTGCCATTCTGCCAAGTAGAGATATCTGAACAAAATCCATCGTCCATTCATTGCTTATAAATGTACTGAAATAGCGGATCCCTTGCCAGGAACAGCCGAAAAACATCTTGGGAACAGCCGGCAGGACGGCGAGCTTCGAGCACTTTCGGAACTTTGTTTATAAAACGCTGGGCTCTACTAAACTTCATTTCTTTGCGGGGAGTAGGGAGGAGGACAAGAAAAATGATTAACTTAATCCCTGGGGTTCGTGAAAACTCTTGGAACGAATCACTTCTCTTTTGCGGGAAAGCTATGATTCAAGTAATGAAGCCCAAGCAAAATGGCAAAACGATGGCATCTAGGTTTCATTTTAACTGACAAAATGTCCGAATAAACATCTGCACAATTCCGGAATATCTTGCACACATTCCTTGAGCCCTGACGGACATCATTTTTAATCGGCTCAAAAGGAGCTATTGTTGAATGCTGTTACTGCAGCCCTGACGCTTAAAAAAAACAGTTAAGGCATCCAACTCAGCGCATATGAGCCGGTCCAGTGTCTTTCCGAACGTCATCTTTGCAGCAAGAATGGCTCGCCGTCAAGTGTCCTTAGCACGACCCACATCCCAGGTCCGCAGCGAGAAAACACTGTCGCCAGGCCGGCACGGAGTTGGGAAACTTAAAACCTCTCCAGGAACTCTACGTCGCCCAACTCGCATACAACACACAAGGCCAATTTAGCTAATGAGGCATCCTGGTGCCTGAACAGGGTCTAGCAGCGGCATCCAGACAAGGCCATTGACGCGACAGACCACTGGAAGAGACGCACGACCCGCCAGACGGCACGCACCTCCCAAAATCCGTGATGAGGGGACCTGCTTCGGAGCACGTTCCTCTACGGACCAGAGTTCCATCGTCGGAACACAAGACGAACAGACGGAGTTCTGATGTCCTCTCCTGACAACGATACACAGGCTCGTAGCAACGGTATTTTTTTCTTGGACTTGGGTGTACTAGTTGACCGACGCTTGAGCCGGGACGCACACGTCAGTAATGCAGTAAAAAAGTGCGTCGTTTCCGGATCGGTCTCCGCCACCTGAGACAATTCCTCCTGCAACGAGTGTTGCTGATCAAAGTGCAGGGTCTAGTCATCTCGCGCGTGAGATGCTGCATTTCGGTTTACGGCTAGGGGTCAGCTGTTAGCGAGGCCAGACTGCTTAAAGTAGTTAGCTTCGCTACCAAAGAAGATGCTGGCCTACGAAGGTATGATCACGTGTCTCGCGCGCGGGATGACCTGCGCTTTGCCACGCAGTCAAATGTATGACGTACAAACTGTTATCGCTGTGCACGAACTGTTATCACAAACACAAACAAACTGCTATCGCTGCGCTCGCTGTTATCACTGGCCCATGAGGGAGGTAACCTGCAGGTCTTGCCTGTTCGCTTGAAACATCCGCTGACGCGGACCAGTGAGCGAACTACCCGCATGGACCATAGGCTGTGCCCCGTCGCGGTGCACACAGCGACAGCACAGCGGTCCTTGGAATACCGAGCGGCGTCTCTCGCTAATGAGTTTCCTGTCGATGTTCGACGACTGAATTTAACAAGCTTTGGGTGCTTGTCGGGTCCTTTTTGTGTGATAGGGTTGCTATCTCATACTGTTTATGCGCGCATGTGTTTATTTTTTATCCCTCATCACTTTCCGTTGTTTTTTTACATACTGTTTTATCTCTCAGACAAAAGGCACGTAATAGCTACGTATTGATGTGGAGCATCAGCTGATGTCAAATATAACTACAACTACAACGATGTTTAATTTGGTGTCAAGCCATCGACAGCCGATATTACCCAATGCTAAATTTGTCCAGACAGCCGATATTTGAACTAAGCATAAATGAAGGATCCTGTGAAAGGACAGGGTAGATGTTATGATTTGTGCAGACACTAGACGATTGTTCACGCTATCTCCTCCCGTTTTCAGCATCTCTACCACACGGCAATAGTTTAATGGAGCATCTTAGTGTCCGTCAGGAAGCCATGCATCCCTACCGCACAGCAACAATTTAACGGAGCAGCTTAGTACCCGTCAGCCAGCCATGCATCCCCACCACCCAGCAACAGTTCAACGGAGCGGCCTAGCGTCCGTCCTTCAGCCATTCAGAAAGCACGAGAATTGGGACGCAGAATAATGGCACGATCCCTGATCCAGAAGAAACGTCAGATCCCAGCCAGGCCAGTGTCAAGTAAGGTCACTTGGACGTACAGTTTTCTGGAAGCTCATGTCCAAAGCTCAATCCAAAGTCCCAGGATGGACAAGCTGATCGCCCGAAATGTGTCCCAAGAAATCAGAATGCAAGAAATTCAGGTTTTATTTACAATATCAAGCCACTACTAGCTACGAACAATAACTTAAGTCACTACTCGTGTCACTGCATTTCCTCACTCAAATCGAGCTGACGGAAAGCAATGATCGTGAGGAAGTAACGTGCATCAATATTCGTGAAGATAGCGAGCTATTCAGCGATTTATTCAGCGACGAGTTCCGATTTCTCTGAAAAAGTATCAAGGTCAATTGTGATATGAGAACACCAAAAATGACCCTTATTTTGCGATATCATGTGACCTTCAAGGTTAAAGACTGGGTCAAAGGACGAAAACCCCAATATCACCCAAAATTACCGGTCAATTTGCAACTTGCAAATGCCAGAATATTCACCACAGAAAGAACTAGCGTCCGTCAGAAAGTCCTGACCACTAAGGGTCACCCTTCAAGGTCAAACGCAGGCTCAAAGAACGGGGAACTCGATATCAGTCAAAAATTACCGGCCGATTTGAAAACTATCAGCATCAAAATATTCACAAGCGCAAGAGCTAGCGTCCGTCAAAAAGTCCTGACATCTCAAGGCCACACTTCGAGGTCAAACACGGGCTCAAACGACGGGGAACTCGATATCACCCAAAAATTACTCGCCGATTTTCAACTTGCAAATATCAGAACATTCACCACAGAAAGAACCAGCGTCCGTCAGAAAGTCCTGACTGCTCAAGGCCACCCTTCAAGGTCAAACACAGATTCATAGGACAGGGAACTCAATATCACCCAAAAATTACCGGCCGATTTTCAGCTTAAACACATTAATACCGTGAAAAAGTCCTGACCTTTCAAAGTCAGCCTTCAAGGTCAAACGCGGACTCAGGAGACGGGAAACTCGATATCACCCTAAAACTACCGGCCGATTTGAAAACTATAAGCATCAAAATAGTAACAAGCGCAAGAGTAAAAAGTAAAACGTCTGTTGTTGATTAGAGTTTTAGGGCGCGTCGACTACTGCGGTCATTTTGCGCCCCGTAAAATGTCTGTAAAACGTAAAAAAGTAAAACGTAAAACGTAAAACGTAAAAAAAAGGAAAACGTAAAACGTCTGTAAAAAGTCATGGCATATCAAGGCCATCCTTGAAAGTCAAATGCGGGCTCAAAGGACGGGGAACCTGATACCACCCAAAAATTGCCAGCCTATTTGAAAATTATAATCATTAAAATATTCACAAGCGCAAGACCTAGCGTCCGACAAAAGCTATTGACCTCTCAAGGTCACTCTTCAAGGTCAAACACAGGCTCATTGGACGGAAAATATATATCACCCAAAACTTACCGGCCGATTTTCAACTTACAAGTATTAAAATACTCACCACAGAAAGAACAAGCGTCCGTCAGAAAGACCTGACCTCTCAAGGTCATTCTTCAAGTCTAGATGCGGACTCAAAGAACGGAGAACTCAATATCATTGAAAATTGCTGGCCCATTTGAAAACTATCAGTATCAAAACATTATCAAGCGCAAGAACTAGCGCTCGCCAAAAACTCCTGACGTCTCAAGATTACCATTCAAGGTCAAACGTGGGCTCAAAGGATGGGGAACTCGATACCTCACAAAAATACCGGCCGATTTCCAACTCTCGGATATCAGAATATTCACCACAGAAAATCCAGCGTCCGTCAAAAGTCCATCCTCTCCAGGTCACCGTTCAAGGCTAATATTCTAATGTTCCTTCAAGGCCAATATGTAGTTAAATATTCTGGTGCTTGGAAGTTTAAATCGGCCGGTTATTTTTAAGTGATACCCAGTTCTCCGTCCTTTGAGCCCGCACTTGGCCTTGAAGAATGACCTTAAGAAAATGACCTTGAGAGGTCAGGACCTTTTCACGGACGTTAGTTTTTTTCTGTGGTGAGTTCTCCGAAAGTGGCAGGTTTAAAATGGGCTGGCACGTTTTGGATGATATGGAGTTCCTCGTCGTTTGAGCCCGCGCCTGACAATGAAGAATAACCTTCAGAGCTTAGGAATTTTTGACGGACGCTAGTCGTGTCGGTGGTGAATATTCCGACACATGCAAGTTGAAAATCGACCAGTAGATTTTGCGTGATGTAGAGTTCCCCGGGCTTCTATCCGCGTTTGGTCTTAACGATGATCTTGAGAGGTCAAGACTTTTTCATGGACGCTAGTTCTTTCCATGGGAATATTCTCACCGTTGCAAGCTTAAAATCGGTCGGTAATTTTGGGGTGATCTGGATTTCCCCGTACTCTTAGCTCGTGTTTAACCTTGAAGAATGACCTTGAGAGGTCAGGACTTTTTCACGGACGCTATTTCTTCTTGTGGTGAATATTCTGACAGTTGAAGTTTTTTAAATCGGCCGGTTTTTTGGGTGATAAAAGTTTCCCTGTCGTTTGAGCCCACGTCTGATCTTGAAGAATGACCTTGAGAGGTCAGGACTTTTTTCACGGACGCTAGTTGTTTTTGTGGGGGATATTCTGACATTTGCAAGTTTACAATCGACCGGTAATTTCCTCGTCCTCTGAGCCTGTATTTGATCTTGAAGGGTGAACTTGAGATATCAGGACGTTCTGACGGACGCTAGTTCTTTCTGTGGTGAATATTCTAGGCAAGTTGAACATCGGCCGATAATTTTTGGGTGATATCGAGTTTTCCGTTCTCTGAGTTAGCGTCTGAGCTTGAGGATGGTCTTGAGAGTTTAGGACTTTTTGACGGATCCTGGTTCTTTCTGTGGTGAATACTCCGATGTTTATGAGCTGAAAATCGGCTGGTAATTTTTGGGTGATATCGGGTTCTTTGCCCTTTGACCCAGCTTTTGACCTTGAAGGTCACATTATACCGCAAAAGAAGGGTCATTTTTGGTATTCTTATGCCATAATTGACATTGGAACCTATGTTAAGAGAAATCGGAACTTATCGCTGAATGGATTGCTGAATACATTGCAAACTTAATGGACATCGTGCATCACGGGTTTTCGTGAAAACAGCCACAACTCACGAGTCATACCGGTATCCGCTAAGCTTCACTATCACTAAGTTCGACGGCGTTGCTTTAGTCGGATGTTAGGCGGCAACGATTCGTATTAGGCAAGTAATGAGTATCACGGGCTCTCCTGCAGACATTAATATCGGTGTCCTTTCTATCGATGTCATTTATTAAAGAACACTTCCTATTTCACGTTTCAAAAAGTGGTTGTTTCTAAGTCTGCTTTATCAATAACTTGTGTATGCTTCAGAATCAAATTATTTTGAAAACGACTAGCATTAGAGAAACTGAAACGCATGCTAACTTGCAACACGACAGAACGATATTGGCTGCCAACAAATTCAAAGATTGGTGGTTTGCTTTCATTTCTTGGATTGGCGTCTGTTCAAGTTCTAAATCAATCTTTGAAATTTTTTAACTTGAAAAAATTAGAAGCCAATCGACACCTCAAGAACTTGTGCGCCGGAAAATCACGCACCAGACGATCCCCTGGACCGCCTGGCTCGGCGCCACTCCCCCCTCCCCCCCCCCCCCTCTCTCTCTCTCCAGTACTCCCGGGACGTTACGGGACGACCAGTCCAACGTTAGTTTTGCCTCGCGGTCCGCCGGCCCAGCGCACCCGCCGGGCGAAAGACCGCCGCGAGTCGCGTTTTTTTACCAGCCCCATTCCGCCTGACGCCGTTATTGAACTCGCCATGAATAAAGCATCGGCCTGGGCGCATCGACAGCGGAGTGGCGCGTCCAAACGTTGCTCGGCCAGCGAAGTCACGCCTCACGCCGCGAGCGGACCGACACCGCATCGGGGGGGGGGGGGGGGGAGGGATCGCCCAGCGAAGTCACGCCGTGTCTGCCGCGGGCGGACCAACACCGCACCGGAAGCGGAGGAGGGGGGGGGGGGGGGCTCGCGACAGATTGCCTGGCCGTGGCGGCGAGGGAAGGGTGCTGGGATTGTTGAGGGAGCGGGAAGGAAAGCTTTTCTCAGATCACTAACGGAGTTTTCCAGTAGGGAGGTAGGACAATCCTAGGACTGAAAGCAAGGTCGTCAACGTATGGGCTAGCCTTACCGTTAAAACTCGGAACCACCGGGGTTTTGGCTCCCCACAAACACGCGGTTTCCACCCCTGGCCAATGTTTTTTTTTTTTACTGAGCTGAGGTTGGGATTCGGGATGGCTAACGAGCTTGTTTGCCGTGCAGAGGCGACGAATGATAATAAACAATAATAACAATTTCTATGATAATGGAATATTTCCACAACCTTTGCGTTGCCGTCAGGCGTGATACCCGCGTCACAAGCAGTCGCGTTATACAAGCCGAATGCCTGTGCCAATTCTGAAGCCATTTCCAAACGTGAAGAGCTAGAGCGGTTCAGTGGTCTAAATAAGTACTTGCGCTGTGAGCGAATTGCACAGAATGCTAAGGATTGCAACAGATGCAGTGGCTGTCAGCAAGACACCACCGGATATAAAATGAGCGTTGCTGTCTTTAGGCGTGGATACGCCACCGCGAAAAAACGGTCACGTCGGCCCAAGAGCGGACGCCTGCGCCATCAACTGGCGCCTCTGGCGGAGGCTACACTCTGCCCAAATATATGGCAGGCTATTTGCCAGTCGCGGAGCCCGGAACCTCCTTCCTTTTCTACTTGCATCGGCTTCTAGCACTGTATGGCTCGCATCAGCGCTATAAATATCGACTGCATTATAGTAAATCCCCAGACTGCGAGAACTGGGGGACGCATCACGGTTGCACATGCTCACGTCAGCTAGGCAAGTACGTTTTAATTATCATGACAATGCACGTCGACACGAAGTTTCAGCTGAAAATGCGGCTATTTTTTTCACTGCCCAGCCGAACTGCGGCGGCACCGCTCACTCATGAATCCAGGGAATCCATGACCCAAAATCCAAATAATTCCGCTCCCAGAGCTCTCCACAACGCAATAAAGTCAACGTAATAAAACCACCTAATGTCATACATAGGGCCTCAGCACGAGATGGTATACGTGAAGCACAACACAACACCGGTAACACAGCTGCCCTTGACGCGAGGCGTCGTGAGGCATCGTCTTCGTGCGGCTGGGAGGGCGGAGCAGCCACCAGGCCTCCGCGGGCGACTCGGCCTCTGCCGCCGGTCGGCCGCCGTTCTCTTGGCCGCCAGCAGACGGCCTGCCAAACCAGTCCGCTTCTGAATGGGGCGCTGATGACCGCATCAACGCCGGCTGATATTGAATCGAAACGTAACAGGAGAATCTGGCTGTCTCGAAATGGCCCCATCTGTCGAGTGGGACACCCAAACGCCTGCGTCGATCCCGCGGCGCGCCGCGCCAAGCGGTACGGTACGGGGCGGGGTGAGTCTCAACACGAACGATACGGCACGGTGTAAGGCGAGTCTAGGCACCAGCGGTACGGTACGGGGTGGGGTGAGTCTTAGCACGAGCGATACGGTACGGTGTAGGGCGAGTCTAGGCACCAGCGGTACGGTGCGGGGTAGGATGAGTCTTGGCACCAGCGATACGGTAAGGTGTCGGGCGAGTCTTGACACCAGCGGTACGGTACGGGGTAAGGCGAGTCTTGGCACCAACGGTACGGTACGGGGTAGGGCGAGTCTTGGCACCACCCGCTTCCGTGCGATGCCAGACCGAATTGCAAAGTCGAAGTGTTTGCGTGCAAACGACGAACCAGGGGAGAGGCACAATCGCGGCAATTCCCAACTCCTACAAGCTGATTCTCAAACCGACGGCAAAGTTAGCGTCCCAGGAAACTCGCCGAGAAGCAGCACAGCCTGTCGATTTCGAGAGCGCCGGCGGCATACTCCAGCGCGGCTCCAGAGATGAGTGGGACATTTCGGCGCCGTCCGCGTTTAGCGGCTTGTTTGCCGGGTGCGGACCCGGGGGAGGACTTTTTAAATTTGGCGGAATCCTGCACGCAACGCCCCAGGGATTGCCGGCGCGTCACTCGCGAGCGGCTCAAGACTCGACCCGAATTTATATTCGCCCAGCGTCGTAATCTCGCTTTAAGGCAGAGCGTAGATCGCCGCTGAACCGAGCGGAATTCAGATGAGATTCAAGCCAGGTCTGACAAGCAGGGCGCGCGCAGAGTGTCAGCGCCCATGGTCTGGAAATGATCAGCAACTGCGAGGCTACGGCATGGCTTCGTCTGATGACACCCGTGAATGGCAGACAATTTTTACGGCCAGCTTAAGTGCGATTCGACGCTAGGCGCGGCCATCCAGCTGTGCATTAAGCACTGATGCAGCACGTCGCCCCGCTGAAGTTAGCTGTCGAAGAAGCCAGCAACCCCCGGCAGCTCTCCACCGCGAAGCACAGTGGCGCTTCGCAAAGCGCCTCACGACCAGGACTAAATCAAAGTCGAAGTCTCACTGCAGAAGCAATGCTCTCGTTTGTCAGGTGCGCACCAGGTGCAGTCGGCCCCGGCGATAAGGCGTTCTCTCCGGGTTTTTTTCAGACAATAACTCCTGCAACGGCACCGCTGCTTCAAACTTAGCACGCTGCCAGACAGATGGGACTGACACTAAATGGTGTGAAACTTCACAAATTGATGAAATATGAAGCAGCTCAGCTCCTTCGGAGAGGTGTCATTACTCAAGAGTCTTTACTTTTGAAATAGTTAACATCACGACTGCTGCGGGCCCCAAAATTTATGACCTCCAAGATTCAGTGAGGAAATACATGCACGGGGTTTTAAGAATGAGCCCATTGGTAAGCCTTCGTGGCCGCCGGAGAGAGAGAGAGAGAGAGAGAGAGAGAGAGAGAGAGAGAGAGAGAGAGAGAGAGAGAGAGAGAGAGAGAGAGAGAGAGAGAGAGAGAGAGAGAGAGAGAGAGAGAGAGAGAGAGAGAGAGAGAGAGAGAGGGAGAGGAGAGAGAGAGAGAGAGAGAGAGAGAAGAGAGAGAGAGAGAGAGAGAGAGAGAGAGAGAGAAGAAGAGAGAGAGAGAGAGAGGAGAGAGAGAAGAGAGGGAGAGAGAGAGAGTAGAGGAGATAGAGAAGGAGAGAAGAGAGAGAGAGAAGAGAGAGAGATGTACGTGTGTAAGTATAATATATATATATATATATATATATATATATATATATATATATATATATATATATATATATATATGTACACGAGTATATGGCGTTTGCCGCGCCGGACCAGCGGCCAGGAGCACGCCGAGACCACTAGCACCACTGACACCGGCCACTGGCGTTGTCAGGGGGCAGGGCCTGTGGCCTGTAGCCTACACGACAAGGGTTTGGCAGAAGCCGAATTTGCAATGTTAACCGTCCATGATCGTGAGATATGCTGTTTGAAAATGTTGAACTTGTTATCAGAATTCTGAATTAGATTTACCAACCAGAAACAGAGCATGCCGCTTGCATAAACTGGCATAAATGAGCGTGCCTGAAGTTCTGTATTCGTTCTTCGCGAGGTACGGCGCGCGACCGGTATCCATATGGTGGCTGGAAACCTTGTGTTTTCGGAAGACATACTTGATGGGACCAGAACATGGCCAGTTGCTGACTGGCTTAGATTCCACTTTCGCTGAAGGGAGCGTTTCTGTAGGACACAGTAAGTAAATTCCAATCATGAACAAACAACCAAGAAAGGCAAACTTGTACATGCGCTCCACCTCTCATCGGCGCTTGTTTACAAAAACGTTACGTCGTCACAATGATTTTCTCATCTGCCAGTGCCTGCAAACATTCGCATGATACAAAGTGCCGTCATTGGTCTCCTTCCAGCGTACATTGTTTTTGTAGAATTATGTGGTTCTGCGTCAACAGCGCGCTGATGATACCATGAAGCATAGCTCCCAAATAGCGCCGGCGTGGGGATAGCATCGGCGAACCAAGAAAACAGGTGAAATGGACCCCCCTTCCTCAACCAAGCGCGTTTTAAGTAGTGAATTAGTCAATTCTCTGATTTAAACCTTTCTAAGGATAGCTATTTAGTCAACCATGGATGGATTTGAAATGAAATTCATGCTTCAACACATAATTTACTCATGGCGCGAGGTTGCGCTGGTTTGAAGACGTTAGGCCAGATAAGGTAAGGTTAGTTTAGGCGTGGTATAGTCAGATTGGGTCAGACCAGCAGAGGTCTCCCCCCGACTGCATTTTCAGAATCTGGTCCACTTCAGTTCTCCGAGCCTGGATTCAATGCATCCCCACTCCGCCTTTATCTCGGGTTGAGTTAGGTTTGGTTGAGGTAAGTTAGGTAATGACAGGTTAGGTTAGGTTAGGTTAGGTTAGGTTAGGTTAGGTAAGGTTAGGTTAGGTTGGACATTTGTCAGCTTGGGTCTCTGCTCCAGAAAGTTGCGGTGCGATCAAAAAGCAGAAAAAGGTTCGCAGCACAACGAAACGCGGCCAGGCCTGGCAACCCTGGCAGAGCCGTTGCCAGAGGCGCTCCGCCGCGTGCTCCCCGCGCGGAGCCGTGACTTTTACAGCCCCGGTGCACGTCACCCTGGCAAATCACCGACGTCACCCGTGCTCAGCTCATTAACTGATACAATGCTTTCAAAAACACTTTCTTATACATGCCAATGTTATATTTATTGAAAGCTTGTTTGAAATATATGCTCTATCGCAATGTCATGCATTGGTATCTTCGGTAGCCCGCTATGCAGGAGGCAGAGTAGCAAAAAAGGCACACATCAATTCCTGAACTGGCCCCTGGCCTGACACGAATTTCAGGACAGCCGCGGCTCTGTGCTGGTCGAGACGTTCGCACATGATCGCAACATTCCCCTTCAGAAGGCGAACACCGGGAACACTCAGGGGCGCAGCGGACGGCTCGCTCACTTTCTCGCCCGGCACAACACGCAGTATGGGGATAACCACTGGGAAAGAGGGACATATCCCCCCCAAGGTATTTTACCGCCACGCCCCCCTCCCCCGCCCAATTATGCCCGTGCGATTGCGCATGTTTTGCTGTTTTCATTCGAAGTATGATTTTCGAGGTCAGGTTGTCTCTCCCAGATAAATGTTTGCCCATTTAATTCGATCGGTCCTCGGGCCGGCCTCAGAGATGTGGCTACAGCCATGATACTGTCTCTCTACGGGACAGCAGCACGCCTCCATCCCGCAGAAATGTTCAGTTATCACCTTATCACCGTTACCGCTGCCGTTACGGTAAAGCCAGCCCTCGCCCACACACATAAATATCACAGCCACAGCTGCACAGCAGCGCCAGCAAATGCACTCAGCTGCTGGCGTCAGCATTTGCAGCTATACTGGGCTGCTGGTGTTGACGTCAGCGCCAGCCGCTTACAGAGCGACAGCGGCTGTCGGTGTCACCAGGTCACCAGTCGTCATCGACATCCTCATCACCGTCCCTGCCGTCGTCATCCAGAGCGTGCTCCAGGAGCCACCCGATCTCCGCACAGTGTGGCGCCAGCCGGTGCCACCGGAACGGCATCAGGAACTCGTCCGACCAGAGCACCCCTTCCGCGGCGTCTTCGTAGAGTTGCAAGCCCCGGCAACGCGGCCGCAGGAACTGCCTTTTGGTGAAGCGCCACATGAGATCTCTCCCGGTCGCACCGTAACCCAGATAGCGCTGCAGGAGCGTCCCATCTCTCTGGCACAGCAGACCGGCGTGCAGCATCCGCGCGAGTTCCGCGAAAGTGGTGCGTGGCCTGAGCAGATTCCACGACTTCATCTTATCGTCTTCCTTCCCAATCCACGTGTTCATCTCTGGCCAGAAGTAGCAGGGCATATAACCATTGCGTACCATGCAATCCTCCAGGTAGTCGTAAACGGCTTTCATCGAGTCCAACATGCCTTCCCATGTCCACAGGTGCGGGGGACGTGTCTCACAAATCCACATGAGAGCCGTCTTCAGGTCATAGCTGGACATAGACCGGCCTGCCATCCGCATGCAGTGTTTCAGCAGGACGAGGCAAGTCCTCTGCACCTTAGTGAGTGATCGCAGTACCGTGCACTCGTGGCGGGAGAAGGACAAGCGGTAGTATTCCCTTAGGTCATGCTTTGGCCCATCTGGAGCGCTAGACAACACCAGAAACGCCGGCATGGCGCACAGTCGTGCCACCAGTGTGGCGCTCGGCTGGCCGGAGGGCCGATGGCGGGTCTTAAACGCCTGGCACGACCATCCCGGATAGAGCACGCACGGTACGAGGTCCAGGTCCCCATCCCTGGTGATAACTGGCAGGGACGGCTCGCTCAGCAAAGCAGACTTCGAGGTATGCCGGGTGAACAATCCTTTCTGAGTGCAGTATTGGACGAGCCGAGCAAGCGGAAGCTGCAGCTGTGCGTGTCGCAACGACCGCAGGTCGCTGTGGCGGCACTCGGGACGGCGCGGGTGCTTCAGCTGCACACGACCCGGCCACTTGGTCGGCTGCTGGATGACGATCACGCCGCCCGGCCTTTTCGACAGGGGCACGCTGGCGTCCGTCCGTACCCCGACTGGCTGGTCGGCATTAGCTAGCACGGTGATTGGCTGACTGGCATCAGCCAACACTCCCATTTGGTGGTTGACATCAGGCAGCACACTGATCGGTCCGAACTCAAACATTAGGTCAGCGTCGGAGCCCCCCTCGTTTAAGTAAACTTCTGTGCCTTCGCGCGCGCTGCCAGACATGTGGACTTTCTGCACCCACAAAGTACCCAGTTGTTCACAAACACTGCAAACAGTTGTGTTCAAGTCTCTTGCCATGTCTTCAGTTAACTCACAATATCCTGCATCCTTTGCGTCATACGTCCGTGCCAGATGGTTGGTCTGGTTGTCTTCATTGTCATCATGGTCGTCCGCACTACCGTCATCATCCTTAGAGCCACACATGCTATTTGTGACGTTATGGAAGAAGGACGCATACGATTTCACACTGTTGAGCTCAGCAGTCAGCAGCTTTTTGTATTTAAGTGCTTTGTGCTGCGCCCCTGCAATGGAGAGGAGCTTTTCTCTTGCACGAAACACTCGACAGAGCGCTGCGAGCGAGCCACCATCAGGGAGAGCTCGGCTACATTTCATCTCCACGGAACCGACCTCCGACTGGGCTGTCGCTGCGCTCGCACTGCGGCTGGATGGCTGGATCCCCCACTCATCCACCCTCTTTTCGACTCTGGTGGCCAGGAAATGCTGCAAGTTGCTGAGACTAAGCCGAAAATTCCGACCATGATAGCGCCAGGCGGGAGCCCGACGAACGCACAACGCGATCAGTTTATAGTGAAGCTCCTTCACAACTGTCAGGAAATATCGGTAAGCAAGAAGAGCAGCCCGTTCCGCCGGGGCCAGAACCATCCCACTCCTGAGGTTCAGCTGGGGTCCGTGCACGTCGGCCGTGTCTGCCACCTTCTGGGTGAAGTTAAGCATCCCAGTGGCGCGATTCAGCAGCGTCCAGTACAGTTCGAGAATGGTGGCATCAATTTCGGCATCCGTCGTCTCAGTGTTGTTGTGCGATGCTTGCTCCACCTTTCGCTTAAAGAGGGGCAGCAGCATGTCGCGCTTGCATCGCAGACTGAGCTTTATCTCGGCGCAGGCGGAGCTGTCCTCGACGTGCTCCGCCTGCTCCTTCACCACGTGGCTTCCTGTTGCGGATCTGACGGTTTTCGCGCTGCCACTGAGCGTGGAGTGATCTACGGTCGTCAGGGCAGCCTCACTCTCGGCATCCAGCAGCTCCCTGCAGAACCTCGCCACGGCAGCTCGTTCAGCATCAGTAGCTCCATTGGCGATGCCAATCGGTGGTAATTGGTCAGCCGGGATCTGACTAAATACTTCAGTCAATTCTGCGTCTTTCTGTTTGGTGTCACTTTGTGGTAACTGGCCAGGCGGGATCCGACTAAATACCTCGGTCAATGCCGCGTCCTTCTGTTCCGTATCACCTTGTGGTAACCGGCCCGGCTGTGACGCGTCAGCTGCCTCGGCAACTGCAGCGTCCTGCGCGGCATCCGCCATTTTGGATTGCTCATGCGGGGATGTGGCGAGCACTTTGCCAACTTCAGCTCCTTCTGCCTCGACACACTTTGGAACTGACCGGTCGGCCAGGACCGTGATCTGTGTCTTAGCTTCGGCAGCTCGCTCCTTCTCGACCTCGTTTTTCTGGGCTTCTTTCCAGTTCGGCGGTGCAGGCAATGCCAGGTCTTCATCGTCATCCTTATTGCATTCAAAACTACTTTTAAATACTAGCCTCTCTTGTAGAATCTCGGCTACCTTAGCCTCAGCGTCGTTCAGCATAGCTGCGCACAAATGCATCATGCAGCTCACCGCCGGGGTCACCGACATCTTCTGGGGACTGCTCGACCCTGGCTGGTTTTCAGCGCCCGCAGTGGCTTCCCCGGCATTATCTTTAGCGTCCTCTGCAGTAGGGCGTCGCGTAGACTGACTTTTCGCTTCCATCTGATACGTATCAGCACTTTCAACTGTTCTCCAGGTTTAGTGCTATGTAGTTGGATGGGGTGGGGGATTATTCCCCAGTGACTGACTCCGAGACCCGACTGTGGAGTCACGTGACAAAAAAACAAAAAACAAGTGCGTTGCCACCATCTCACACTCTGGGCCGGCGTGCCTTAACCCCAGACGGGTGGGAAACGTCTCCCATGTCAGCCCGACCGTACGTCCACCATTCTTCACTGCACTTAATCTAGTGTCCACCACGCTGGTCAGTCGCCAGTAAGCCGCATTCACTCCAGCTTGTCTCTACCGTGCAGTGCGCATCACACCACTCTCACGTCACTGTCCAGCCGTCACCACAACAGCCTGACGCCGCTATTCAGCGTTCACCGCAGTAGTCTGACGTCACTGTACAGTCTTCACGCGCCTGTCTGACGATGCTTTTCACTGTCCACTCCGGTCTGACGCCTCTGTCCAGTCTTCACGAACCTGTCCGACGCTGCTGTTCACTGTTAACTCCAGTCTGACGTCTCTGTCCAGTCTTCACGCGCCTGTCTGACGCTGCTGTTCGCTGTTCACTCAAGTCTGACGTCTCCGTCCAGTCTTCACGCGTCTGTCTGACGCTGTTCTTCACTGTTTACTTCAGTCTGACGTCTCTGTACAGTCTTCAAACGCCTGTCTGACACTGCTGTTCAGTGTTTACTCCAGTCTGCCGTCCCTGTCCAATCTTCAAACGCCTGTCTGACACTGCTGTTCACTGTTTACTCCAGTGTGACGCCGCTGTTCAGCTTTCACCATGAATGTGATGACAATGTCCAGGATTCACCACCTCTGTGATGCCACCGTACGTCATTCACCACGCCACAGTGACGCCACTGTCCGGTTTCACCATCACCACGCCTGTCCGACGTCACTGTCCACTCCTCACCGACACAGTCCTGCGGAGCTGTTCGCTGGGGCGGTCTGAACGTGCTGCCGACTGCTCACTGCTGCCGGACTGGTGAGCCGGCTATCTGCTGTCCCCGGCAGCTCTCTCCGCCGCGCCGTCCGGGTTCGGTCCGGCATGAGTCATGGGATAACACCGCGGCGATTTATCGTTCGTAACGTACTCCCCGTCGCGCGGCCAGGACGCTGACATCATGGGACAGCTGACGCTCACACTGCGGTCAAGCCAGCGCTGGTGCAGATCCGACCAGGGGCGCAGCCAGGATTTTCTTACGGAGGGGGCGGGGGGAGGGGAGGGAACGACGGCGTTCGGTGAGTAGGCATCACGCCGATTTTGAACTTTCTGTCAAGAGTCAACTGTGATCAAAAACGAAACAACTGGGCCTTGGAGGGGGGGGGGGGGAAGGTTCCACGTCATCACCTTGGCTGGGCCCCTAGCCGTCGTGCGGAGTAGGTAGTTCTGCCGATCTGAACAGGTCAGAGATATGCTGTATATAACACTATACTTTCTACGCTAGTCAGGTAAGTAGAAATCTATAACTTCTAAGCTTACGGTAAGCCAGTTTCGCGCTGCCTTGGCAGGCATCGTCGGTAACCTGACAGCTATGTTGATAACAATACATTGAGCGTAACAGCTAAATGAGTCACCAATGCGTCATACGAACGCGGGTAAGGACATGATACATATTTGTCCGTAGCCGGGAATAGGTTTGCCCGGGGCTAATTGTCCGGGCCATCGTTTCGTCTAGTTTGGTAGCATCCACAAACAAAAATGTTATGGCGTAGATAAGAACACTAGACGAGGCCAATGTCCGAACGGCTTCTCCATCCGTGGTACCAACCACGAGTCGCAGCATTTGAGGTTGCCAGGTCATGAATTTCGAGTCAAATAAGACCAAACAATGTCAACCTTTAGATCCAAGGCCCCAATATTTAGTGCTCAAAGAACCCACGAATTTTTCATGTAACCCCCTCTTGCTTAGATGCCTGATCTAAACAAAAGATCATTGGTTTTCATTTAGGCAAGTGACTTTGTTTGACCACTAAGCGGTCATGCGACCATTATTTTATCATTTCAATAAGCGTCAAGAATGACGCTAGATGGTATGTTCCTAAAAAAAGTTTAACACGCGCCCGGGTGGCCGACTAGATACCATTCGCTCGGGTGGCGGGTGGGGGGTCAATTTGACCCCCCCCCCTTGAGATCTCAGGAACTAAGTAAGCTAGAGACACCAAATTTACAGTGTGCTGACCTGTACGTGAACTCACTTCGGTCACAGTTTGAGGCTCCTAGATCATGACCTTCAGGTCCAATAAGGTTAAACGAGGTCAAGCTTCAGGTGTGTTTCCAAAGTGGGCCCGGAAGGTAGATAACTGTTTCTAAGCAAAAGGTCACAAGCTCATTTAAGGTCAGTGACTTTGCCTAACTTTTTGAAGGTCATGGTGACCAAAATCATACAAGACTGCTCTGAGTTTCGCATTTGAACAAGCGACAAATATTACGCTAAGCAGTATGTTCCTAAATACAAAACGTCGACCCGGGTCATCTTAGGTCGATGACCCATTCCGAGCTATCACAAATCAATACGAGATGTATAACGCGGTTCCTGCTATCAATAAATTCGAAATGAGCACCAGAAGCTATCCCATACAGCAAGCCCTAGAGAACTAAAACAGTTTGGTTCTGACTTTGGTATCACATTCATACCTGACCTTGGGTCAACGTAATTTGCTCATTCAATATTTGTGTTGTGAACGATTCCCCAGAAGTTGCCTTTGCTGAAACTATGGCCTGACTGACTTGTCATAGGAAGGTGCATCTAATTCTTTATTTCAAACAATCAGCTACTCAATTGTCTACATCTAGGCAAAATTTGGCGCGGCTACGCCGCGCCGTTCGGAAACCATTCTGGAAAAACTCTCGGGAGGAGTCAACTTGACCCCCCTCACTCCTTACCCGAACGCGTGTTAATAGTGCCATTTGGAGTCGGTATCTAACTCCAATCTCTACGGAGTCCATGTAAAATGTATTTTGTTACGCTGTTATAAATAAACTCGAAATGTGCATCAGAAACTACATCATACAGCAAGTCCCCGAGTAAAAACACGGGTTGTTGCACCATTTTTGGTTGGTCGGTTGGTTGGTTGGTAGGTTGGTTGCTTGCAAGGGCGCTGCCAGAGATTTGGTAAGGGAACCACAGGGTTGATAAAGCGCCCCTTGATAGTAAAAGGGCCCCCCCCCAAAAAAAAAAATTGAAGGATATGACCCGTCCGTTATTGAGGGCATGTTTGTCTTATATATATATATATATATATATATATATATATATATAAACATTGCACATTTTTACCTTCTGTAACGGGAGTATTGGCCAGACGCCGCCACGAGATCAATTCTGTCTTAAGTTGACAGTAAATAAACTGACAAAATAGCGCGTTAAATCAATGCATGGAATAAAACGCCGGAAGTCTTCATTTTACAAGTGCCCAGTGGACTTTTTTAACCGATAGAGCTCAGAGACCTTGTCAGAATTTTTATCGGGCTGTACAGAAATAGGAAGGATTCCGCGAATGTAGATAAATGGTTAAAACAGGCCGAAATTTTACCATGGTCAGGCCATGCTTGTCTGGATGTCCCCAACATTCGGTCAGAATTGATAAGTGGTGCAAATTATGTAACATAGTTTTAAGCATGCGTGCTCGCACGTCTTTAAAAAACAACTCGACGCTAGGCGCTGCAGTCTCCATTAATCGCGCAGCGTCAGCCCCGCGGCTTACACTAGATCGTGACCATCAGATGGACAAAAAGTGACGCATCTGAAAGAAGAAGGGTTGAACGCTTTTGGACACCAAATCGTACATTTAGAGACATTCTGGGTGTGCATATTACCTGTGCGGTTTTTAAATTGACGGCAATAACGTATCGGTCTACAGCACCGCGAAGTGGTGCTGGAATCTGGTTGTGGAACTGCAAGAGTAACGGTAGAATTTATATTTGTCGTGTTGCTGTAGCTGCTAGTCTGTCCAAAGAGCATCCTCAAAGTTGTAAAAAAAGATTCGCCTGGTGTGTTCCTCGAACTGTACGAATTACTTTTGAAAAATATTCAGAAACACAATTTTACTATGGCCATTTTTGCGCGCTCGGCGCCCGCCCCCTGGGTTACTTGCAGTGGGCAACGCCATTCCGTTTTACAAAATCTGCGACTCAAGCCATCGCTATCCTTGCTCCTCGAGATTACGGCCATGTCACTAGGCTTAAGAACACACTCAGCTGCTGGGGCTATATGGCCAGCCTCTCACCCTGGCGGGAAGGGCGGGCACCGCGGGGAATCGAACCTCGTACCTGTGGTTTCTCAGACGCGCAGTGGTCAACGCAGAGGCGTGAACCACTACACTATCGGCACCTGATGCGCAGGCTCAAACATTCTGATGGTATTTGTTTCACTAGTCGATTCTGCAAAATACTGAACATTATCAGGGAAACATGGGATGGCCCTGTCCGTTTTGAACTCATTCCGACCCACTCCACTCAGTGCTAATGAGACCCCTTATTTCTTTGCGGTACGGGGCCCCTTGAATACAACACTACGGGGCACATTGCTATTCCTGGTCAAGAGCTGAAGGGTCATTCTCTTCCACCGCTGTGTTTTCTGGCCGTCATTCTGGTCACAGGCGGTGGCATCCTCTGGCTGATCCAGAGGCCCTTAGAGGGGCATATCATATCACAATGGTCCGCTCCCTGACGCGGGAGGCCTTCCGACCAGGGGTGGTAAACCTGTGCTTTTCGTTCCCGACCAAAGTTTTGGAGGAAAATTGTCGCCAGCAAAGTAATGCGATACCATATAACAAAATGGTCCTGCATTTCATACTCGGCAGCATCATCGGTAATCAGCCTACCACCGAGTCTTTCATCACTGCAGTTTTCAATGTCATGCACATAACCGAAACGTTCAGTCATACACTGCCCTTGAACAAATGTCAGGATAAGTGCTGCTGCTAGGAAAGCAGACGCACGTGTCGTAGACTAATGAGATACCCCAATCACAACAGGAGTTTTCTTACATTCTCCGGACGTGCCGGGACTCACATTTAAACTTGATCCACGGCTGGATTTGCCTTCCTCGACCGCAAACAAACAGCGAAGGACCTCGATAGCCGGGGCAGCAGAATGCATGGCAGTTCCCGAACCAGCAGCAAGCGGCACTGGGAACAACGTCAAATATGGGGGCCTTCACGAGGCCATGCGCCCTTATAAAAATCACGCTTGCGCTTCGAGCCCCATCTCAACCGTCACCATACTATCCACCATACCTTAGGCTTACGCCAAGCCTGGCACGACATGTTTTGACTGGTGGGCACCTTTCGTCGTGCCCCAACAAGAAAATTGTATCGAAATTTGTCAATAACTTCACACCAGGCGGATAGCCGTTTTTGAACATGTTTCTCGTCCTAACAGGAGGGGGAGGGTAGACGATGCGACCCCCCCCCCCCCCCTCTACGATTTTCTGAAGGTACCAATGTGGCATATTGTGCAGTCTTGCTCAAATCTTTGGTAGCCTCTAGGGCATCCGTTGTCGACGTGTTGACACCAAAAACGTGCCCCTAGCAATTCTGGTTCCAGAGTAGGGATGTTTTTACGACCATTGCAACACGATTCAAGGCCGGCGGGCGCGTCGGGGGCAAGCAACGATTCTACGGACCGCGCGCGGGCTGACATGAACGAGACCCTACATGGTAAATACAGGCTCGCAACAGATAAAACTATATGCCATTGCACTCATAATTAAACAAGGGGCATGCCTCGTTATGTGCCATGCTACTCCATTGCATGGTTTCGTATATGAACACGCAAAGCTCGTGTTTGGTTTTCAGGAAAATTTGACCTTCGACTTGGTCTCGTGGGGTCAGTTAACAGCAGCAAACTTATTACCAATTACGAGAGCTCGCGAAAGGCAGTTCACTATTGATGGTTTTTTGCGAGGCTTCACCTTTCTTAGCTTGCGAATGTCAGGAAATCCCCCACGCCTTCCCCCCCCCCCGCCCTCCCCTCCGCTGGTCCGCGTTACAAAACCGGCGAATCAGGGTAAGGGTTAAAGTTGTTGGCTGCCACCCTTTTTTATTTTACGTTTACTGGTGCACAAATCTACATTTTAGGCTATGAAAACACCAACTGCCACAGCAGATTGACACGTTTAATTACCAACATCCAAACGTTGGTGTAAATTCAATTAGCAAGCCAAAATTGCCCTTTGAATGCAGGTAGCATGCATATCGAAGGTTATCTCTGATGCCTGTCATGTATAATGCAGGGGTGTCAACTCAAATTAATTTCTGGGGCACTACCCAATATCTATGTTGGGTTGAGCCTCCTCAGTGTTGATCCCCCCCCCCTCCCCTGCTAACATTTTTAGCTGGAAAGTTACAAAAAGATATGAGAAAAAAATTCACTATTGCACAACACTAGCTTCTCTTGACTTAATTTGCTGATCATGATCCATGGGTTGCTATCTCCCTCTAATCATCCATAAAAAGTTGGCACTCCTGTCATTATGCCACCACCGAACAAACCATATTGATTTATGCCGTTGAAATAGGCTGCATATAAGGTAGGCTGTCTGCTATCACAGCCTGTGCTTAAATGTGTACAGTAATTATGCTAACGGTTTCATCGGGACGATTTTACCATTCGATGTCAGCAAAGCAATAATGAAACATCTTTTAAACTTGCATCCACGCATTGTCATGCTCACAAGTGCAAAACATATCACATAAATGAGCACTGCAGAATGAATGACTTCTAGAGCCTTCCTGTTAGAGTAGTGGTGCTATCCTCAGGGAATAGCCAACATTGTCCTCTGAGACAACCAAGTGCCAACTTTTCACTGACATTCTAGGACAGTTGGACCACAGTAACATAAAACCACCAGCTATTTGAAGTAATGCTCGGTAGAGGGGGAGATGACAATAAAACCTATATCCCTGACCCCTTCAATGCCTTCATTTCCTACACCATTCCACTACTTCCTTGCATTGCCTTCTCATGGCCTACATCATTGGGTATCACATAAATTTCCAGCAGGCAAGATTCGTGTTAACAAAAGGGTGAGCTGTGATAATTGTTTAAATGCTATCCGAACATTGGTAAAATCATTGCATTTCAATGAGGGGCATAGTTTTTGCAGATAGACTGAGGAGCAATGACAAATTATGCAATGTACCCCCCAAATATGGATGTCTCCCAGGTAAACACACTTCTTCACAAGCTTAGGGGGAGGGATGGAGCCCAGCGGTGTCCATGTTCCATGCCATATATATGTGCCGTAAAGTGAGCTTTTATTTAGCCGCCATGTTCTCATTTTGCTTTACATTCCCTCCCATTGGCGTCCATGTTCCATGCCATATATAGGTACCGTATAGTGAGCTTTTATTTAGCCGCCATGTTCTGATTTTGCTTTACATTCCCCAACCAATCCCCTGCAACCCATCGTCCCGTTGGCGTCGGGGATCAAATTTCATGGGTTCTTGTTACTTTGGCCCCGTACATTTTTATGGTTCTTGATGCTGTTTGATGTGCAGTAATATTGTGACCGCAGGCAGTAATGGCGCCGGTCTCGCGGCTGCTGTGTGTTTGCGGCGGTCGGATGTTCGATGTCGTAATTAGTTAAGTTCCAAGGTAAGAGTATAGATGACCCGTTTTACGATTAATTATGATATGTTCTGCCTTAAAAACAACGATTGATGGACAATGCTCTTTTGTAACATGAAGTAGGAAAGTGCACCCTGACCGGATAAATGGTAATCTTCAGCTGATTCTTTGAATGCTTGTCTTCTGGTTTGAAAAGGAATTGGCCCATCCTCACTGAAAGCAAGACTGAATAGGTGTTCAAATCAAAGTCTGTGGATTTTGTTTAAATGCTGGAAAGAACTTCACATCAGGTGGTATTAATTCAAGAAAAGGTTTGGCAAATATGTGTGCACCGAACAAGATTGCTTGAAAACTGTAAAGTAACAGCTGGGAATGATTAAGTGCTTTTCAAACCCTAGCGTTGACAAGCAGATATCTTTTGAGCAAGGTACACAATTGTAACAAAACAAGTGAACAAAACAGCTATTTATCAATTTTAAAAACTTTTTGGCCAAACAGCAGCTGTGCTTGAAAAGCAGATCTTGACATGGTGAGGTAAGAAAAGATGTTGCTTGAGAGGTTAGCTTTATCAACATGTGTTTCAGGAGACACCCAGGCTAGAATGCAAGCAATAAACATGATTGACTGTTGTTTAACTGTTCACATACTCTGCATGCATGTAAACTTATGTATAAGCAGAGTTTGGATCATATATATGTATATATATATATATATATATATATATATATATATATATGAAAGAAAATATGCTAGCAGGCATGCTGGCTCTATCAGGTTGTTTTCATAACCTATCAAGGTTACAAATTGGATTGACCCCCAATGCCCTTTTTCTAATATTATTACTTAATGGTTTAATCGGCCTCTGCAGTGGCAAAAAAGCTCACTGTGTGCTAAGTGATCCCTGCATTATATATCGGTTGTTGAGCCAAAGTAGGCTTTAAACATTGTATGTGGTGTACAGCCTTGATAGCTTTTTCATATAGCACTGATGGTCTGGCTCTGATCTTTGTCCCTGATAGTCTGATGTAGTACTCCTACCATCTGGTACCCTGGCCCCAGGTGTTCTAGATCAGAAGGCCCAGTGTTATATATTGGTATGTGAGAAAGTCTTCCTGACGTAGCGAGGCATGTCTGGCCGCTCCAATGCGGTAAAAGACCTGCGCTATTGTGGCACGGTTGCTACTTCCCATCGCATGCATCTGTGATAAGCTCGTGCGGCCGCCTGCCCAGAACTATATGTCGTGTACCTTCCAAGGCTGTGGTTATCCCGGAGAGGTCATTGACCTCAATACTTTAATACATTTAAAGCTGACCAACTCTACTGAAGTGACTATTGCGCGTTGTGGAAATCCCACGTATCCACAAATACGTCTGATGAAGCCCAACAGATGTCTCGTGAGTTTCATCGGTATGCGTAAGACTACTAGCAGCTCCAATGGCACATCTCATCCATCGCGAATCCGTGGCTGGGTCATGTTCAAGCTTATTTTAATCACAAATTATTCCGGCAGCCGGGTTGTTTGACTCGGTACAATTGCAACAGAAGTATGGGTGCAATATTAAAACAACGGCGCGACTAGATTCGTGCGTTATCGATCGCCCCTTCGTTTTAACAACTTGGCCGACAATAAATTATGTATCAGAATTTAAGCCGTCAGAATATGTTACGAAGCGGCAAACAAGCAATGCTTACACAACAGAGCAGTCTACATCGCGACTGGGGCAAAGCACATTGTAGGTGTGGGAGGTTGTGATGGTCGGCGGCAGCGGGATGAGGCCGCGTAAATACGAAAAGACCTGCGTGCTGCTGATGGGTAAGGGCTGGCAGACCCAGGGCGCCCATTGCTGCCGCGCGAGTGACACTTTGGTGTAAAGCTGTGCGTGTGGTGAACAGGGACCGAATCTCCAAAAGAACCCCAGGGCAGGCTGCCACGGGGGATGACTAGGTCACCGCGCCAGCCCAGCGCTTGAACAGTCGCCGCCATTGGATCTTGCTGAAGAGCATCGGTGACGATCCTGGCCCCACGGTTAATCACTCCTTGCACTCTATTTAGGTGACGCACTGCAGCCACACCCCAGACCGAGAGGCAGTACAGAAGATGAGAGCAAGGGACTGGATGATAGATTTGCGAACCTCGGGCGACGAATTTGTTGATTGCGGTTTGATTGTGGTGGAGTTTGTTCATTTTGATTCGTCACAAGCAGCCAATATGGTTGGTTGTGGCGGATTTTATGCAAACGAAAAGGATGGGGCTGCGCATTTTAACACAGGATATGAGCATCTCTCAAGAACAGGTACCTGCAATAGGGTCTCTCCCCCTCCCCCAGCATCTTCCTGGGCGACGAAGGGCCTAATTGGTGTCCCGCGCTGTCCAGGTAAAAAGATAAGGTTTCCTTTCAGGATGGTAGAGTGCCCGGAAGAAGAGCTCTTTTGGTTGGCTTCATTTTAAGAGAGTTAGATGTGAAGCAGGAATTAATCACTCGAATTGTTTCCTCCTATCGTGATTTCAAAACGGATGGTTGGTTCTGGATGAGTAGAGTCTAGCAGTTGGGTGTGGTCGGCACAGGATACTAGACATTCGTGAAGGAGGTAAAATAGAGATTCATTCGTAAAAATACTGAAGAGGATAGGGTCAACCAAGAATCACTGAGGGACACCGTGAATCGACAGAAAAGAAAGATTCCGCTTACCACCATCTACCTTCGACCAGCACGGTCGAACCCAACTCAACAATGGTCGATACAATTAAAGGCACGGCTGAAGTTTACGAAAGTGACGACCACAACGTGCTTAACCCCAATCCGAGTACAGCTTACTCAACGGCATCGTCCAGGGTGTTTTTGGTTGAGTGATAAGATCTGCATGCGTACTGTAATGTAGCTAAAAGATCATGGGTACCGAGGTTGGACGACGGCTGCATGCACACAACTTTTTCGTGTGTCTTTAACAAAACAGGCAAAGCTGATGTGCGTATGAAAATGCTGGCGATTTCGCGAAAGACAGTTGTGAAGAGCCGAAGGTAGAAGGAAGAAGAGCGAAGAGAATATTTCTCGCATTTCATTATTGGCGGTACCCGCATTAGGTACGGCCAATGCCTGTCTTTAACCGTGAAGTCCTTTCGGCACAGGTGTCTGCAAGTGTCCTAAACCTAAAAGCGTATTCCATGGCGTTACGCAAAAGTGAAGTTCCTAGTTTTAAGTTAGCCCAAGTTGAGCGACTTCAAATTTACAGACGAAAGACTGATGTGGATGTCAAACACACTCATATTGGTACCGCGCGTGAATCAGTTGGGTAGCTTCAGTTGGGTTACTTCACAGTACTAGGTTCAGCTAAGGTACCGAATTGTATACAGAATGTAGGTTGCATAGGCATGAACATAGGTACAACCCAAGTTTTGGGTTTGCTGATTTCGGCTCCAGTTTTTGTTTTTAGCGAGGTCTTAACGAAGTCTTCCATGCATTTCTCCATTTTGCCTACCGCGTTAATCAACGTTCAATCATTGCGATTTTCCAGCCCAGGGGAACGCTACTTAAATTAAGTCTGTTTTTCCAAAGATGACTTCAAGTAGTCCCATTCCAAAATGTAATGGCTAGGGTCAGGCATTTCTTACTATTGCGTTTTGAATGTTCGGTACTATTACAGATGCTAATTACAGGACCCTAGGTTCACTGGAAGTGACCTAACTTGACCTCTGAAATTGAGGATACACTTTCCGCATAGAAACTCTGGGCGAGGATGCATTGCTGCATGGGGAGATGTAATCGCAGCATTGGATTAGGCTCCTAAGGCGTGAAGTGCGTGTCCTAAACACTGTTACATAAGTTACATCACTAATGAATTCTGACAGAACGTTTAACATCCCCAGACGAACATGGGTTAGCCAAAGTGAAAAAAATTGCTGACCCTGTTTCCATCTACACTCAACGTGCACGGGGTCATGAATATCTCTGCTGAGCTCAGAGCAAAAACTTGGCAAAGCTCTGAGGTCTATCCCTTTGAATAGAACAAGCGTAACAATTTAAAAGGAATAACACCGATGTGTTATTTTGTATGTCATCTAATATCACCTCCCTTCTGTTAATTATTGGCTGCAATAAACTACAGACAGCAAATTGCTTTTCAATGCCTTTCATGGCTTCTTGCCCCAGTGAAGAAAGTTAAAAATGCATAAAACACGCACAAAGTCATGCCGGTGGAAATCCATCGGTCAAAACTGACGAATTTGTGTGTATGAGAGGGGGGCGTTTCACCATCAAGGAACCCCTTTGGGAGCCCTCTGCACCCCTCACCCGTTACCAAGACTGGATAAAAGCCGCACACCACAAGCCACCGTGTGACAAACATGCGATGCTGCATGGCGTGCCTTGTAAGCAGTATGACAAGTTCCGCATCTACCTTTCCTGGTACATGCACACGTACACGCACAAACGCACGCATACGATATATATATATATATATATATATATATATATATATATATATATATATATATTCGTATCTCTGGACAGTATGTTCTCAATAAAGTACGCAGATGTGTAGCCTCAGTGATGCAAAAATGAACTATGCATGGGCAAATACATATTTTCAGCTTGTGTGCGTTTCTTTGCTAAAATTGCGCCTTTCCCTTATTCGGCAAGTCATAGGTCAGTTCGCCAGTTCGCTGCGTCGAATACGCTCTGCCTCCTGTGCAAATCACACCACGGGGTAATTCACAGGCGTGTGTATCCATCATGAGTACATCTACACAGAACACCCCCTCTGCTTAAATCCATTCGGGAGCGGAATTACACAGAATGGCGCTTCTGTATATGTCACGTCATGAGTGAATCTACACAGAACACTCTCTCTGCTTATGTCCACTCCGGAGTGTACATACACAGAATGGCGCTCCTGCGTAAATCCACTCAGATCTGAGTCGATTTACCCCTGAAGCCACACTTGTGTAGATCTATTCACAAGTGGATTTACACAACTGTGCGCGTATGTGAAGATCAACACACATCTGAGTCGATTTACGCAAGGGTGGCATTCAGTGTAAATCCACTTAGTAGTGTACATACACAGAATAATAGTAATAATAAATTCATTTAGTAATGGATTTAAGCAGAGGAACTGTTCCGTGTAGATGTACTCATGAGTCGATTTACACGCGTCCGTTGGAAATACACTGATTCTTCACCGACCTGTCACCGAGTCGGTCGACCAACCAAGGATCATCGGATATTTTTGTCGCCGGGTTGGAATGAAGCATAGAAGTGATACCAGGGTGCCGCAGAGTACGGTAAAAAGCTTTTACAGAAACGTTTGCTTGTGTTGTGTGACGAAATTTATTACCATGGAGGCATAATATGTATGCATGGGGACCTCATGTTTTATTTGGCATAGTGCGCTGTTTTTTTTTTTGTCTTGACCGTCACCAAAATTGGCGGTCCGAAAATATTTTTGGCACAAGCTTCGCGCCAATTTATGCATTTTTGTCGCCCACCTTATCCACCAAGTCGGTAAGTTTTACCACCCCTGCTTCTGACCGGCGCAGTTGACCCCGGATCGACGCATGAACCGTCAATAACGCAACAACGTCCCTGCTTACTGCAGGTGGTTAAATAATTAGCACATAGACTCCAGTTAGGCTTAATGGGCTCATGCTGGAAAAGGGATGGAGGGCCCACCGTTCGGTAGTGGGGGCCCTGGCTGGCACAGGACTCCGCCATTACCTCAATGTGAACACTCATCAAGAGTTCTTGTTTCCTTCTATTGTCCGAGGGCTCCGACCAACGCAAACGACCATCTGCCATTCGGGCTCCCGCCCCCGCCGCTGTTAAACACATTTCCTTGACTGATTCGAGGGCCCTTGTTGACACTGAATGCCCTATTATTAGGCACTATGGGCTCCTGAACGATACAAGAGCCCGACCGATGTCAAGTGCGGACTTGGCCTTGTCCCTGCTTGGGAAATGGCCCCCCAGAACTCAGAACAACGTGGAGTTGACCGTTCGTTGTTCGTGATCTTTGGCCGCAATAGAAGGACACTCTGTCTCAGGACCCCTATCGGTGCAAGAGATCATCTTACTGACATTTGAGATCACGGCTCTATGGGCGGGGGTCCTCATTGTGACCTATAACCAGCCCTTCAGCCTTTTGGCCATCCCATCGGGCCCTGGATATTTGGTCTCGAGAGACCATTCGGCCTCTCTTCGGGTCCCCTTAAACACCGCTCCCACTCGGGGCTACTTGTTGCCACAAGACCCCTGTGCTGTAAAAGCAGTTGTTTTGAGCAGTTGTTCACCGCGCAGGGAATTTTGGTAGTCTCCGTGGTGAATGCTGCCATTTTTTTAGTAGCACTGACGCCCGAAGCAACGTCGGATGCGCGCCAGGTTTGAAAATACATTACCGGTCGAGATGTGGACCGAGTTGCGTGTGCGTGGAGGACGGCTGTGGTTCGGTGCCAGGAACTGAGACAATTGAAATTGTGATCGAGTTAATTGAAGTAACACCCTGTTCGGCACTGTGACCCCTACCCGACACAGGACACAGGTCCATTGTGTCAGGGACCCTGGACATTGCAAATCGCGGACCCCGTTCTTGTTTCTGCTTGGGAAATGGATCTCAAGGGCTAAGACGGAGATGGAGCCGACTGTTCAGTATTCGTGGTCTCTCACGGACTTAGACACCTGCATTGTCTGGGGATTTCCTAAAACGCTGCAGGAGGACTGCTGACTGATATTTCAGGCCACGACCCCACGGGCCGCGATCCTTTGCGTGACCTACATCCAGTCCTTCGGGCCCCGATGGCCTTCAACCGGGCCTTCGATTGTCGGATCCGGTGGACCGCCCCCTCCCTCTTCGAGTCTCATCAAACACTTCCCTTGGTCGGCTCAGGGACCTTCGCGAGCACAGGGCTCTCTGTTAGGCGCTGTGGGCCCTGGCAGATACTTGGCCGCAGCCAGTGTAAATCACTGGCCCCGGCTTCATAGCTGGTTGTGGGTCCTCAGGCCTATACCAACACGGAGCCCATTATGTGGTACGGCGGTACCTGACCGACACATAGGCCTCTATCAACTCAGGGGTCCCTGGCCAGCGCAAAGGACCCTCTGACCGGGGTCCGTTAGGGTCCGTCTTGGCAGGTCTGGGCCCCTGACTCCGATCAGCCCTTTATACCCTTAGACCCTCCAATCGGGCCCTTGATTGTCGGACTGGGTGGGCCCTTTAAGCTCTTCGGGCCTCCTCAGTACTGCCTCTGGCTGTTTCGGGGCCCCTTGACAACACAAGGCCCCTGTTGGGAGCTGTAGGGGCCCGAGCAATGTAAATCGCCTGCTCTGACTTTGTCCCTGCTCGGAAAATGGGCCCTTAGGCTCACGCCGCCGCGGAGCCGATTAGCGCTACTAGTGGCGTCGGACCAAGTTATAGGCCCTTATCGACTCAGTGGGTCCCTGATCGGGGCGCAGGACCCTCTGGCTGACATTTGTGTGCGGACGTTGCGGACGGTGCCCCTGAATGGGACCTCTGGGTGTCTTTTCAGGTTCTTAATCGCAGGTTCCAAGGGGCCTGAAGGGCCGTCGGAACCTTAGGGGGTGGCACGTGCCTCCTGTGCCCACCTCCCTTGCCTGCACTACTGGTTGGTTGGTTGGTACATATTGCTGCACCGCGCCTGCACGCGCCTGCACGCGCCTAATACTGGTCATGAATGCGCGCATGACACCTGCAAGCCATCTAAACGTTATCGTTATGACCCAAAATAATATTTACCAGACGTCAACGGAGCACCGTGATACCTGAAAGCATGCACTAGCGTCATTTCGACACAACGACAGCAAGTTTTCCGAATGTTTCGTGTTTTCAGGCTATTTCGTTTTCAAATGGCATCAACGCAGAACATGCTTCAATAAAATTGAAGACACAACAACCAGAATTTGCAACGAAAAACTCCTGGAAAAGCTTCAACAGATGGAGTGGAATAGAAAAAATGAAGCGAAAAAAGGAGACACTGATCATAGACGTCAGGGGTTCAGAAATCATTGTATATGTAGAAGGACGGCAGTATGCAAACAAACTATACATGCCAAGAATATGTTTTAAAAAATGAAAACTTTTTCGGTTGAAAGGCGTTTCAGAACGCTGTTAGAATCCCCGACATTTCCAGATTTTAGTTTTTTGTAGACATTGAGGTGGGGGCGAGGTATAAGCATTAGGGATGTAATATTTGTTCAGACCATCGTTTTCGTCTGGTGTGTTTGTATGTACACAGCGTTTCGGTCAGGTAATTCTCTGACCGCCTACAGATGTTTTTAAGCCCTGAGTACTGCGTCGTGTTTGGCTTTCAGCTATGTATGCAGCACAACTTGAATTCTCTCCTTGGAATTGCTGGGATTTGAACTGAGACTTCTGATTTAGAGCACAGCGCTCTACCGAGCAAGCTAGCCAGAAGGGACAGTCCTTCGTTATTTCGCTTCGTTACACATCCTCTTTTTCGTCATTGGGGCCGTCCATGAATTACGTTGTGCATTCTTGCCCATTTTTTCAGGCCCCTCCCTTGCTTGTCACGCGCTTGTTACGCTTCGAGGGAGCTCTCCTGGTTACGCTGTGTTAAGCATAACGCCCCGAAAACACACCAACCATTTGAACCCTGCTGGAACTAAAGGTGTAAAACAAAGACTGGCGTATTGCTTGCAATGGATCCGACCATAAAGTTTGAATATTGAAAAACTTAAGCATTAAATACCCTTTAAAAGCAAGACTTTTCCATGCTCGGTATCTACATCTAAGCGTGAACGAAAAATTGATAAACCACCCTTCTCCCTCTCCTTGCTGGGCTTCAGTAACCTTCCGCCACCCCTCTCTCACACCCTCCCTGCATAACATAATATATGGATTGTCCCTTAGCCGGCTGGGTTGGGTTAAGAAATTCAGAAAAAGTGTATAGTCGGGCGAACTGGATCTGAGCTGACCGAATTGGACTGGACCACATCTTAAAACTCAATGTGCGAAGGGCATTACTTGTATGACCGGTCTTGACCGGTATACACCAATATTGAAAACACCCTATTGTAAATCAGCACCGGTACGTCATCTGTCTATCTGTCGAGTTCAGCCTTGAGTTATGCAAGAGGAAGAGAGAGATGGAGAGAGAGAAAGAGAGAGAGAGAGAGAGAGAGAGAGAGAGAGAGAGAGAAACAGAGAAGAGAGAGAGAGAGTGTGTGTGTGTGTGTGTGTGTGTGTGTGTGTGTGTGTGTGTGTGTGTGTGTGTGTGTGTGTGTGTATGTGTGTGTGTGTGTGTGTATGTGCGTGTGTGTGTGTGTGTGCGTGTGCGTGTGTGTGTGTGTGTGTGTGTGTGTGTGTGTGAAGCAATGGATGAACCAACTTGGTCCCGGTAGATATGTTGTCAGCTGTATGGACATAACGCCTATCGGAGGCCTGGCCATTGAAATGGCATCCAGCCCATTTGGGGTCTGCCCGAAGCTTCGACCACACTCAGGGTTAATAATACACTGGGAGGAGGACGTGACGCCAAACGTATTTACGGTCGGCTCCTCGCCAGGCATTGCCAACTCCAGACGGCTTTATTGTGAACTGGGGATCCGCCGGTGAAGCCATTCCGCACGAAAAAGATCCACTCAACAAACAAGTCCGTGCATCCAGCGCTGCAAAATACTTAACGGCCTCTGGAAAAAGGTGAGATTTCGATGCTATTTATTCGTACTGCGCTCCAGCGTTTTGCGTAACGGGATTCATTAAGCGGGGCTGATCGAATAGCCAGGGGTTCAGAGGGTCTCAACGGTTGAACATCAAAAGTGCTTTAAAAGTAGAATCCGTCCGTATTAGTGGCATGCATACGGCTGAATTGCAACGATGAATTTGCCTCGGAATGTGTTGTTACTGTAGTTTGGTAGAGGGAGGGGAGGGGTGTTCAACTGATGAGCGGCGTTTTGCACTTGCACGTATTCGGTGCGTATAGGCCAATCCAGCGGTTTCCACGGCATTGTGGGGATAGCAGTCATGAACGACTGTGCAGGCGGTACCTGTCAAAGCACTGCAAATGATAGTCATGCAGTAATCCGAAATTATGGAAATCGCCATCCGCCGTCCATTGCATAGAACGGTTAACAGTGATGATCCTAGAGAATTCGCTTAAATTTCGCAGCCATTTAACCAGATGACGAAGTTCCTTTAAGACCATACCAGCAGTCGTGGCGTTTCTGCGGCCTCGCTGCACCAGCCCCCGCCGCGATGAGTGAAGTGTGCAGCCGCGCTACATCATCACCGGGCCCGCGTCACCAATCACAAGACGAAACGTTTGAATACCTTCAGCCCGCGCCACTGAGCACGACAGACTGCGCGGCTGAGCCCTCGCCGGGTGTTCGTGGGCGGTCGCCAGCATCCCCCACCGTCCAGGGGTGCTCCGCCGCCGCCCGAGTGCTGGCTTCTCTCGGTGCCCTCCGCCGGCCTGGCTTGTTGATGCCGGCGGGGCGGAAAACGCCCGGCGCGCGGGCCGCGAATGGGCGCTGTTGTGGAGCACGAGCGTCGTCGCTACGCTCCTCAAGCCGCTTTGGAGAGGAGCATCGATCCACGGCACTTCATGGATTGGATAAATCCGTGGACAGCGGATTGCTCAGCAGAACATTGGATTGGTCCAGATAAGAACAAATGCACGGAGCCCGCACATCAGAGCCGGATCGGATTTCATAATTATTCGGGTCACTAGGAAACCTTTGGACAGGAAATAAGCCATGATGTGGATCAGATTTGGGGGGTTTTAGGGCGCATCGACTGCTGTAGATCATGCAGCGTGTAGATCAGAATGTGTGTCATTTAAAGTGCATCATTTAAGGAATAAGCTAAGAGCTTGGACATATAATTTGTCACACAGTTTCTCACGTCTCACAACAAATTGCATTGCGAATGAAGGTTTTGAATTGTGACTTGCTGTTAATTTAGGAATCGTGAAATGTAAAGCATTGCATTCTGTTTGGTGCTTCCCAGATGCGTGATACGCTTCAGTGCAAGACATCTATAACCAACCTTCTCGGCCGGTAGTAGATGATCACTGCAACCAGAGTCTTTCCAAATGACTCAATGAATGTTGATTTGTGTAGTCACTCAGGATATTTGTATGGAATTTGTTAAAGTAGAACAATTACATATGCTGAGATATGCCACATCTGTCGGCTCACGACGACAAACTTGAAAACTTGGTCAGGATTTTATGAACATATTTTTGCTATAGACCGAACAGGATGGAAGTCAGGCAGAAGTTAAGTCAGCCAGGCAGGTGGCACTAGCAGGAGCTTACGAGCAGTGCAAACAAAGATGTTCATTCTGTCAACTTTATGAAGAGCGGTGCTGGAGAGCGGCAGATGCACGAATACGAAACGCACGCCAGCTGAGCGCTTTGAAAGCAATGTCATCGTTGAATGTACCTGATCGTTCTCGGCTGCAAATTTAGAAATTACAACAACACTTTTGGCTGATGCTGAGAAATCAACCTTGATTGAAACCTGCCCGACAGTCTGAAGCCTGCTGCCTGGTGAGCGCTTGCTCGCTGCCCTAGCAGCACATCACCTGATTCTAATATTGAATATGCACGCCGGCCGTCAGCTTTCCTGTTGTCTTGGCGGGTGCGGTGATCGACCGGCCCGGAAACCGCAGGCACGCTACCTTGGGGCACACCAAGGTAGCGTGCCCCCGGCAGCGACGGTCCACGATCACCTATGGCTGTCGGTCGTGTAACTTGACACCAGTTGCTCTAGTTGACACTGGAATCAAAAGGCTCTGAAATGGTGGACGCGTATGCATCATTCAGCCTATGGTCATATTTTGGGTGTTGTCTCATGCTGTTTACCAATGTCCAAAAAGAAGCGGGAGTTTTATGCCCCCCGCCTCCCCATGGGCGAATTTCGCGCACATAACCAATGCAATTAACGCGTCCTTGAAGCTCAATAAGTAACTAAATAAGCAGTGGCGAAGTTGTCCACTTCGCCACAGGACACTTCAGGTGGTCCAGAGTTTTACCACATGTATATTTGAGGTAAACGAACTGGTTTGGCGTACCTCAGATAGTCGTCTACTGCGATTTGTGCCCGTTACAAAATACTTTGACAGTACAACAGCCTAGAGCTACGCATTCACCTTCCCCGAACAGCACTGAAGATGTGCAACGCTTCCTACATTAGTTCACCGCACGTGATGCGTTACACTCACCCGCAGCTGTGCATTATGCCTCAGTTCAGTCGCCTGCTGTGTTTTATGCCTGCATTCATCTTGGAAAATCGAGAAGCAAAAAAAAAACGTTTGCATTTCTGACCGTTTGTGTGTATGCCATGTGTAATATGCTGGCATGGTAGATGCACTCCCATTGCGTTTTCAGGTTTCATATTCCATCCGCTGTGCGACGTCCATGGCTTAACCCGCGCGGGTTATGTTATGTGCTTCCAAGTTTTGTGCCCTCCTACAATGAGAATAATTTTTATTCCTAGGTTCTAAATTAAACTGATTATGTTTAATGGCTAAATAATCAGGCAAGCGTCGCAAAAACAGAATGAACTCTTTAACGCATGTCCCTCGAACTTTACGGAGGGTTAAGCACAGCTGTATGCACTTTTTGTGTTTGCATATGCATAAGTGCGTCTTTCAAAGATGTTTCAACACTTAAACATGTGCCGCAGATGTCAAAGACAGGCTATGACAGTACCTCGGCCCTCTGCACTGGGTGCCGAGTGCGATGCGCGCAGCATCTTGGCTCGTCCCCTGCATCAATCACTTAAACCCCGCGCAGCACCTGAGCACGGGCGGAAACCCCAGCGTCTACAAACCGACAACTGCTCTGAAGCCAGTGTCGCCGCTTTTTGCATTTGCATCATGCGAACTGACAGGGGCACGGGCGGAACCAACGCCAAGCGGTCCCGAATGTCGTTGCCTGAATACGATGGAGCTACAAAGCACGTATGTTGATCACTGTCACAGTCACGCTATGTACCCATCTTCGGTATCGCTTACCATCCGGGTGTTTATTTTTGGGCTTTGCTGATTTAGTAATCTGTTGCGTTAGTTGGCCTAGGTTGGTTGGTTGGTTGGTTGGTTGGTTGGTTAGTTGGTTGGTTAGGTGGCTGGTAGCTAGCTGGTGAGAATGGCAGTAGGGAGCAGGGCACCAGGCAGAAGTGAGGTAACATACAATGAGGAAAGTAATGCGAGTGGCAAGTGAACAACCAGCTACCAATAAGCCAATGGCCACAAGTACATCCACACGGCAACCGAAATACGAAGGTTGTGAGCCCAGGGTCAACGTTTTACCACCACTAGCATGCAACATTTTTACCCCAGTTTTCCAAGATGTAGCTTATTTATGGTGCCACGACTTTGAATTAGATACAGCGACGCAGCCGAGGGAGCGGCCAGCGTCCCGGGTTTATCCAAGGATAAAGGTTTTCATTTTTCATGTTTTGTGACAGATGTCCTGGCAGAAAGATAAAAATCGACGTGATGCGTCTCCTTGAGCTCCGTGCCTCTTTCTTCCGAACATTCTGGTAGCACCCGTGGTGGGTTGTTCAAATGCTGATGAATGCTCGATTGAAGGCAAACATCATGGGTAGTCACTGCATACTTCAGTTTAGGTCAGCGTCAAAATGCAACTCTATAGCATTGATATAGGCTTGTAGATCCTACCGAACCATAGCCCAGGACTAGACAAATGACCAGTATTTTTCACATTATTTATTATTAAGCTTTCAGGGAAACTTTTGTTCATCTCAACATTGTGGGTCACAAATAGGGTGAAAATTGTTTGTCTGGTTCCCTTATATAGGACAATCATTTCAATACCCCCTCATGGTATTAGTGCCAGTCAATGAAAGAATTTTAAAATATATTGCAGCAAAGCTGTGCATGGCATCCATGTCACTTCGAGGGTCACATAGAGGCATTACTTCATGCAACAATCAAAGCAAGACCAAGTCAGACAAAGTCTGCTCTGGTTTTTTCAACAACCAGTGAGCACGCTGTGCTCCACCAGCGAGCATAATTTGTTCAAACCTTGCAAGCCATATTGATAGGATGGCTTATAGCACCATCTTTGCGCAGTGACACATAACACTCAATTAAAAAGACGTAACGCATCTGTAAGCCGAATAGTAGTTCTGCAGTTGTGATGTTTGTGCAGTATTTTCTGCGCACCATGCTGTGTAATTTTGAATAACATGTCCACCCACAATGCACGCTGACTGAGATATTTTATTCTCCATTCATATAACGTCAGAAGAACGCTGCAACTCAAACATTTCAAAATGCTGACCTACTGCGCATAATACCACATAATACTATGCATAAATAAAATGCCTACTAAACATAATTTTACATCACCAACGCTCAGCACCTCACCACACTCATTTTCATCTAAGGGAGAGTAGAGAGGGTTGCATCAGTTTTCACTCTAAGCTCCCACTTACCATAACTACATGAGATAGAACTAAGATTCTTGTATTTGCAGAGACAGCTGTGACCATCAGCTGTACATGTAGCGGTAAAGTTTTGGAGGACACGCCCTCGTTTTTCGTTTTTTTTCTTATTTTTATTGATTGCTTCTAAGTAAACCCCATAGCGGGGGAAGTTGAACTTACGTTTGTTCGTGGAGTAAGTAGCATCGCAAGCAAACTGAGCAAACTAAGACATGCAGACTAAATGCGCTCCTCTGTGCTGTTGCGTAATTCGTCCTGATTGCAGCCTGACAAATTTTTGCCCCTTTAACAACCCTCGACATTTTGGAAGAAAGTTGGCACCACCTTGAAACCCTTGACTAGCAGATGCCATCTGCTTTCCAGTGCATACGACACATTTTCTTCCTCAGCACTCAGTATACCATTCGCATTGGTCTAGTTATGCTATAAGTCCTTAAGCACACATCAACACTGATCGCTATGAATTCCAACGATCTGCAAAAATATGTTTGTTGCGCTCACCCCAAGACGAGACGCGTGCACGTGTGTGACCGGAGGTACACTGGAGGGCACAGGGAGCTGCTTTGCGTAAGCTGAGTGACTCGGGACTGCCATCCGTCACATCCATTTGGAATAAGTCACCCGGATGCTACTTGGACATGATACAACTCACCCCACTTTGTAATATGTACTGTCTCCCGTAAAATCCTGCAGGCATATAATGTTTTGTCATGCCCATTCGTTCATATGCTAGGCTAGCCCGCAAATATTGACAAGCATTTCACATGATAACACCTGGGGTGAGATAAAAAAAATTGGCTTCAATGTTCAGCAGCTTTTAGAACTACGGGGGGGGGGGGGGTCCAGATAAAATTAACACGCACTCGGATAAGGGTCAAATTGACTCCCGAAGATTGTTGCATAATTGTTTCCGAACGGCGAGGCGTACCCACGCCAAATATTGCAAAGCTGTAGGCAATTGAATAGCGGATGTTTTGGTATTAAAAACTTAGTTGCATCTTATCAAGTCGTTGACCTACGGCAGGTCAAAATCAGGCCATTGATTCAGCGAAGTCAGTTTCTCGGCAACCGTCCAATTTTATGCAACAACGAAGTGCTAGACAAAGCCATGCTTTCTCTGAGATACTTTCCTAAACCATGACAACTACAAAAATCATTGACCTAGGGTCAGGTATATAGGTCAGACCAATGTCAAAAACCAACCTGTTTTATTACTCTCGGGATTGCTGTATGAGGTAGTTTCTGGCGCTCATTTCGTATTTATTGATAACAGGAACCGCGTTATGCATCTTCCATGGACATTGTGAAGGGCAGAATAGGTCATTAACCTAAACTGACCCACGTCAACACTTTGTTTTCAGGAGCATACTGTCTAGCGTAATCTTTATCAATTATTCAAGTGCAAAACTCAAAGCAGTCTTGTATGGTTTTGGTTACCATAATCTTCTAAAGATCAAACAACGTCACTGACCTTAAACGAGCACGTGACCTTTTTCTTAGTGCGGTTATCTAGATCTGGGGCATCTTGGAGACCAGCCTGGAGTTTGACCTTGTTTGACCCAAATAACACGAACTTGGACCTCGAACGTTGACTTAAGTGAGTTTACGCGCAAGCCAACACATCCTGTACATTTGGTGTGTCTAGCTCTCTTAGTTACTGAGATCTCAGAGGGTCAAAATGGCCCCCCTAAGATCTCGGGAACTAAGAAAGCTGAAGACACCAAATTTGCAGGGTGTGTTGACCTGTACATAAACTCACTTAGGTCAAAGTTTGAGGTCACTAGATCATGACCTTCTGGTCAAATAAAGGCAAACAAGGTCAAATTCCAGGTCGGTCCCCCAAGTGCCTCCAGAACCTAGATAACTGTTTCTAAGCAAAATTTGACAAGCTCATGTAAGGTCAGTGAACTTGTTTGACTTTTTGAACGTCATGGGAACCAAAACCATGTAAGACTGCTCTGAGTTTTGCATTTGAATAAGCAACAAAGATTACGGTAGGCAGCATGCTCCTAAAAGAAAGGTCGAGCGGGGTCATTTTAGGTCAATAACCTATTCTGAGCTCTGAAAACTCAATGGAAGATGTATGAGGCGGTTCCTGCCATCAATGAATTCAAAATGAGCACCGAAAACTACCCCATACAGGAAGCCCTAGGGTAATAAAACAGGTTGGTTTTGACCTTTGTCTGGTCTTCATACCTGACCTTAGGTCGACATAATTTGCTGATGTTATGTTTGTGTTGCCTAATAAAGCATCTCAAAGATGTATAGCTTCATCAAACACTCCGTTGTTCGCATCAGGTTGAACGATTCCCCACACATTGTCTCCGCTAAAATCATGGCCTGACTTTGACCTGTCATAGGTCAGTGACCTTGCAAGGTACATTTAAATTTCTTACACCAAACGATCCACTATTTAATTGCTAACAGCTCTGCAACATTTGGTGCAGCTAAGCCGCGCCGTTCGAAAACCATTCTGAAAAACCTTCGGGGGGGGGGGCAATCTGACCCCCCACCCGAGCGCGTGTTAAAAGAAATGGTCCACATTTGAAGATATTGCCCCAAGTACAAGACATTATAAAATAGCTCACTTGTAACTTTTATTGTACTTTTAAGTGGAAAAATTGCACCAGTTAAGATAACTTCTCTTTTAAGAAAAAGCTTTTCAATACGTCATTGTTTACGTCATCTTGCCTGGTACAACACTGATTGAGAGTCGACAACTGTATCTGCATTGGCCCTCATCGCCATATAGCTAATGAAATTACAGGATTTGAATGACATCATTATGATGTCAGGGATGTCTGGGTGATCTTGAAATGGTCGCCGAAAAGCCGCACATATTTGCGGCGTATGGCTGAGACAGCAGAGGGGTTTAGGTCTTGAGGAGGGCAGCGCTGTGAACTGCACCGAATAATCTTCAAGATGACTACTTCAGTGCAAAACCCCGTATAAACTTAGAGCACTCCTTTTAATTAAGTGTCCCTAACGCTGGCGGGAAATTTGCTGACAAGACCGGCATAAATTAGTTGTTGACAGGCAAAAGCGCACTATCGTGGTTGCAGTGACTTGGCGACTTTCCACAGAAACGAGGAGGCACGCCAAAAGGCCTGGGCGGACGGTTCCAGGGGCCCAGCCACAAGATGTTCTGGAAAAGAGCCACAACAAACGGTTCTGTTCGCGAACTGTTCCCCATGCTCCGACCTCCTAAGACCCGCTAGTCAACACTGATGATAGCATCACCAGACAAGAGCTGCTGCGCTACGTGAAACCCAGATGTTATGTTTTGTTTGACGACCCCTCACTCGCATAGCAGATAACTATGCAGTGGGCCCATTTGATAGCAGAATGGATATAACTGAACAACCGGGTGCAAGTGTAACTGAACAACAGTGGCAAGTGTATTAGTCACACAATCGTGACTGGTGGCGTTCTATTACCAATCCAATGACAAAGCACGATATCATCAGTCAGCGATATTTATCAGTTATTCCACGCCCGTCATATTGAAACGACAAAAGACACTCCAGATAGGCCACGTCGCGGTTCAGAATGAGCAAGAGCTGAACCTCTGGCAGGGTGTAGATTATGCGGTCGATTGTTCACGGTAATGCACCTCATTTTTAAGGAAATGTACCACATTCGAAGATATTGAAGAAATCATCAGATATGATGGAATAGGTTCACTTATCACTACTGGTATGCTTATCAGTGGAAAAGACTGTCCAAGACACCACAGTTTTTCTGTTTAGTAAATATATGCCTCAATACGGAATTGTTTGTTTACGTCATTGTACCTTGCACAACAGTGATTGAAGGCCAATTGATGGCCATTATACATGGAAATCGTCTTCACGAACGCCAGATATGTACGACTCGACAATCACCTTTTTATTGGCATTTGTCGTCGCACGAGCAATGAAATAGTAAGATTTGAATGGCGTTATCATAGCGTCATGGATGCCTGGGTGACCTTGAAATAGTCTTCCGAAACAGCCAGCTTGTTTGCGGGTATGTAGCTCAGAATCTAGATGTTTTAGACCTCAAGAGGGGCAGGGCTGTAAACGGCGCCAAGTGATCTTCCAGATGGTATTTCAGTTCAAGACCCCATACAAACGTGGAACACTCCCTTGAAGTCTGAAGGCGACCTTGGGCTTTTGAGGGTTGCTGGTTTTCCCATATGTTGTTGGATGCGGTTCTTGAGATTACCCCAAGGCATGAAGTCCGGGTGCGACAATCAGTTATGATTTCTTCCCTAGTGTGATGACTAGTCTGGGTCTATTATTGCGACGCTTGGACAATCTCGCAGATTTTGAACGTAACAGAACACACAGTGCAGTTTATTACTGAGAAGGAATGGTAACGACTGTTGGTCGACTTCAACTGTTGCAGAAACAGTGCAGACTACTGATCCAAAAGCTCCACATCAAGGACACAGTTAAAAACTCAAAAGACGCCTCATGTTATAAAACACGTCACATGAACCACTTTTAAGATTATTTGATGCCTACTGTATTCGAAATTTGCCCACCGCGGTGTGCATTTAGCTTTTTACTGCCGGTAGCCAAAGTCCTTTGAGGCTCATGTCGTTCAACTCAGAGCGAGATCAGTTAGACTACCAATATTAGCTCAGTTAATCGATACTGCGTCACCTCCCTCCAGGACAATCCCGATCCAATATGAGCCCAACTCCACGCCTACTCAGTCACGCGCGCACCTGCACCTCGTACAGGCGTCTCCGGTCCGCTGGGCACCGCTAATCGTGGGTGTATTCCCCCTCTCGCCTCCCCCCCCCCCCCTCCCCCTTAGCCCAACAATAGCGGCCAGTTGCAGGCAGCGCCGGCCGCGCGGACCGCAGCCGCAGCACCGACAGCGCGGCCGCAGCCGCAGCACCGACCGCAGCGCGGCAGTGAGCACCCGACGACGGCTGGACAAAACGACCGGCCCTGTCCACAGCGTGCGACCCGGGGGCGCTGAAGCGATCGGCCCCAGTCCACAGCGAGTGCCCCGGGGGCGCTGAAGCGACCGGCCCCAGTCCACAGCGAGCGACCCGGGGGCGCTGAAGCAACCGGCCCCAGTCCACAGCGAGCGACCCGGGGCGCTGATGGCTCGGCCGCTGAGCGGACGCTGGCTTCCGCGTGATCACAACTCATCAGTGAAAGAAGCGAGCGCGGTGCCGAGGCCGGACGGCCGCGCACCGTCTCGGTTTCCTGGGCGCCAACCGTTGCGTGCTGGATGCATGCATTGCGGCCACGTGCCGCGGGAGCTATGCTTGCAAACAATGCTGAGAGGCGTCATCAGGGACTCGCAGCACTGTAATCAGCCGGCCGATTCGCTCATTATGGGATCTATGAGGCGATGTTGGCTGCAGCACCGCCGCACGCGACGGGCAATGAGGCCGGCGGCGCTGCGCGGCGCTTCCGGTGTGGTTACCGCGCTGGGTCTGACCAATGACATTCAGCCACGCCTGAATTCTAGCAGCTGTTGAGATCATATGGTCAGACAGAGAGATCGGGCCATTTGGTCTAGCTTACGAAGCATAATGATCATTTTCTGCATGCTTCTTATGCATCGATTACATCACTGTTTTAAGTTCATGAGGTATCGATTTCGTTTCATTTTCAATTATTTTTCATGTTGTAAGGCCTGACAATACCATCAAACTGGAAGCCTCGGCTGCGTCACTGCAAAACACCGTAGTCGTCTTCACTGCCAAGCTTCGACAATTTACGCACGCGACGCATATAAACAAGGAATGTTACAGTAGGTAAAACGGACAGAGCGGCCGTCAGTCGTAACGCATTTCCCTTCCGTCAGTCAACTCCAGTTCTGACAACAATACCGCCAAATGAGATTGCATGAGTCGGAAAGGAAATGCATGTTATATTCGAGCATACTCCACTCACCCCCGCTCAGCTCAGCCACTTCAGCTCACGGCAAACCCTCTTGGGACGAACATTGCCAACGGCAATGAAAATGGAAACACGAGCATCACCAAGGGCAGCGAGCAAGGAAGGCGCATGCCCAATCAGCACCGCGGGTGGAGCACTACGACGTTTGATCTAGAGCGACCAAAGCTGATCATATCCCCCGAGTCGAGTTATGTGAGCAGAGGGGGCTCGCTGTGGGTGGAAGCGATCAATGCTGGACCAATACGCGTTATCATCCGCAGTCTGCTGGCAGATAGGCAGCAGGATGCGGACACGTTTGGCGGATTCGTCGGCATCACGGCGATGACGAAGCCTTCCCCCTCCTGACGTCATTGCCACTGACGTAGGCTAATGAGGTTTTGACCGCCTGTTTGCCTGGAGCTGGCAAAATGGAAACTACCACGTGCATTGAACTGGGACACAAAATCGATCGGCACTATAGTGCTGACAAAATCAGCTCTGGTTCAGCCCACAGGGACACGGACACCCTTTCAAACGATTGCATATTTTTCGGCAAACGCATTGTACCGGCAGATTGAGAAGGGCCCTTTATTTTACACATGCCTGATCTCACAGGGATACAATAGCCATATTCGTGAACTGCATAGTCTCTCAAGGTGGGGATTAAACGACCTCCCGAGCAACCAAATTTGAAACAAAAAGTATCATTGTGAATGCCTTCAGGCACTCAACTGACTGCCTGGGCTCATCTTGTCTTAGACGATGCAGGGTGACTGCGTTACAGAGCTCTACAGAAGCACTCGTCTTGTATGATAAGCCGTCCTGCCTGCCTTGTCTTAGACGATGCAGGGTGACTGCGTTACAGAGCTCTACAGAAGCACTCATCTCGTGTGATAAGTCGTCCTGCCTGCCGAGTGACCGTCCGGCTCTCCTCGGCCAATGAGAAGAACGTCGGCCACAATATTCACGACTCGAGCCTCGCCGTGAGGGTGAGAGAGATCGCATCACTGCACTTCTGGATACAAGTTCGCACAGAACAACTGGCTTCGCGTGAGCTCATGTCGAGCACAGCCCACAGCATGCATGGTGCGGCCAGTGCGCGTGACCCAGGACTGACCTCGTCCGTGGGCCGACTGGTCGCTGACGTGCCGTCACTGGTGACCAGGGGCCGCTTCACCTCCCGGTGGCCTCGGCGGTTCTTCACCAGGTTGTATAGCGTTTTCAGCTGGGGAGAACGGTGGCGTCATACAGGCGTGACCACATGAGCATATGGTGCTACAGTCTGAGTAGGGTGCTTTAGACGCGCGGGTGACGTCACACTAGACCACATGAGCATATGGTGCTACAGTCTGAGTAGGGTGCTTTAGACGCGCGGGTGACATCACACTAGACCACATGAGCATCTGGTGCTACAGTCTGAGTAGGGTGCTTTAGACGCACGGGTGACGTCACACTTGCTCGCTCCATTTGTATGACCACGGTACATACCTTCTAACAGTCCGCTACACATAGAAATGTATTGTTACACACCGCTACACATCCTTCGCCGATACGCGTCATAACACGCCCGACAGTGTTGTTACCGGCCGGTCACCACTGGCAGCGATGTAGGCCAACAGAAAAAGAAATGTCACTGAAAAATAATGGTCAATCGCACTGATAACAGGTGGCTGAAATTTACCATACTTCAGAATTTGGGATCACGACCTACAATAAATATAGGCAGATGAAAACGGAGTGTAAATTACTGTTGAGAAAATTTTGACCATCGACCGCTCCATTCCTAGTCGTCGAAACAGCTGGATAATTTTGTTTCAACTTTCAAGCCGTTAGACAAATCCACCATTCATGATTATTGTCTGGACGTCAAGCGCTCTCGAATCTGCCTTTCGTCCGTCGAATAACCCCCTCCCCGCCGATGGGGAGTAGTTTACGCCCCGATGCTGTCGCCGCCGAGTTTTAGTGGCGGCGCATTCTGGGGTAAAATGATTCCCTGGGGACCCGCCTGTGCTGTCCAGCGGACTCGCCAAGCCAGCCGTCCGCCTGGCTTTGCCGTACTGCACTCCATTAGCTCCGGGCTCGCGGCCACGCGGCGGAAACAGGCTGAGAGCCTACCCTGCCGCCGGCATACTGTTCCTAGCAGGTGTGCAGGTGCCACGGACGCGCTGAAAGCGGGCCGCACGCGCGCGTGACTGGTGTGGTGCCGACATACCGGGCGCTGGCGGGGAGTGCCGACTGGAGGGGCTGGCGGGGAGTGGTGGCGTGAGGGGTTTGATGGGGAGTCGCGACTGTAGGGTGCTGGTGGGGAGCGACGACTGGATGTTGCTAATGTGGGGCGGCGGCTAAAAGGTGTTGGTGAGGAGCGGCGACTGGCGGGTGAAGTAGTGAACACTTGTTCGGGAATTAGTTAAAATTTCATGTCAAAGCAAAGCAATTTTTGCGAATTGTTGCTCGGGGAATGGCCAGGTGTACGAGTGTCATTCTGTCCCGCTGGGCCAGGCATTGTACTGATTGCAAGCCTTCACACGTCACCCAGGTCTTACGGAGAAATGGGCTGGGGTTTACATGTGGGCAGCTAAGCACTCGATGCTTGCCAAGCGAAACACCAGCTGGTCGCCGGAGGTCTGAAAAATAAGCTTTACTCATGAAAGCCTAATGAGAAAGGGCGAAAGGTCTGAAGTCTGCACATTACGAGTGCATGGTGTTCCTAGATGCAAAGCATCCTATTCATTATCGAAGGTGAAACCACGTTTCGAGCACGAAAAACTTGTCTGGTCGGAATTTTAATGGTTTATTTTTCTTTATCTGAAAAACATGTCGTCCAAATAGTCCATTGGCAACATTTCAAGAATATGTTTGGCTTGCGTTCGCAGCTTCGGTAAAATGTGCAACGTCCCGTTCATGGCATGTTGACTCGATTTACCGTCCGTACTTTACACCTGAGCAAGCCAAGCGATGTTCTCCATCCTAAAATATGAGCAGTCAAAGAGGTCCGTCCTGACGTCATGCTTCGTTCTTGTCTGTAAAATTTTACATCACCGCGCATTTCAACCGAAACGCCCACCGATTTCTGAGATTGCTTAATCCTGTTAACGCAAATTAACAGCATTTACCGTAGAATTGCCGCTGTGCATACCTAGCATGTTTCTTAAGATGCCCGGTGCTGAATATTCAACACATCTCTACCATTATTTTATGTTGTGATATGCAGTAGGAGTCTACTTGTACGGTGTAACATTCTATGTCGCTTCTCTCACCGCGCATATTTCAGTGTACGTTTCTCAGACAAATCTCCGCGCACATTTCTGGTACACTGCCTGCAGCTTCCATATCAGGTCCTTCCAGCATGCACATATCCCGGAATCGGATGATTTGCTGTGTCTGGTGCAGTGAAGCACCGGCGGGTACCATGACACCCAGACGCGCCACAATTCTCGGTGGTCCGTCTGTCACTGGACGCTGGGACCGGTGACTCCCGATTGTGCGCCGCCGCAGGACCGGTGACGGCTAATCGTGCGCCGCCGCAGGACCGGTGACGGTCAACCGTGCGCCGCCGCAGGACCGGTGACCTCCGACCGTGCGCCGCCGCAAGACCGGTGACCTCCGACCGTGCGCCGCCGCAGGACCGGTGACAGCCGACCGTGCGCCGCCGCAAGACCGGTGACCCCCGACCATGCGCCTCCGCAGGATCGGTGACGGCCGATCGTGCGCCGCCGCAGGACCGATAACGGCCGATCGTGCGCCGCCGCAGGACCGGTAACAGCGGACCGTGCGCCGCCGCAGGACCGGTGACGGCTGATCGTGCGCCGCCGCAGGACCGGTGACGGCTGATCGTGCGCCGCCGCAGGACCGGTGACGCCGTGATCCGCGATCGATCCGCCGACCGCACGCCCGACGAACGGGGGCCACCGGCCGACGGACGGTCTCGGCGGGGTGCCGTCGGCTCCGTCCCCCCTCCCCCTCCCCACCTCGGTCATTGGAAACCGGCGGCCAGCCGGGCGCGCCCGGGGGCGTTACGTCAGAGTCGCCAGTGTTGAGCTTGCCCGGCATCACACCGGTCACCAATATTCAGCCAATGCGACGAAGCCAACGGGTGTCACCAAGCCCTGGTCGCGCTGTATGAGCGGCCAGTCTCCAACACAACAGCCGCCCGCGACAGACGCGTACCAACGCCGCTCCGACGGGACCGTTCCAATACGGCGCCGACAAGGCTGTTCGAAATGCCGCGATGCAAATCCTTCATTGGGCGCCGGCGGTGGCGTGGCGTGCTCTCCCGAGAGAGGGCCGTCGCCGGATGCCGCCGAGCCGCCTCCGCGATGTCTTCTCCACCGATGGGGAGCGCCTGGCGAGATGGTGCCTGCAGCCCTGTCGGGCTGCCGTCGCCCGCGTCGACGCTCGTCCAGAGCGTGAGCGTCATCGCGCCCGGGCTCCCGGTCGCCGGAGTCGGGCCGCCTGAGTCCAATACCCATTTGGGCGCAGGAAGAGCATTATTTTATTAAAGCGGCGATGAGTTCTGGATGGCTCCATTGTGCGGCGTGCCGAGGAGATGGGATGAAGTTTGAAGGTGACCGGGAGCTGGCGGCGGCTGAACTCCAGTGTCGTCGGTGATTGCACAGGTCCCCGGGCGGCGCAGACGGGCGACCAGTGGCGACCGGTGGCGGCCGGCACTGGTGAGACCGACTCCGGCGCGGGCAGCCGGCCAGAGGCTTCCACCAAGGGCGACGCCATTCAAGTGCTCAGATCTCTGAGGTAGATCAAGGAAACGGTATGCTGGGAGGGGACATAGGAGTTTGCTATGATTTGGGGCAGCATCAACAACAAGGCAATCATGTAGCCGGAAGGCAATGACTTCCGCTAGATGGGACAGACGGATATCATTTGAATGTATTTGACGACATGTTTTCTCTTCCCTCATACGGTTTGCATCGGTGCGATGAAATCCAATTTCAGGTTATTCGTATCGATGCGGCTCAGCCACATAATGTGTTACCCTTCCCCATAACAAGTTCCTTTTCATTGTCTTAGCCAGACAATGGTCCCTCAATAATTGGTCTCGGTCTACTTATCCATAATCAATTGAAAACAAAGATTATAAAACGCGCCTGACAGACTCAAACAAGTATTCTGACCTGTTGCTTCCCATCAGCTCGACCCACCTCGTGCGAGCCCCGCTCCGGCCTGACCCGACCCGGCCTGCACCACTGACCTGCCTGCGCAGCTCCAGCATGAGCCGGCGGGCCGGCGCGTCACCGGACGGGCCCCGGCACGCCACGCTGACGTGCATGACGTCACTATACGTCACGACGCTGACCGAGACCACGGCGGTCGGCGGCGGCGGCTCCAGCGGGAACAGCGCCGTCACCGTGCTGCCGCCCACCTGTCGAACCGGGATAATGTCAGAATGACGTCATAGGAGCGCTGAGTGCTTTGCTGCGTAGTACGCTGGATGAAAACAGCCATGACAGGAGGACTGACGAGCTCCGTGAGATCGCCAGCACTATCAGGGACCACCCGTCAAGACCGGTGAGGCGACACATTTTGGGTCGGGAATCGGGGACAGCTTGGCCGCGGGGCACGCGGCGCCGGCCGAGGCTCACCGGGTCGCGACAGGGCGCCGCTCCGACTGGTGCCCCGGCCAACTCGGGACGTTTCAACGGCAGTGCTTTGGCGGAAGTGGCGCTCGTGTTAGGCCTTACTTACGGCAGCCGTCGCCGCAGCGGACATCATCAGGGTTGTGGATTACGTTGGCCATACACCCTCGTGCTGGAGGTCTCGAATTTACACCATACATCACCTGGATTGGATCGTTCAACGTGGATTGCCCAGCAAAGCAGCGGTGAGACTGTACTGTATGCACGCGTTTTCTGAAAAACATCCTGTGCTTGCGTCGTTCACGACACACAGACCAGAACGAGGAAGACTGAACTAACCCAGAACGAAGAAGATTGAGCTAAGCCAGAACGAAGAAGATTGATTTCTGTTGATACTCGTAAATTTCATTATTTCTCGGACACCGAGGTAGGGATCACTTATGTATTCGAGAAGCACCATGCTTGCGTATAAAAGGCACATATTTCAGCAATGGTAGAATGAATGTCAAGCAAATCATGCGATTATAGTCTTTAATTGAGAGATGCAACTGCACTGACTGGGGCACTTCCGGGTTACCTGGGGCAAGTTTTCCTCTTCATTTCTCAGAATCCATGAAACAATATCACCGATTCGAAGTGATTCGATGACTGAATTTTACGACACGGACAACAGCGTTTTTTTGTTGTTTTTTTGGGGTGACCCGCATGCTACCGATGATATCACAGGATAAGACAACTTCAGCTATGCTGGCACAATTGGGATCACTTGGCATTTGGAGTAAAACAAGCATATATCCATGCGCCTCCAAAATATGGACGTTCTGGTACGATGGCTGCACAGTCCATGCGAGATAGAAGTCAATGCGTTACCTGCACCAGCGAACATATTTTGAAGCATCGGACGTGTGCAATTTTCCAAACATGTTGAACGTCGGCGTCGTTTCCAATTTTAGACGCCGTGTGACTGCTCACTCGGCACCCATGTCAGGTCGAACATGGTCGAACATGGCCGAATTGTGCATCTGGGACATCGATACAATGTTTTATGTCCCTGAGACACAATGAAGCCAGGAACTCTTAGAGCGTACACATTTCCTCGCTGCGGTGCTGTGAGTCGGTTTTCATTGGGTAACACATAACCCAACGCGACTAAAAACACAACCATAAGCTAGAAGTTTATCCACACCACGACCTTTTCTAGCATGCATGTAAGGTGGGAATCCCACAGATGGTACAAAAGCAAGGCATTTCTACGATTCCAACATAAAATGGAACCCACAGCACAGTGGATACAAAGTTGACCTTACAAGGTATGACGAGTAAAGCGATGTGCAAACGTGTTCTCGTTAAATCATATGTGATAGTTAATGCCTGAACTTCGCATAAAAACGTCAGCTTCCTGGCAGGTTATTGGTACGTGCACGACACGTATAAATACCTTTTTGACTTTTTCCTTTGACCGCGAACTTCTTCAGACGGTCAACAGCGAAACCCATTATTGGCATATTATGACCTGGCGTAAGAACGGGGTGAATTGGCGTAAGTCCTGCATCCTGCAACATGTTGCAGCATGCTGTTTGTCGAGTTATCGCAATGGCAAGGCCTCATGCAACGCTCTTGACCTATTCTCATAAGCAAGTCGTCACGAATGAAGCAATGCCGAGAAGACGAAAAACCTCCAAATTCGGCGCCTAAAATAGTGGCTACGACTTACTTGAACATAATCTACCGTGACATTGTCGAAATCACTTCGACCCAGGCAGCTCTGTTGCTCATTTAGGGGCAATTACAAAGCCAGGCTGTTGGTGCCATTCACTTGGATGTTATGGCACAAGAATGTTGGGAAAGAGAAATGTTCCATGTTTATGTGGAGCACAGAAGATGCCGGGAATGCCTCGCGTTATTGCGTGTGCTCATTCTGGGCGCTCCGAACCAGCTATCTCTTGATGTTTATTACGTCGACGTAGATAGTCCCCGTCTCAGGGCCAGAAAGATTGCTTTCGGAAATCTCCAGAAAAAAATGCCGGACTAGTTGGAAGAAGTTCAAACAGTTCGTCCGACGTTTGCGCCAAACTTACAAGTTCACAGGAAACGTTGCGTGCCTTCCCAAACTCATAGCGTGCATCGAAAACAGCGTCAATGAGCCCACCGAACCTCGGCCAGTTAGGCTAACCTGAATCATAGGGATTTGTGACCACAAATTAGCAGCCCACTGCCCCTGCTTCAAACACGCCCCGATGATGGCCGTCATTTTTACGCAACAGGCTGGATGGATCCAAATGCGCGTCAGGTGGAGCGGGCGCTGATGAGCTAACCGCGCGGGGTTCTCAAATGTGGGAATGTGCGAGCGCGATGTGGGCTAACATTTGTACAATATTCTCTCGCAACTTGAGTACTGTACACGAACTACGTGCTAATTTCTGCGGTGCATGACTTTCGTGCATTCGGATCCTTTCAGTCACGGTCCTGAACAAGACGATCCAGAAAATGTGTTTCGATGCTCTGTGGTGCGGTTTCTCATTGCAATGTATTAGTATCCTCCGCCTTTCTGCGAACTCCTTTCCCACAACCCTCTCAAGGTAAAACACCAAAGAGGGATCGGAAGACTGTAACAACCGATAGAAAGAGGCACCTCAACTTCAGTTTCGTTGCCGTTAATAATCCGGGTGAACCTGAGTGGCCATCTGATAAGTACCATGATCAGCTATGCTCTTGCACGCATTCATCGTTTATACGTGTTTATGACTAGAAAGGCAGTGAGATCGTCAGCAGCCTTGGTTTATTTTGCGAGAATACCTAACGAACGCCAAATTCACAAAGAATAATCTGCCACTGGTGTCCTTCATTGTATTAGCTATTGCATTGCATAGTGTGAAATGCATTCGCCTCCGACAGGAGACCTCATTGAGTCTGATGACCGCATTTAAGCTCGATAAATCACAGCACCGCTGGCCGCGCGGCGTCACAAATCGCCCGGCCGGCCGCGCGCAAGCCCCGGACGGATATTGAGGCGTAGGGCAGCCGGCCCGACATGAAACGGTAGCCGGCTGTCGCTCGCGCGCCGGGCCGCCGCCGGCCAAACCGATTACTCGTCGAGACAGGTGCAATTAATGACGCCTGCCGGGCTCCGATCCGGCGGCCCGAGTCTGGTTCACGATTGCCAATGGTGCCGGCATGACTCGGGCGTCCCCTGCCGGGTGAGGCAGACGCTTCCCCGCCAGGCGGACCACTGAAGCAAGCGCCTGGGAAGCGGAACGAAGCGATGCGAGGCGACGCGCCGCTTCAGTCGACGGTGTGTGCAAAGGGTGGACAGCGCTTTACTTTGATGGCGGTGTTAATAGGCGGCGATAAGTGTGTGAACAGAATGCCCTATATGACTGATCGTACCGTACGCTCTAGAAGTTTCGGATCGACGCTCGAGCCTTTGCAGGCGGTCGACGTGATGAGGACAGCTCTGATGGGACGCGGCCGACAGGTAAGTCTTACACCGAAATATCACGCCAGTTAGCCCAGAATATGACAATATTATATAACATAGCTCGACTATCACATTATAATAGCTATATGATAAGTGGCGGCCACTTAAGTCGACGCTTGGTATGTTTATTTAACTCCAAAGGGAAAACGCGCCAAGCTACCGGATGGCACAACAAAAAGGTCCCCAAATTTAACGGTGTACTTCTTCGGATTGGAAAAGGAACAACAATGATATTCTAGCAGGAAATTTTGAACTACATCAAAAGATCACTCACATTTTCTCACAGATAACTTTAAAAAATGTAGAGATAGCATAGCATTCACTTACCTGAATTGCATCATTCTTAAGATTTTGCAACTTTAATTGATGTCGAAGGTTTCATGGCAAAACAGCAGTGCGTGCCAGAAGTATGACAGCAATTTAATACATTCGTTGCTGTTCTTCAATCTGTCCCTCCAATAACGGTCTACTAAGCAGCGCAAAGATGCCTTTATAGATAAATGGACGCTAAAATGCAAAGTCTATCTACATGAACCGTGCAGAGACGGTTCTCAAGGAGAAATGTGTCGAACCATCAAGGACTGCTTCGAGCAAAAAGACGGCCGACGACGTCTTCTTATGGCTGAGTTTCCAAAGTTTCAATGCACAAGCCAGGATCAACTGATTTATGCGGGAACTTGAGAAGAATGCTTCCTGTGCCAACAGGCCGAGGAGTGGCCGAAGCACAACACTGTCCGAAGACCAGCTGGGCGGGGTGGATGAGCTGGCCTGCTCTTAAGAAGACCGGTCTGACACCTGGAGCCTTGAGCCTGGATATTAAGTCTGGAACCCACCTGAGCCTCCTGAGCCATTTCGCGGTTATTTAAGCGGTTTACAACTCCGCCGATGTCCGGCGTCCGGCACGACAAACTGAGATTTCTAGAAGATTAACGACGGAAAAGTCGACAGTAATTTTCAACGATGACGACTTCAGCTTGACATGTCGTTGAGCGCTTAGAAGAACCGTGATTACGAGGTGCGGTTCCAGCTGTACGCTCAGAACAAACGTGATTGCGAGGCGCGGCTTCAGCTGCACGCTCAGAACAACCGTGTCTGCGAGGCGCGGTTTCAGCTGCACGCTCAGAACAACCGTGGTTGCGGGGCGCGGTTCCAGCTGCAGGCTCAGAACAACCGTGTCTGTGAGGCGCGGTTCCGACGAGCTGGCTGTGCCATGACCAATTAAGATTTTCGGTAAAAGCCATGGTTAGCTTGGGTGTCGCCGGAACGGAGACGCTGAAATTTCAGTTTTACTCATCGAAGACGCGTAAGTCGGATCGGCTGCGTATATTCGCTTGCTGGAAGAGAGGCTACTGCAGCGCTACGTGGAATTTCTCCACCCAGCCGGCTTTATTTTCCGTCAGAATGACGCCCAATCATACACAAGCCGGCTCACACGGGGGATACTCACTTCGAATGACTGCCAAACCCCTGGCCGGAGTCCTCTGGACTACTGCGTCTGGAATGCGCTAGCGGAGGATGTGTAACGTTCTTGTCACCAGAAATTCTTCATTCTGGCCGAACTAAAGCAGGCTTTCATGGCCACATGAGAGGAGATGTCACGAGATATCATATATCATATGTTATGAGGAGCAGCATCCATCAGTGGAAGCAACTGTCAAATGCTGTGGTTCTGGCTGATGATGGCCGTCTCGCTTATGTTTCCAATAAAATACTAGGAAGAAATATTTTACAAGTGTGTGTTTCTGCGCTGGCAACGCAAATCCACGGATTACGTTGAAATTCAGCACGCACGCTCTCTATCGTATTTTGCTACGACACGCTGGCATTAGATCCTTAAATCTATATGTTTTCTTAAGTCTGTTGCGTATAAGGGGTCTACCCGGTATGCTGGGAAATAGCCCAAGTGGTTCATACAACCTTTCTGAACGGAAATGGTAGTGTACTACACGCAAAACAGGAGTCGTTAAGTTCCCTCCAAGATGCAATCGTGTGGCGTACCTCTACCAGAATCACAGACATCACCCACACTCGAAACCCAACCAATCGAGCCAAACTAAATCGGCTCACCTGTAACGGTGCCTCCGGACCGGCGAGGTTCGCCAGCAGCACGCTAGATGGCAGCACGATCGAGCTCTCGGCCAGCCAGCGCGCCCAGCGGGCCGGCAGCAGGGTGTAGAAGGCGTGCGTCAGGAGACGGCTGACGGCCGTGTCGGCGGACGTCTTGAGGTCGTCCATGACCCGCCGTGCCGCCCAGAGCCGCGGCACGGCGCCCTCGGTACGCGTCGGAAGCGCCACGCGCGCCAGGCTGCAGCAGTTGTTCAGCCGCAGACGCCAGCGAGGCTCCTCGTGGCGCCGCAGGTCCACCGGGATCACGGCCTGTCAGTGAGAGGGTGGGAGCGTGAGGGGACGCCAGGCGCGGAGCGCTGCGGACTCAGCGGCATCGCCGTGTGTCGAGAGAAGGGACGGCAGGGCACAGCGGCAACAGCGGGGGTACTAGCGGCACAGCTTGGGGGTGGCAGGAAGCGGCGGCAGCGGGGGTACCAGCGGCACAGCCTGGGGATGGCAGGAAGCGGCGGCAGCGGGGGTACCAGCGGCACAGCCTGAGAGTGGCAGGAAGCGGCCGCAGCTGGGGTACCAGAGGCACAGCCTGGGGACGGCAGGAAGCGGCCGCAGCGGGGGTACCAGTGGCACAGCCTGGGGGTGGCATGAAGCGGCCACAGCTGGGGTACCAGCGGCACAGCCTGGGGGTGGCAGGAAGCGGCCACAGCTGGGGTACCAGCGGCACAGCCTGGGGACGGCAGGAAGCGGCGCCAGCGGGGGTACCAGCGGCACAGTCTGGGGGTGGCAGGAAGCGGCGGCAGCGGATTTCAGAGTTCCACTGAGACCACAGTTTGAGAAGGGATGGGGAAATGGAGTGCAGGCTCTTGCATGTTTACTGAATTAGGGCTTACGGGCAGCGAGGACACCGCTGAGGCGAGCGCACCGCAGGTCCACCGCCAATAAAGTCTGTGGTCGAAGCCGAATGAAAAGAATGCGGTGGGACAACGGGACCTATGCTCCCTGGTTTCACCTGTCTTACATCCTACCAAAGTTTAAGCCCGTGATATTCCCCTCGTTCAGGCCAGACGAGATGCTCGCCAGGTGACCACAGGTTAGCCAGCGCAGCTTGTGGCCGGGATATGTCGGGGGAGCGTTCAATGTCCGCCGTCGGCGCATAGGTCACGCGGAAGCTTGGCGCCCCGTCCGCAGCTCAGGCCCGGGTCGGCACGTGGCGAACTGCTTTGTGCCAGACATGGAGCAGTTTCAGCCGTTTCTAAGCTCTCACAATGATCTCTCAGCCATTACCGACCTTTCAAATTCCAGGAACGATCTGAAAGTATGTACCAAACATTTGAAAGCGAGCCAATTCCAAAGCAAACCTTTAACGTGCACTTCTTGGACACAAGCTTCGACTGTTCTAACGGGCAACGCTTGCGTATATTGAGCGTTTATATAACTAAATCATTCATAATGAAAGAAATGAATGAATGATAAAAAGTCAAAAATAGTGTGCTGTGATAATAAATGATAATGAACAAAAATGTTAAATAGATAAATAGATGAGTGTTAGTGATCCCCTCACCTTTACGACGCATTTCACTGCTACTGTCGTCAGCCTCGCAGCACCGCCGATGCCGATGGTCATAGGTCCACCTCACCGCGCGTGTTTTATTCCATTCCAGAAAAACACACTGGATGTGGTTTTGACCATGCAAAGCGTGCCTGGGACCATCATTTCCTCTGAGTCGGAGCGCGCATTTTTGCAACGGCTTCCAATGACGACCGCCAGCCCGCCACGCAGCCGCGTTGCCTTAGAAACGCCTGTTCCAGCTGCGACACTGGCAGCCGGCCTCGCGGGCGGGCAGAGTCCAGTCGTAATAGATATTGAGTGCCCAGTGTGTGTCCGCTGGCTGGTAACGTGGCCGTCCGGGTCAGAGGTCCAGAGTGGCATAGGGAGGTCACCGGACCAGTCAACTGACGGGCAGCAGACACCAGCCTAGCCCGATGTCCAAATTTGTTGAGGGGGGTTGTGAGTCCAGTAGGAACCGGTTGCTGCTTGATGTGGGAGGGCTGGATACGGCAGGCTTTAACCTCGATGCCAACTCATTCGTTGTATGATGGGGTTATTTGGTACTCTTTGTGTATGCATGACTTTGTACCCTTCATCACTGTCCGCTGTTTTTATTTATTCTTTATCTTTCCGACAAATGGCCAGTAATAGCCACGCATTTGTATGTGGAGGGTTAGCTGACGTCCAATAGTCCAGCTGGGCACGCATAGGTCAACAGTTCGGCAGAAGAGTACATCAGCACTGCCGGTGGTTCCGTCCGGTAGACAAAGGTTGTCGGCTCGGCCATAGGTACATTTCGGCGGACGGAAGGCACAGGGCCAGCCCGTGGTCCAATTGGCAGACGTCAGATGCTCCGAGATCCAATAAATCCAATCCAATTCGGCGGCGGACCGTAGGCCATCAGCTATCGCTGCAGACCGACCAGGAGCCAAAGCCCGGTCTCGCAGACAATGGCCTTCTAAGAATACCTTTGTGTAGAGCTGTATGTGGTGAACTAATAACGAATGCCTAATATATAACGAATAACGAGACTTGAGTTGCCGCCTTGCACGGATGACACCTGTCGCCCCGGAGCGCTTCGGTTCCGCGGTGGAGAAGACTTCACCAGTGACAGCTTTTGCTCCTTGTTGCTCTTCCGAGCTATACACGCGGATTCCTGTACAGCGCACGGCAAGCAGCACTGTGTTATCTATACGCATAATGTCGCGTACGAATGCACTCAACAGTTTACGGTGACAAAGGACCACTGAAACGGGAAGCCATTTTAAAAATGTGCAACCAACCGTACCATCAATCTTGCAAATTGGACTGTGCGCAATAGTTGGCGTCCCGACGATGGCATAAACGCAGCCAACTGCAGTTTGGTCGACCCAAAGCTGTTCACATCAACTAACTAGATCTTTCGCTGACAAGTTTAAACCTTTGATTCGACTTATAGTCGGCTCTTTCTTGCCCTTCTTTTGTACCAAAACTTGTACACAGGTTGGTTAATTTATGCCACCTTAAACAGGGAATATATCATTACGTAAATAACTATCACCGTGGAAGTCAGTGCATAAAAACCGCGTAGTTGTGAGCCACGTATGTAAATGGTGCGACTGAAAGAAGGCATTTCCATTCGACAATCACGATATTTTTCGCTTCGGAAACAGCCGATCCTTATGTAATGTTCCGCGAAGTATGGTGTTCAACATTGACCCCGTGGAAGCCCATGACGAAACAACGGCGCCTGGGGGCTGCACGCGACGGCCCAAGGGAGCAGTCCAATATGTTTCGTATCTTCGATCTTCATCATCAAAGAAGATGGCAATGAGCTGTCCTGTCTTCTCTGCTATAGTCCACCAGCGACTCGTGGAACGAGTCAACGACGAGATAGCGAATGAATGCACGAGCAGCTATTCATCAGTTGTAGTCGGATTTTCTCCGGTTGATATGATAACGTACGGTAGATGGAGGTGCTAATGTCGTCGTGCTGTCCCCGCTGGGTGGCTCCATGCATACATTGCACTTCTTTGTTGAATGTCTTTGACCCACATATTCCATCTGGGAGGTTCAGCATCCTGCTCAACTCTGGCCATCGGTCCAACCTTTATGGGAAGCTGGTCAAGGCCTATAACAAATCGTTATTCATCGTCTACGATAAATGGGGCTGAAGAGACAGAGAACAGGTTCTGGAGAAGTTGGCGGGTAACGTTCACTGAAAAGTCTGAGATATGTGATTGTCCACAGATGGCGTACTTATCCACAGAACTTGGCGTAAATATAATCAAGTGTTAGAAGGCCTATTGGGTACGAGGCATCTTGCCAGAGTTGAATAGCCGCTGATCGTTAAACCTTAAACCGATGACTTAAGTCATAGATCGATCTGGCTGTTTTTATTCAGAGTGCAGGCAAACAAATAGCAAAGAAAGAGAGACAGAAAAAGCGCGAAGTTTTGTTCAAAACCGTCTTCAGGTAAAGAGGTTCGGGAACGTACAAGGGCGCCAGAGGCGAATGGGCAATGTTATCCTAAAGTAACACGACGAGACGTAGACTGAGAAGTTTCGTAGGTCAACACCAGGTGGTCTCTCACTGCGGGTAGTCTCGCCACCTTTCTTGCATGGCTCGCAGAGAAGTAGAAATATGTTTTTGTGTTTAGAATGCGGTTCTGGTCTCTGATTAAAGGGAATTGAGCTATTTTTGGTTTTGGCCGCCTTACATACCTACATACATACGCATCACGACTGGAATAATTGTTCAGACTTCCGTCCTCGCCTGGCGTGTTAGTGCATGCACATACTAGCATGCACACATACCTAAGTGTCACTATGCACATAATGTATGCATACTTACCCACAAGACGAGGACAATAGTCAGAACAATAATCCTATTCGTGATCTTAACACCTCATCTCAATCCGTCTGTAACAATGCTTACTGCATCTTTGTGCAATGCTCCGTTTCGTTTCGACGACGATAAATGCAGTGACATCCGACATCCTGGAATCGCCCCTGCGTAAATTTCCTGTGGCTTTCCTACAGCAGGAAATTGGTGTGATGCATTTCCCTCCTGTCTCGTTCATTCCTCGTTTTTCAATCGGCGTTGAAAGCCTGGTTATTCTGTGGTTTAAAGTTCTCGTTTCTCGCTACGGATCTCAACGATTAACAACGTATTCAAAGCGCCGAGTTTCACTTTTGAAACCTTTAAGTCGTGTTATCTTATCTGTGTGCGTGCGTTCACGTAGCTTTTGAAATCTTCTCATGAAGTCGGCGAGAAATGTAGCAAATCTGCGTGAAGATCGGACAACAAAAGTATTCCGTGAATATATAATGGATTTAGCAAAAGATCCGCATCAGCGGTTGACGTCCTACTGAAAGCAAATGTATGCACTGCATCGGTGCCTTCTGAATAACCAGTTAATTGTAATTATATGAGTGTTACAGCATTATATGAGTTGTGTTACAGCGGCCATCGCTGTACCTACATTAACACGCGCTCGAGGGGGTCAACCTGACCCCCCGAAGGTTTTTCCACAATGGTTTCCGAACGACACGGCGTAGCCGCGCCAAATTTTGCATAGCTGTAGACAATTGCATAGCGGGCCGTTTGGCATCACAAATTGAGATGTATCTTGTAACGTCGCTGACCTATGGCAGATCAAAGTCAGGCCATGCTTTCAGCGAAGGCAATTTCTAGGGAATCCTTCAATCTGATCCAACAACGGAGTGCTAGACGGAGCCATACATCTCTGAGATGCTTTCTTAGGCAACACAGCAGTTGAATGAGCAAATTAAATTGACCTAAGGTCAGGTATGAAGGTCACACCAAGGTCAAAACCAACCTGTTTTGTGACTCTGGGGCTTGCTGTATGGGATAGTTTCTGGTGCTCATTTCGAGTTTATTGATAGCAAGAACCGCATGATTTACCTTCCATTGACTTCTTTGAGGTCATAATAGGTTACTGACCTAAAATAACCCGGGTCAACCTTTTTTTTAGAAACATGCTGCCTAGCGTAATCTTTGTCGCTTAGTCAAATCCAAAACTCAAAGCAATTTTGCTCACCTTGGCCTTTAAAAAATCAAACGAGGTCACTGACCTTGAATGAGAATGTGATCTTTTGGTTAGAAACGATTATCTCGGTTCTAGGGGCACTTTGGAGACCAACCTGAACTTGACATTGTTTGACATATTTTGACCCAAAGGTTATGACTCATGAACCTGAAACTTTGACCTAAGTGAGTTCACGTACAGGTCAACACACCCTATAAATTTGGTGTTTTTAGCTTTCTTAGTTCCCGAGATCTCAGGGGGTCAAATTGACCCCCCCCCCCCCCTCTCCACCCGAGCGAAGGGTATCTAGCCGGCCACCTGGGCGCGTGTTAAAGCTAGGTTACCTGACCTGCATGGTCCCATTCCAGCCTGTGTCATAACTGTGTATTTCTGGATAAATATTTGGGAATGGTTTGCTCCGTGCGCACGTATCAAGATAGCATGGAAGTCATATCAGGTTTCCATGGTGAACGCGCTTTGGAAGTGAAAGAAATCGGCGTGCCCTGAAGTGTCATGCCTTCCTCAGACGCTGACAAACGCCTTGTTCTCTCGACGTCTGGCTTACCTTTTGAAGCGCCGTCACGTTCAGCCGTTCTACTCTTGTGCAAAAGACCTTTCCGAAATAGCCCAGCCCAGATTTCCCACGGCAGGCCTGAGACGGGTTCCCACGGCCACCGACGGGTCGCCAGGCTGTGGTGCCTGAAGCCGCCCAGTTCCGCCACAACGGAGCATTAGCCTCCCGCTGGGCGCTCCTTTACCCTGTCTGCTGTCGTCGAAGGGGCGCTGGGACGGATCGCTTGGTTCGATTTGGTTCGGTCAGGTGCGGTTCAGCTATGCTCGGTTCAGTTCAGTTCGGTTCTCTTCGGTGCCGGGCCGTGCGTTCTGGTCCGATCCGGTTCGAACCGAAGCGAACTGCCACTACGGTACCAAAGCTCAGCCCTGGCTGCTGTCATCGGCTGTACAGCCCTTCAGCGCAAGGGATGGCGGCTGCTTAGCTTGTCTCCCTGAATGTATCGTTGTAGTGCACCTGCGCCAATGTACATGAAATACCCTAACCTGCGCCTGGTCGGGGGCAAGTTGATTTCTCCTCTAAGGGTTTTCGAGCACAGGTAAAAAGCGAACGTTCGCGGCAACATTAATTTCTCAGTAACTGTTCATCTATCAATTTGGCATCCGTTGCACAGGTTTAAATGTTTGATCTACCAAAATCAGGGACCTCAAAAACCTAACATATAACTTATTATGGGTCGTTTGCCATTATTCAAACTTACTGTAGTTCCTGAGCATGACAGTGCCTACAGTTAATTCATTTCAGATTTTTCGAAGCACTCGAGGTCAGTGACTTATGGTCAGGTAAATTTTTGTTATTTTTCGCAGGAATGAAAATTTGTACGAGCTTTTGTATACTTTTGGTGTTTGAACATGACCAAAACAGAATGCCAACTCTCATGAACAACCACCATATGACCACAGAGCGTATGACCTTGGCACAAGCCATAACCCAGAGGGCACCTCTATGGGTGCCTTCTGAAAACTCATACTGAGCTCAAAATAGGCAGTTTTATTGGGTAATCTTGGATGCAGGGCCGGAGTACTCCAATGAAAACATGTGATATCATAATAACGCGCAATGAAGTCACAATAGGTCATGTGAGGGCCTACAAGGACAAATAAGGCCATTCAAGGTCAAAGACCTATTTTGTCAGTAGTGCAAATGGCAGATAAACTAGTGGGACGCGTGCAACCGCATTCTCATCGTGCTTGTGAAGCAGAAGCATAATTTCAGGTACCAATGTGCCAGTTCTCAGTTTGTAACAAATGCACTGCCAAACGTCAAAAGGACTATGTATAGCGTAAATAACGGCTATGTCTTCTTGTGTACCTGTAGATGTTCAACACGTTATTCCTAAGCAGAGAAAAAAACATTGCACTGGCCACATCGGCTCAGTCAGCACTATTTCTTACTTAGATGGTTCATAAGTTTGACCTGTCTTCACCTCAGATCGGCTCTAAGTCAGCCTAAAATGGCATGTTTGTGTCTGGGATATTTTTGTTTCAAAGCTGCACATAACAAAATAAGCTCAGTCAGAGGCACCATGGGTAACGAAGTACCTTTTCTGCTACCGACGAAATTTCGAACCGTCTAAATTGTCACCTGGAGCTAGTTTTTTTCAGCAACCGCTGCAATATAACTCTAAACGCGATACAACACAACCAAATAAAGGCAAATGAAATGCAATGCAGCGTAACCATTAAATATTTTTGTTTCGGGAGTATATTTACACTAAAATATGATTTGCCGGCCATTAAAAACTGGATGCTGGGTTAGACTTAACTGATGAAATTTTCAGATACGGGCATACTTACCACAACCAATCTAGAGGCGTTTAGTCTCCTTTTCATTTGGGTGAGATCGTGTTCCCTAACCAGGGATGTAGTTTCCTATAGTTGTTTATAATTGTTTATTAATAATAATTTTTGTGGTTCAAATATCCAAACCTGATTTTAAAGAACTACACCCCGCTCGTACTTATGAAAAGAAAGTGCGTCAAATCTTTGAAAAAAACTGTTTAAAGTGCATTTCAGGAGCAGGGTCAACCATGTTTTCTTCCCGCACCCCTCCCCATCTCCCGCTCCTACGTGTTTTGCAATGCTGCATCGCTGTAGCCCTAAATTTACCGATAGCATATTTCTGCAGGCACTTGAAAACAATGTCACTGGTTTTGTGACGTCTTCGTACAATCAGCTGGGTGCATTGGCGACCACCACTACCTTCGAATAGTCATTACCTGCGCAGATTTTGTTTATTGTTCATTTAGGACGTAAGCATTCTACAAGCAATAGCCTAATTACGGAAGCGGTCGAGATTTAAGAACAATAAATATACGATGCACACACAAACAAAAAACTTAACCACATACACGTAAACATTACACACAATCGCACATGAAGTCATCAAGAGACTGTTCCACGTGTGTCGGCGAACCTAAGCAAATCAGATAGGAATGATTCTGTTGGGGGAAAAAAGTCAGGTGAGGGAGAATGCTGCAAAAATTGATTGGCAGATAGTGGGTTGTCGTGCGACAAATCCACTTTTAGCAATGTTGACCTTTGCAAATGGCTGGTGGAAAAGGCCAATGTGCCGGGAACGCCGGACGGGTGTAACCAGACTGAACAGGGATGTCAGGTGGGCGCAGTCAAGCCTGTGATGATATGCGTTGCGTGAAATAAGATGTCAGACTGAGCAAAGCGTGCCTTGATAGATGCTGTTTTGAAGAAATTGAAAAGATGCTCATAATCCAGGGGAGGACACCGGGGCTGGCCACTCGAATACGACCACGTGAGAAAGCGGTGTTGTAGTCTTTCGAACCGGGCGAGATGGTGAACGGTAGCACCGCTCCAAATAACGCTGCGGTACTCTATCAATGACCTCGCACAAGCGTTCAAGGCACAAAGCAAGGCCTTGTGATTGAACCGCGCTTGACGAGAACACGACGGCATTTGCACGCTTCGCGTGAGAAGAGCCAGCATACTGTTTGCTTTTGAGACAGTTGAGTCTATGTGATTGGCAAAGGTGAGTTTGGTGTCCAGAAAGGCGCCAAGATTGTGAATCTGTTGGCAGCTATCCAAGCAGTGACCATCTAGTGCTTATGAGTAATGAACAAGTGACGTGCGGAGGGCGAATGAGATGGTATTGCATTTAGCTGGGTTCAATCTCCGTCCCCAGTTTTGGATCATTCACAGAGGCGATCCAAATCCGCCTGAAGTGTAAGACAATCTGCTACGTTGTCGATTCGGTGATACATTTTCACATCATCAGCGTACATAAGGCACTCACTCTCGATTTGGTCAAGAACATCAGCCAGAAAACAGGGGAGCAGCAACGGTCCCGGGATGCTGTCTTCCGGGATACCAGATCGCACTGGAATCCAGTCAGAATGTTTGCCGTTCAGCACTACGCGTTGTGAACGATTGCTGAGGTACGACTCCAGCCGGCTGCACGCGCGGCCAGTGATGCAAAAAGAATAGCAAAGTTTGTGTAGCAGAGGAAGGTGATTGACGCTGGTGAATGCTGAAGAGCAATCGGTGTAAATTGCATCTGTTTGATACCTTCCTTCCGCTACCACCAGGAAGGAAGTATCCTCTTCTTATCCTCAATAGTATACCTTTAGAAAAGCGGTACAGTACCTTACAAACCGGTAATTAGCAACGCTTTCAAGCCGGGCAGCTGCTCACTACGTGAACATAACCACTGGCAGCCCACAGCCATGCACTGAACCCCATTCAGTACCACGTGGCGAACATTCCAGTCCATCTGTCTCAAACGGCAAGATGCTTTAAAACGCAGCGCAGCAAACTAATTACGTTCGTCGCACGCTGCTGTTGCCAGCTAACATTCTACTAGTAATAAGCGTAGATATTTGGTATATTACACTGTCTGGTATGTGCAGTGATACTTTGCTGAAAAATCTGTGAAAAACACTGATCTGAGGGGCATTGGAAAAACACTGTGCGACCACTGATCTGTGACGTCAGCACTGATATAGTATAGTTTGTAGTATATTTTTGTCGCCTGCTAAAAACTATCCTGATCAAAGCCGCTGTATTTGGCAGCAACTCGTGGCTCAACTTGTTCATTCAGCAAAACGCGCTGCGATCCTCACGCTGCAAGCGTTAGCGAATACAGACCATTACTAAGATTTGAGCTTTGTCTTACTAGGATGGTTTGCTGTAATATGGTTTGGTCCATTGCAATTTATTTGCATTTCGTCAATTTGTCGCCAACTGGCTCGCAAAAGTATTCGTTTTTGTCACCGATCTTATCAAGTAAATCAGAAGCCTTTTCAACCCTGAGAGGCACATTGTGAAAAGTGTCGTTCTTGTCTATTGGTATCGTTGTTGCACTCTCTAGGCTACTGGTAGACCAATTTTGAAAAGTGATCTGATGTGACTTGCCACTGGTGGGGGAACAGAATAATTGGAATGGGCTTCCCACAGTCTTAACGCTTATTTGCATGCCTTCAATATCTATATTGACGTGCTCACATAGATTTAAGCTGCCTCTATCAGAACGAGCGTTTTTTGTCTTCATAGTTCCCCTCTGGTGAACTCATCGGTGGCCTAAGGTCAATAATTTGGTGTGCATTTCTCATGGTTTCATGAGACCTTCACAGCGGTGTTTTTGTTTTTCTCATACGGCGCCTGGGAGTTGGAGATCCCAGGGGGAAGTCAGCTTCCCCCGTCTGGGCGCGGCTGTCTCAGACTCCCGGCCGTGTGAGGTCAAATCCTCACCAGTACGATTTGCATGCCGATTCCCTGCCACCGTTTCCGCCCGGCCGTCCTCACCCGCTTGGTTGTGACGGTACATTAGTGTGGCGGGCGGCCAGTGTGCCACGGTCCGGCGAGACCGCCGCGGAGGCGCCACCTCCCATGAGACGTGCTCTCGCCGCCACCGGCTGACGCAGTTAGGGAGCGGACACGATGAGCGTCGCCCGGGCCTGGCCAGGACACCGCCGGCGGCGCTGGACCATGGCGAAGCTCTGCCCGCCACACCATCGGGCGCGCCCCTATTCTAATGCATGCAACACCGACGGGTGGCCGGGTGGGCTGGGCTCGAGCGGCCGTCGGCGTCAGCCGCCGGAACACTTGCCGCGACGAACACCGTCCCCAGGGCCGGACGACTTTTAGGTGACGAGTGCTGCGAGGGGCCATCAGTTTGTGATGGATGGTCTGTTTGACTGGGCTCGTGTATGCGATTAACGGCACGCTGCGCGCAGGAGGACCGGACATGATGAATGACGCGCCGCTGTAAACGCAGCTACGGTGGCACTTGCCGGGTAAATTTGTTGGGAGGACGGCTGTGATAGATGACGTGTCGTACCAAGCGCCTTAGAAGACTGCACCGCAGGAGGAGGAAAGCCGCTGGCTGCAGTCTGGAAGACGGGGAGAGCGTGAAATACGTGTTATTTACCAGTGTGCATGAAAAGGGACTCAAGATTATTCGCATGTGATCCCAGGGATCCTGGTCCGTGCAGGAAGGTCTTTTAGCTCAGCCCGAGATCGCAGTTTCTTGCCGGCGGGGAGAGAGAGGGGGGGGGGGGAGAGAGAGGGAGGGAGGGAGGGAGGGAGGAGGGAGGGAGAGAGGGAGAAAGGAAGGGAGAGAGGTGATTACACGAGAAGATTAACCTTGCTTTTTAGTGGCTCTAGTTCAGCGGTGGCTGGCAAACGGCCCCAGATGCCATGCACGGTAGAAAATATTGCCCAAGTGGCCGCACAGAAAATCCCGGACGCCCGCGCCCGGAGTCCCTTCCTCTGTATCGTCGTCGTCGGCGGTGGTCCGGACGAATCGGCGGGAAATGAGCGGCGTGTGGGCGCACGGCCGGACACCTGGCCCGATTGATTGCCGACCCATTCGGAGAGGGCTCCGCCGGGCCGCGGCCGGCGAGCGGACGAGCCGGCCGACCGTCGCAAGCCGGCCCGCCGCCCCCAGCAACCGGCCGTCGCGCTGACCCTCGGCCGCCGCTGAGAGTCGTTCTCGGGGACGCTCGTGACGGCTAGGGTTCAAACCAGAGGATATCGTGAGAATCGCGAGAAACCAGAAGATAGCGCGAAAGAGCTTTGTGCATCGCGACGTGCTGGCGTTCCATCTTCGTCGCCCTCTTTTTCTCTGCTCAGCACTTATCCTTCTTTACAGGTTCGCCTGCAACACATTTTCCTTTCGCTCGTTGTCTCCTTAGCACAACCTCATGCAGGCCGCGTTATCGGGTGAACTGCGGAGAGAGGGGCTTTGATCTTCGTTTACACTTTCTAGCAGTAGCCCAGCTCCCGGGCAGGGGGAGATCCGTGTGGTGGAGGCGCCTAGTCTCCAGACCCCCGCCCGACCCGTCATGCCGGACGGAGGCCATAAACCCCGCGGCTGGCGAACGACGCATTAATGAGCGTAGCTACCGACCCCGACATCCATCAGTACCCCTGGGGCGCTCTACTCCTGGGATGAACCAGATCAAGGTCGCCAGACAGCTACTTCGGAGCCGGTAGTGTCAGCAGGGGTGGATTTTAAGTGCGTGTCACACTGCCATCTGAAACGAAAGGGTCAGAGTTCGTAATGGAAACATTACCATCGCCAATGGAACGACGAGATCGAACGCGGGCTCATCTTAGTTTCATAATGTTTAATTCTAGTGTGGAAATCAGCCTCTGTCACAACATGAACCCATTCGGTGTCTACTGATGTCTCTCAACCGCTAGACGTGGTTTAACTTGTGTGCATTTGACATTTGCATTGACCGTCCGTCAAATCGTGTTTGAGAGGGTTGTCACCTGAGTTTTGCGCTCCGGAGGGCAGCAAAGCATAATTTATGAAACAGTACTTCATCATTTGTGTTGGAGCCCCGGATATCCACTCTACTCCGGCGCAGGCTTAGGTAAGTGCTTGTGGTTTGTCCGGCTTCAGTAGAAAATCGATTGCTCCAACTCATAGCTCATGAAATTGATGATCACTCAGATTCTGAGCTACTCTGCAAAAACTTCGAGCTGACTGTGAAGGAGACCCTACATGATTGCGTAGTCGATTACGACGGAAAGGACTTCAGTGGGAACAGTCCAAAATTATACAATTTGGCTCATTCGAGACAATACAATGACACCGCTCCAAATCCAGCACAAATCTGGATGCGTGGGCTTTAGCTGAATGTTTGCTTTCGATCGCCAGCGCATCATCAGCCACACATGCATCATATGTAAGAATATCCGGTGATCATCATGAATGATGACGCCCATCGCGCATGGTGCTAAGGTGCTTCATCATCGCTCCGGTGTCACGGATCAGACGTTATTTCTGGTCTCCTGTTAGC
>NW_023596921.1:3865407-3950407 GCF_011947565.3 Pollicipes pollicipes | reverse complement strand
TATTTCATGCAGATGCCGGTGTGATATTCGAGAACCCTACCCAGCCGAGCACGAAACAGCAAGAAACTGAGTGGCATGCCATCCACCGAGTGAGCAACGGTCCATTGGGGCCGCAATCAAAATGGCTGTTTTCAAGCCCGGCCGGACGCATGTGTGGAACACTGCCGCCAGCTGGACGGAGGCTGCCCCGGCCTGCCGTCGCTCCACTCCCCTCTCCACGTGGGCAGACTCCACTCCCCTCTCACCGTCCCTTCATTCCCCTCTCCACGTGGAGATACTTCCTTCCCCTCTCACCGTCGCTCCGCTCCCCTCTCCACGTGGATGCCAAGATGTCAAGGGTCGACGTCTTTCCTGCTAAGTGGAGCATTAAACTGCTGTCAGACGTCGGAGAGCACAGCGAGCCAGTGCAATTGTCAGACGTCAGAGAGCACAGCCAGCCAGTGGGATTTTGGTGTGATGTGGAAAACAATTGAACAACCCAAAGCTCGTTTTTGAAGAACAAATACTAAACCAGACCAGATCACTCACACTACCGGCGACGCATCACAGCACCACCACGAGATATGGGGCGCCATCTGATATGTATTTCCAACAATACGGACGGAGACAGATCGCTGACGTCTTTACTGCGGTAGATGAGTGAGTGTGATCGGCCCTCATGTCAAATAAACTTGAGGAACTTTAAACACCATATGAAGCGACACGCACTGTGTACCACGAGCATTTGTAGTGTGTGTGTGTGCGTGCGTGCGTGCGTGCGTGCGTGCGCGTGTGTGTGTGTGTGTGTGTGTGTGTGTGTGTGTGTGTGTGTGTGTGTGTGTGTGTGTGTGTGTGTGTGTGTGTGTGCGTGTGTGTGTGTGCGTGTGCGTGTGCGTGTGCGTGTGCGTGTGCGTGTGTGTGTGGAGGTGTGTAAATAGTCGCCGAATATCTATTGTGCATGCAGCCTATTTTTTCATTTGTCGTTAATTACAATCTAAACCCGAAAAACTCATTTTGCGGCAGTAATGAAAAGCTTTGCGGCAATGTCAATGTCACCTATTGACACAATTCCCAAGTTTCTTGGTTATTGTTAAAAAGAGGGCGTCTTCGACATGCTCGAATGAAATCTAAACGTAGCATCTTACGGGAGCATGATTGTTTCGTTAAGGAATGATTGGAAGTAAGTAAAAATGTAATGCAACATCTCAACAGAAATGCGTGATGGACTGGGCTGTTTTGAAATGCGTACAAGACGATCATTTTGTATGCCTCTTTGACTCGAACGGTATTCCCAGTTACAAGTGCAGAAGCACTCACTTACGAATGCAAAAACAGCATTTACAAAAGGGCTCCTCGCAGTTGCATAAGCAAGAAGTTCTCTGTCGGTGCAGTCAGCATACGCACTCATTGCTTCCGTCGGGAATACATACGCTCTCAACCCAGGGCGTCCCTACATCAATCACGAGACTTAATGACTCAGCCACTTCTTTGACAGCCCACTTTACAGCTTGAGAGCGATTACGAGCGACGCCACAGCCCAGACGAAATCCTCTTGAATTCGTGAGAGAAGTGCCAATCTTCCCGGTTTGGCCGCCACGCCCCTGGGAGGTTCTATCTCGCAACCACCAATCGCAGCTTCACACAGTTTACAGACACGTTAAGTATTAAAAGCAATACTCTCTGAACTTAGGTGCATAATGTTAAGTGTTTAATCAGAAAGGAACTTCCTGAAGCACTGCCATGTGAACAAGTGCAGCCTTCTCCGAGCTGAACCCCCGACCCCCACCCTCACCACTACTCTTACCCCCACTTGGGAGCCGAGGGCGTTAACCACTCGGTCATTACGCCCCCCGCCCCTCCCGCTACATACATGCACAGACGTGGGGGCGACCGCACAGTGTGGGTGGAGGTGCTGTCTGAAAGGGTTTCATCACCGTCGGACCTCAGATATTCTAGTGCTTGGACAGGGAGAGGTGAATGGCACCCCTCGCGAGACCGGTCTCATATGAAACACACAGTTACCTGAGGCGATAGAAATTGAGATACGAAAATTTACCAAACGCGTGGTCAAGTTCACTGTGAATAAAACCCACTGGAGATGTGTGCGTGTTTCGCACCTCTTTCTTCAGTCACCAAACAGTGCGAATCTGCACGATGGCCTTGACTATGTCGGTAAAAATTTCCAAACCTGGCCAGTCCCACGGCCAGCCAATTCTCAAATGCTGCCAGTTGTGAATAAGCGGGCTCACATTGCTTCAGCAAGCCTCTGGCTACCGCACTGTTTTAGACGAACTTTTTCATGCATCAGCCAAGCTCCTCGAAAAAATGCCTCAACAGAGGTATCGGACTCCACTGGGTTAGGTTTTGATATGGCATACACGTTTATAATCGACGACTCTGATGCCTGAGAAAGCTGGCAGGACGATGACAGCGCTATCATCTCCATCGTCTCTGGTCACACAAGACTGGTTTGGTCTGGTCAGCTGCATGCCTGCAGTCAGGGCAACGGAAACTCCGCAGTGCAGTCTCCCTCATGGTCTCAGACCAGAATCACTGATATGCAGTGCCAATCGAGGCTTTTTTCTGGCTCTTTAGGCTGCGGCTCAATCTCAGGTTCTCGTGACTTAACCGAATGGTTGTCGACAGGTGAAGCTCAACTACTGAGCGGTTATTTAATGCATCGCCCACGAGGCGATGCATTTGTTGACGCACTGCCACAGTGCAATACGTGCCTTATATTCCTGTGATTCGCACACGGCTTCGTTCGTCATTACACCTTACACCTTCGTTCATTACGTTTGTGTCGCACCACACGGGGGCTCGGATTGTTAACTGAAGAAAACAAAGGGCACCTACGGCCACATTTTCTCTTTCGTCGCCGAAGACAGTGACGTGCGCGACATCGCAACACATCTAGGGAGGCGAGAGACGCGGCGAACACCACATCTGAAGAACGCATGGCAAGCCGCCAGAATGTGATTGGGGGATTGTGGGAGAGCGTTTCCATACTGTGCTTCAGTCACTGCTAGATTTAGTTTTGACCGTTTAATAGAGCCCTTTTCGTTTGATGGCCAGCGCCACGGCGGTCAAGATTCGCGGCGCAGAGAAGAACTGCATATTGTCTGGGAAGAAATGCGCACGAGGGGATCAGCTTTTGAATACTGGCCTGGGCTGAACCTCGCACGAGCTTTATCTAAATCACAGTAACAGGCACAAAACCTATAACGACTCTGGTCTACCATAGCTGCTCCAGTACTTTTAAGTGCGCTATAACCCAAGCTTCTGCCATTCTCCTCCACCCAATATGCATTGAATATGTCGTTACTGGAGCATGGATGTAACCAGGCTCCGACGTTTGTGAGCCCATCCGATGATCTGGAGGCTCCCCATCGGCCATTTATGCGCCTGAACCTTTAAAACGAGATTGGTACTGCCGTCAGGAGGATAGGTATCACGCTCAGGGGGAGAGTGGCGGATGTGACCTACCCCTTCCTCACCGACGGCGCGCCCAGGGGGAGAGTGGCGGCTGCGATCTACCCTTTCCCACCAACGGCAGCCCCAGCTGCAATGGCTTGCACGGCGCTTGGAGCGCCCAAAACGCTGGCAAAACGAACAATTGGCCAGACGATATGTGTATTCAGCACCAGAGGCCAGTTTTATGAATAAAAAAATAGTTCAACGGCGGTAATTTTTTCAGATTTTCCTCCTCCGAGCTTTATAAGCCTCGGAGCAAGAAAATTCTCCTCCACAAAAATACTCCGCTGTCGGGAGCGCTTTTCCTCCGCCGAGGTTTACAAATAAAACGCGCGGCGAGAAGCGTGGAAGGAAATGCGCAGCGATTGTGGAGCAAACGCTGAAAAAATCAACCCCATCATTGCGTTTTTCATATTGCATTAGATCGTGGGTAACGCTGATCTTCAGTGATATATGCATTGGTTGGCTGCCGACGGGTCGTAGGCCGGTGAACCGTGCGTGTTGTGTTATTTAGCTGGGTGGTTTGCTGTAGTTTAATTCAGAATTTCTGCTTGTTGTTTTCACTGTTATACCTTTATTGTTCACCTTAGCGTGCGTACTTTGAAGTTCAGCGACTTCCACGCAGCTTGGAAGGATGTCCTGTCAGTGGCGAAGCGGGGCTGGTTGGCGCACTGTGGTTCTTGAGGTGGTAGGCATATATCTTCGTATGGGTTATCATTCTGTCAAACGAGGATAAAAGCAAGCAAATCAAGTTACAGCGCGGCAATAATTAAGTTCTGAAACATCTGGCAATTCAGAAAAATTCGTAAGCCCTATAAACGCGCTAGTGAGTATGGTAGCGGATGTCCATAGCTGTGTAAGGGTGTATGTCTTTTTTCAAACGAAGTCAGGAGTGCCTCACTGGCCAGCATGTTTATCTGCTTCCATGAATATTACATCCGGCATGATGTCTACTAGCCTAAATCCTACAGCTGACAATTCGAGGTAAGTAGGAGACTACTAGGGACCTACATAACTGCTACATAATCCATTCCCCTGTGCTCATTACAGGAGGGGGGACGCCTAGTAAGGGAGTTATATTTCGGAACAGGTAGTGTGAAAAACGTGCATTGTACGGGCACAGTTTGGAGGAGAGAGTTAGGGTGAAAAGGCACTCTAAATGCAAAACAGTTGCAACCATGGCGACGGGGTCTAAAGGTCTAGCCATACACTAGATAACATCCTATTCAGCATGCACCTGAAGTTAGCTGCTCTTTCTTCTTTCCTGCTCCGTATGGCGATGAAAAGTTCTTCCTCCTTTTGATGGGATTCCGAATGCTTCATAATCAATGAGACTCATCAAAAATCACACACAAACAGCCTGCATGTATCTTGTTCACCTATGGTCACTAGGTACGGCCACGGTAATTTTTTGATTTCGACACTGAATGCAGATGTTAAAATATTATTGAGATATAAAGGCAATGAATGGCATACTTAATGCAGATGTTGAAGTTAATTTCCAACACAGGAACATTGCATATTAAATGACATTTACACCATTTCACCATTTTACAATAGTTTAAGGTACAACATTTTTCTTTCCAGCCAAATAACATCTGGTGCTTCTGTTAAGCAACAGTTGATTTCAAGTATAAAAAACCGTCGACGGTGAAATTTACGTCGGTGGTCGGGACCGTTTATAAAACTCAGTAAGTGGAGAAAATTTTTTTGGTGGAGTTATTTTTGGGGGAAGGAGCGACGGTAATTTTTTTTTATAAAACTGGCCTCAGCAAATAGGTTCTGCAGTGCAGCCAATCTCAAATCGAGGTCCTGGGGTTCTGCAATATTCCACAGTTCACAGACTTTCCTCTATCATGATTTCATGTTATGTGTTTCTTATAGTTGTACTACGTTCTTGTTTTCTAAAAATATGAACATTTGATCGATGTGTCTAACATTATAAAATAGAAATCCGACACAAACACAGCATGCTTGGTAGTTACCAAACGCGGCAAAAGATGGCAGCCATCCATGTTTTCTACAACATTACCTTACACACACAATATCAAATACCTACTCAGGTTCAAAAGTACGTAAACAACAATATGAAAAGCTAAAGAAAATTATGTGGATCTACTGTCAAACAGTACATCTTTTGGCGAACAGGACTCAGTTTAATATTTGCAACCTGCATTGAAAGCATATCCCGCAACATATTATAAGCCATGCCTGTCACTGGGTGCCTAGCTTCCTCACTTGCATGAAATGAATCAACAGGGAGTTACTGCCACTAACACCCAACTAAGCAGCACGTATATGGGTTTCGGGGATGAGCGTGTGCTGATCATCGCCTTTCGTTACTTCTGTGCTAATTTTCAATGATGTGGTCGTATAGCCGACAAAAAGGCAAGCTGTCCACAAATATTTACTAAAACTGGATGAAACAGTCTATTTAACAACCAGTAGCCTTTCTCACAAAGAGTTGCTACAAATAGTTTGTATTTGTAAGTTGTAATTTAGAATGTACAAACTACAACTTCCAACTGTTTCATAAACTAGCGAAGGTTGTAGAATTCTAGTTGTAAAATTATGCGCCGTGTGTAATTTCTCAACGCCAATCACCGGCCTTGCCAAGGACGTAAAAAAGTACGCCTGACCGTTTTTTAGCACCCCATACGCCCAACGCTGACGTGACGTCACTGGAGTCTTGCCACAGCGAGAGCAGCGCGCAAGCCCGCACGACGCATATTACGATCTGGATATCTGCGTTTCCGTTGGTTACAGCTGCATTGCGTGCAAAATTTGCTGGGAAAGCCACCCTTTCTTTCTTCCGTCATTAAAAATAGGTTGCGTTATCAAACGATTAGTTCAGTGTAAATTCGGCAAACCAAACCTAAATTACATCGCCCATACTGAGCGAGACGTTGGCGTCAAGGCATACAGTCAGGCTCACGCAGTCGGGCTCGCCGTTCTCGCTGTCCCCGCTCCTTCCGGTGCCGGTTTCTGTGTCACCCATGTGCACGTGCCCAGAGTCGCACTCAGAATCCTGGTGGAGCACGAGTGACACAGGGCTTTATGGAAGGCCCCTAGTTAAATTTCTTAAGTTTTGAGCGCGCCTCAAATTTTCCGTTTCTTTCGTTTCTGTTTTTATCCACTTATTCCGACGGGCGTGTTAATGAAGGGGCCATGGAATGAGCACTGACCCCACATACTTGTTTCGTTTAGGCGGCGGCGTCAGTGAAACACTGGGGGCCACAGAATACTTATGGTGCGACATTCTGGTGGCACGGGCGCCGGGCCTCATGATCGATTCAGAAGCCCTCTGAGGAAACACTGGTCCACTTTATGACTCCGGCCGTCCTCCGACGGGAGCAGTAAGTGCGACTCGGAGTAGAGGATTTCAGTGACGCACAACAATTTCTTGCGGGTACAGGGTATCTACTAAATGACACAGGGATCATTTTTGATAAAATCAGGCCCCTGGACAAAAAGGAGCAAGGTCGTTTGTTGATTAATGGGCCCACTGTCCGACACATAACCATTCAATTGCGTTAATCAATGCGGGCCCTGTTATTACCCTATTTCCTATCCCCTTTATTGTCGGGGTACCTAACAATGCAAGAAGCCCGCTGACATTCCAGGTCCCGTCATTGTCCCTTTCTGGCAAACCGGCCCGCTGCCGACTCGGATTCCCTCGCTGACACAGGATCCCTTGTCTGGCACTGTGGCCTATGATAAAACACTGGCTCTTTTTCATCTGTGCTTACCTGGCCTCTGCGCGTACTTGCCATTAGTTCATACCAATAGCAGGGGCACAATCAATATTTTCTTAAGAGGGTGGGGGCAGGCCGCAGCGATAACGCATCAAGACGATTTTAAATTTTCTTCTAAGAGCGCTGTGGTAAATATGAAGACCTGTGGGCAGAATGGAGCGCCCCTTGACTGTGCTCCTCCAAAACAATCAAACTGCAGCGACAGTAGGGTTTGAAGACTATGATCTTGTAGGCAGGAGTCGGTTTGTCCCCTTTGTGAGTTTGTGAGGGCCCTCGTTTGACACCCGTCTACCTTATTTGGTTGCCCCCTTCACAATTTTTTTTTGACCTCAATGCTACAAAATCTCAGGAAAATATAAATATCACAGGGATCTTCTTCAGACATGACCAGCGGTTGATGACCGTTCTACTAAGACAAAGGACTACTCCGAGCCAACAACTTGAAAAAAACTGCCGTACATCAAAATCGAGTGGCCTAAGAGCCGGCGAGAAATGTATTTAGAGCGAAGTTTATTCATAAATACCGCGGTTTTTTCATAGTTCCTCACAAGGGCGTAATGTCGATGAATAATTTGTTGGGAGAGGGGGGAGGGCGGGAAATGGCTCACCCTATCACAAAATATGCATTTCACCTAGGTCCTAGGTCATCCCCAATGATTTAGAAAAGCTGACGCCCCCTGCTTGCAGAATAAAAGAAGCACTAACCGAACCAGTACGACTTTGCTTGCTACCTCCAATCAAAGCTCTATTAATTGCCTTGCCTCCAATCGCTTTGAATGCTGCATCTACCCTACGTTTCCGCTACGCCACCACGATCGAGACAGCAGCGGCGGGGCCTATGACACAGGGCACCAGTGACGTCATTGCCCTGTGCTGAGTCGCACGGTATTCCACCAGTGGGAAATCCAACAATGCCCCCCCCCCCCCCCCCGTCTAGTGTTCCATCCGCCAGCTGATGTTGCCAATATCCGACGAGCGCACGAAAACAAATTATGCTATGGATAATCGCAAATACCGTGGTTTGCAAACAAAAACAAAATAAATGTATCGGAAAGGTCAAGGAGCAGAACATTAGGTTCCCCAATACCAGCAATCAAGTACATTTGTTACTGTATTCGCCGTGCGTCTTACGATTTTAAGCAGAAGTAAACAAACAATATTGGCACCCTCATGGCGAACAGCGAAACGGTGACTCACTGAACCAGCATAATACTAGTGTTCTGTTACCATGATGGACACCTATATTCCACTTACAGACATGGGATTCATGCATCGTTCACACCCGGCGATAGCTGTCCCTGGTTGGCGTCAACGTGAATGGCGTCGCATGCCCGCAGTTCCATAGGATGGCATGCCTGTTTTCACTTGCATGGGTAGAAACTACACTTAAAATTAAGACATTTCATAACCTATTTGTACATCCATTTCATCCCGGCAGTGACTTGCATGCCAGTGGGCTTACTCACGGAAAATTACCACCTTCGTACCAGTACCCTCCCACCCCTGAAACGCGCGAGCACAAGGCAACGCAGGATTTCGATCAGGTCGGTGCGCTTGCCAAGGTCATGTATAGTGATGGGTAATAGCGTAAAGGAATAAATTTGCTGCACGCTTGGTTGCACGGGCCATACGCGGAGTTAGAGATTATCAAATCCATCAACACCATCACTGGGTTACTTCATCTGAGCATTACGTTCTGCGAGCTTGTTTGTCCTTCCACTTCCTCCGAGTACTCGTTTATTTTGCCCCTGGGGATTCTTCCCAGCCTTCCTTCTGCGAGCTGTGCGTTCACAATCCATTTTCGCTAGTGGCATTGCCTTAAGCTAACGATCACTTATTCTACAACGGGGTAGGCCATCGTTGATTTGTAGTTGTAATTTGTACTTTTAATCTTACAAATGCACCACGGCTGGCAAATCAGCTGGCCTTTATGAAACATACCAAGGTACGGTTGTAGAAATTCTCGAGAGATTTGTCAATTTTTGTGTGTGGTTTTGTAGGTTTGTAATTTGTAGTTGTTGTTTGTAGGTTTCTGCTTCATGAAACACATTTTTACAACTACACATACAAAGTTACAAACTACAATACAAATGTACAAAAAACTGCCTTTGTGAGAAAGGCTACAGTAGCCTTTCTTACAAAAGCCTTTGGTAAAAAGTAGCCTTTCGCATTCAAAAGATTTGTGAAGGGTGGGGGTAACCAAATATGGTAGACGGGTGTCAAACGAGGGCCCTCACAAACTCACAAAGAAAACAAACCGACTCCTGCCTACAAGGTCGTAGTCTTCAAACCCTCCTGTCGCTGCTGTTTGATCGTTTTGGAGGAGCACATTCAAGGGGCGTTCCATTCTGCCCACAGGTCTTCATCTTTACCACAGCGCTCTTAAAAAATTAAAATTGGCGTGATGCGTTCTCGCCGAGGCGTGCTCCCAACCTCTTAAGAAAATCTTGATTGCGCCACTGCTGTTGGTACGAACTAATGGCAAGTGGGCGCCAAGGCTAAATAAGCACGGATGAAAAAGAACCATTTTGTCTTATCATGGGGCCACAGTGCCTGACAGGGGATCCTGTGTCAGCAAGGGAATCCGAGTCGGCAGCGGGCCTGTTTGCTAGAAAGGGACAGTGACGGGACCTGGAATGTCAGCGGGCGTCTTGCATTGTTCGGGCCGCGGACAAAAAAGGTGATAGGAAATAGGGCAATAATAGGGCCCGCACTGATTGACACAATGGAATGGTTATGTGTCGGACAGTGGGCCCAATAACCAACAAACGACCTTTCTCCGTTTTGCCCAGGGGCCTGCTCTTGTTAAAAGGGATCTCTGTGTCATTTAGTAGATCCCCTGTACCTGCAAGAAATTATTGTGCGTCACTGAAAGCCTCTTCTCCGAGTCGCACTAACTGTTCCCGTCAGAGGACAGCCGGCGTCATAAAGGAGACCAATGTTTCCCCAGAGGGCCTCTGAATCGATCATGAGGCCCGGTGCCCGTGTCACCAGAATGTCGCACCATAAATTCTGTGGCCCCCAGTGTTTCGCTGACGACGCCGTCTGAACGAAACAAGTGTGTGGTCTCATTGTCCATTCCATGGCCCCTTCATGAACACGCCCGTCGGGACAAGTGGATAAAAACAGAAACGAAAGAAAGAAACTTTTGGGCGCGCTCAAACCTTGGAAGCTTTCATCAGCGGCCTTCCATAAAGCCCTGTGTCATTCCTGCTCCACCAGGATTCTGGGTGCGACCCTGGGCACGTGCACATGGGTGATACAGAAACCGGCGCCGGACGGAGCGGGGACAGCGGGAAAGGCGAGCCCGACTGCGTGAGCCTGACCGCGTGCATCGGCAGCAACGTCCCGCCCGGTATGGGCGATATAATTTAGGTTAGGTGTGCCGAATTTAACCTAACTAATCGTTTGATAACGCAACGTATTTTTGGGGACGGAAGGAAGAAAGGGTGACTTTCCCAGCAAATTTTGCATGCCATGCAGCTGTAACCAACGGAAACGCAAATATCCAGATCGTAATATGCATCTTGCGGGGATGCGCGCTGCTCTCGCTGTGTCAAGACTCTAGTGACGTCACGTCAACGTTGGGCGTAATAGGTGCTAAAAAGCGGTCAGGCGTACTTCTTATATGTACTTGGCAAGGCCGGTGATTGGCGGCAACAAATTACACACGGCGCAGAGTTTTAAATCTACGATTCTACAGCCCGCGCTAGTTTTGTGAAACGGTTGTAAGTTGTAGTTTGTAAATTCTAAATTACAACCTACAAACACAAACTATTTGTAACAATTGTTTGTGAGAAAGGCTACAGATATTGATTTATGCAATCCTGGGTTTCCAGTCAACTGGATGCTCGTTAACGCTGGTTTCATGGTCAACACCACGGGGAACATCACTTAAGTGGAAGTGATGGAAATGGCTTTCTGACGGTTTTTTTATAAAAGGATCAAGAACTCTGCTTTAACCATAGAACCTTCCTATAAATTTGCAATACCATGCGCTAAGCTACACCTAGATCCCCAAAATATCGAGCAACGCCTTGCTCAGTTTCGGCCTCATGTACGTTTGGAATGCACCGCATAAGAGGCCGCCGAAATCTGATTAGGTGGTTCGTTAAGTGCCAGGATGATAGCTTCGCTACCGAGCGCAGCATAAATTACTGTATGCATTTCCTCGCTGAGCTAGCGCAGTAAATGATTTGATGTCGGCCGCATGCGAATCGTTTAATTTCGTAAGCGTGTTATTCAAGAGGTTTCTGCGTAGGCGCAGCCAAATCGTTATTGAACCCGCTCCAGGACGTTTCCGTCGTGTTTCTACAACAGCTGCGCCCCCGATATTTCCAAGCTGGGCTAAGCACGCTGCAATTACAATTAGCGTAATTGCATGCATTTGACTAAGCTACGGGCTGGCACATTCAAAAGCTGGTGACGGCGTGTAATGATCAGGGCCGCCGGCCGTTACAACAGCAGCTGTGGGTGTAAATTAGCGCTGTCCCTTTTTGACGGGCATTTAAAAGCAATGCATTAAACTTATACTTACCTCCACCCCCAGTGTTCAGTTGGCGACATTGGCGCAAACTTAAGCTTAGTAGAGCGTTTTCATCTATCTTACTGAGGTGAACAAACACTGTGATAGACTCGTATGACACAAAATTGCTGAGTGGGCACATTCAAAACAGTACAGATAAATGCATGGCTGGATGCCAATTGTCCACACCGTCCATAGACTGGAAGGACGCCGCATTGCACGTACCATTCCAGCATGCACAAGACGCCACTGTCGCCCTTTTCCCGGCCATCTGCGTGAAAATATCTACCGCTCGGCTGCATAATGCAGTCGGCTCGGCCCAGCCTAGTGCGTGTGGACGGCGCCAGTGCCCCGCCGCGCGTCCGTCAGCTGGACGTGAAGCTCATGCATGTTTTAGTAGCCGCGACTCCGCCCCAACGCGTATATTCTGGCGCGCGCTGCGGCGCCGCGAGGCACGTGAGGCCCCGCTCTGGCCCCATTCAATGGTCCGGCGGCGGCGTCAGGCGCTGGCCGGGCCGGCACTTCCGATGCTGCCCGCTGGCGCCAGGCTGCCCCGTGGCCGCCGCCTAGTAATGACGGCCCGTGGCTCGGTTATGAGGGTTCGCGACCCGGTAACGAGGGTTCGTGGTCCAGTAACGCTGATCCATTGCCCAGCAACAAGGGTTTACGGCACGGAGCCGAGGGTTTAAGGCCCTGTAATCAGGGTTCGCAGCGTGGTAACGAGCGTTCCTGACCCGGCAACGACCGTCCGATGTCCGGAACTGGGAGTTAACGGCCTGCTAACGGGGGTTCGCAGCCACATAACGAGCGTTAACGGCCACGAGGGCTCACGGACCGGTAATGAGGGTTCACGGCCCCGTAACGAGGATTAGCGGCCCAATACCAAGGGTTCGCGACCCGGTAACGAGCGTTCGCGGCCCTGTACCGATCGTCCGATGCCTGGTAATGAGGGTTTTCGGACCGGTAACGAGGGTTCGCGGCCTATTAACAACGACCTGTGACCTGGTAAAGGCAGTCCACGGCCCGGCAACGAAGGTGCACTTCCTATAGAACAATAGCGACCACGCATACAGCGAGCAGTCCCGCGCCGACGGCCAGCAGGGTGTAGAGGTACTGTACCCAACCTCAGGACGCTGCCCAGCTGACATACAGCGAGCAGTCCCGCGCCGACGGCCAGCAGGGTGTAGAGGTACTGTACCCAACCTCAGGACGCTGCCCAGCTGACATACAGCGAGCAGTCCCGCGCCGACGGCCGCAGGGTGTAGAGGTACTGTACCCAACCTCAGGACGCTGCCCAGCTGACATACAGCGAGCAGTCCCGCGCCGACGGCCGGCAGGGTGTAGAGGTACTGTACCCAACCTCAGGACGCTGCCCAGCTGACATACAGCGAGCAGTCCCGCGCCGACGGCCGGCAGGGTGTAGAGGTACTGTACCCAACCTCAGGACGCTGCCCAGCTGACATACAGCGAGCAGTCCCGCGCCGACGGCCGCAGGGTGTAGAGGTACTGTACCCAACCTCAGGACGCTGCCCAGCTGACATACAGCAGCAGTCCCGCGCCGACGGCCGGGTGTAGAGGTACTGTACCCAACCTCAGGACGCTGCCCAGCTGACCACTGGCCTTTTCTGGCGCGCGGCCTTTGAATACTGCGAAAGATGTTCATGACTAGCACACACCACTTTTCCTTCGTTCTTGTCAGCAACGTATGGCAGATGCAGTGCCTGACTATTGCTGAGTTATGTCGGATGCGGCTGGTGTTTCTGCATGAGTCAGTATGTCAGCTTCAAGGACGTTGTAAGCAGAGAGCGACGAATAAGGCCCTGCTTTTGAGGAAGTTGAAGACCATGTTGGAATAAGTGAAATGTCCACAAAGATCTGAGAAATGTTCATATCACTCTAACATAAACAACACCTCCATGGTAGTTTCGCATGGTTGCAAAAGCCTTGCTGTTCGGCATCGATGAAAATACAAAAGTGACATTTTTGCTCTTTCTTGCGCTTCTTAACTCGAATTGTGCAGGCATCACTAAAACCAGGTCATGTGGTCTTCTTTGTAGTTTTGGAATGTTACATAGTGTGTGCCAATTTGCTCAAACATAAGATCGCATAAATCGATCAGAGACCGTCGCTGTGCAAAAACAAGCACCTTCCAGATACAAACACCAGACACCCGTAAAATCCATTACGATTTTAAGTGCCTCGGGTGAGACCCGCTTACATGGCAGCATCGAGTGTAATCAAACTGCAGGTAAAGTTCCAAGAAGCGTCCAACTCGCAACATCACCACCGTTTGCTTCCAGCACTTTTGGCGCGAAATGTGAGTTTTATGTGTGAATCCCCACGATTGGCTTGTGTGACGACAAGATGAGGAGCCAATGCTCATTTCTCGCCTCAGTTACAGGCTTGTTTCTGTTCCGCTGACTGGCCCGCTTCTTTTTCCAGCTCTGATTGGACTGCTGATCGTCTCGACCCTGCTCTTGACGGGAAGCGGAGCAGCTGAAGGCGACACCCCGGTAGTTAACAGATCAGCCGCCGGGAGCCGCGCTGCAGCTACGCAGGACGGCGGGGTGACGGAGCAGAGGCCGCACCTCAACAGAGGACAGCGGAGTGACGGAGCGGGGAGGCCGCACCTCTACAGAGGACAGCGGAGTGACAGCGGGGAGGCCGCACCTTCCGCTGGTGCCGCCTCCGCCCTCGCACACCTTGTCTGTACTGGCTGACATTGCGCAGGCGCGCTCTGCTCGGCCGCTACCAACGCCCCGGCGGTGCCGGTGGAGTTAGGCCCCAGGCGGTTATCTCCACCGCGCGACGGGCTTCCGTCAGCGCCGCGCCCCGTCCCTGACTGGCCCCGCCGCCGGCGGCCGCCGACCTTCCGCCCGGTGCCACGCGCACACGAGCCGCCGCCGGCGCGCGAGAGACCAGCGACGGGGTCGGCGAGGCCACGCGCGTCGGCGCTAGCGAGGCGAGCGAGAAGACCGGCGACGGCGACCGCAGGCTGGTGTCGGTGTCGGGCGGCCTGGTCCTAGCCGGCAGCCCGAAGGCGCGGACACCGTTCGGTTCGCTGAACCTGCCCAACACCAACGCCCACACTCTGAACAGCACCGGCCGTCTCGGCCGACCGTCTGTGATGTTCGCCAGTCTGCGGGGGTGATGGGGCGTCACTTGATCCCGTCAGCAGAGAGGACGACGGCGGTGGCCAGCGATGGAGAGGAGTGGAGGGGGAGCGCGAAGTGTCTGTTGATCCCCGCACTGATGCTAAACGGGCATGTTTTGACTAATACCAATTTTGATGATGGTGCTTTAGCCCACTTTAGTCTAACGAGTGATACTCAACTAGTACTTTCGTGGAGAGGAAACCTTCTTTTTCTTGCGTTCACTTCTGAACAGCATTAACTACTGTATTTAGGTGCTTATCCCAGTTTTTTTTTTGTCTTCACAGCGTATTGTGCTCCAAAAACGCGATGTATGTGGAGCTGCAGCTCAGCAATATAACACTTGTCTCACCCCGACACGCGGGTGTTGCGTTAAAATCTAGAGGCATATTTGTTTAGCCCTGGCTTCACATCGATACCATGTCTATAATCCAATAAGTTGCAGGCACTTGTCGGAATATTCTCCAAATAAACCTGTGGAAACATCTCCATGTGGGCCAGGGAGATCGCACGACCGTGCAGGAGCCGCTGCCGCCAGGGTGTGGTGGCCGTCAGACTGCCGTCGCGTGGCTGAGGGCCGATCGAGTCGCCCGGGCTGCGGTCAGACGACACTCACGCACGCACTTGATCATGATCAGGGGATGTCTGCCATGGACCGTTACGGTTACGGACCGAGGTCGACCCCGGTGCCAGCAGTTGGGCCACGCCGGTGAGCGGCAGGTGGGTCGTCGCTTGCGAGAAATGTCAACAAGGGCGTGCTAATTTGCCAGGCTAGAGAACATTAGTGAACGCGTGGCACAGGAGTCTCGCATTGGTGGCACTGTTGAGTGCAATGTGATCCTGCCGGGTGCAAATTCGTTTTCTAGCGCGATGGATATAGCGAAATGGGAGATCATTCATTGGCGACCACGGCGGCAGTACGGAGAGGGAGTGGAGTGAGACTGGAGTACAAAGTGATGGTCAACTGATCGGCAGGGTCCGCGACAAGTCGTCTTTTGGCTCAGGCAGAGGGACATGTATTCGGAGGAAGTCAAGTGAGAACGTGGCACCGGACTGGCCATTTTAGGAGTCCAAACCAACCGTAACACGTTCTCGATCACATAGACTCACGCCGTAAAATCGTTAACCTTGATTACAATTGATAAATGGACCAGTCAGTGACACGACGGCAGAAGCGATAACAGTATTATACTGCGTCTCCATTGCAACATCTGTGTCGAGAATAACTCGCGGTATGGACACTTTTTGCATGGTTCTGTCTTTTGGAACCGTTAGTGTCGTTACTGGAATCGCTATCTCCTGTAAATGTTTCAAAACTGGTTGAAAACAGGAGAAACATCAGAACTAACAATAAGCTCTGATGGAATCCAGCCCAAGACGGGGTGGGGACTGCTTTTCCATCCATTTTTGTATGTAAGTTTAGCATAATGCCGGTGGTGCGATGGAAGGAAAACACTTGCTTTGGGCATGAATTTGGCCCGCTCACACCCTCTTGGGGATGTTTCCACGCTTCCAAAACTCACGTTACATACAGACGCAGGCAGCCTCACAGTAATCTGCTGGACACAAACTAGTCCGATCGAAGTGCGCTATTGCTTAGTAACTCAAGTTATTGTGACAGGAGATTCACATATTATTTGTTAACTAAATCAAGAAGAAAAAGATAACACCACCCCTTTCGAAACACATCAAGGAAGGTAAGCAAACCCACGTATTGAACATGCATGAGCTGTGCTAGTTAGGAGTATCTCGAGTCTCGAAACAACCGCGCAGTGTGTTGCGGAAGAAATGCAGCTTATAGACCTAGCCATAGACGAACAGCGAAATGTCAGCCAGTATCATTTGCCAATGAGGGCTTGTGACAAGAACAGGGCTGCCATGTTTCGACAAATAATTTCAGCAATCTTGCAATGGCTATCCTGACGATCGCTGGTCTGTTCAGTTTTTGAACATCGACGAGGACACGCGGAAGAGCGGACTTCTTATCACAATCCAGAAGCTCTCCTGCTCCTGGCCATCACGCCCGAACATCTAAAAAAAAAAACGCCGTCCCCATCCCCCGCTCCCGGCGGCTAAGCCTCTCCGGCCTGATTAGCCGACGACACTGCTCCAGAACTAATCCGGGACGAGCACAGGGCTCGGCCACACCATCATTTCCGGCGCGGGCAGACTCATCAGCGCTGGCCGCTGCGGTGACCCCGGCCGACCGCGGCGGTGCGCGCTGCGGAGGCGGACGAGCCCCGAGCTCCACCCAGCGGACACGCGATCACCTCGTTCGCGAGGCGCGCGCTCCGGTGCGTCGCCGGCTGCGACCATGGGCCAGTGGAGTGGCGGATAGGCGCCGGCGTCCGAGAGTATAGCGGCCGGGCAATACGTACGAACAGCGCTCGAGGTCTAGGACGGACTGTGCGGATCGCTCGCCGGGGGTGCCGATCTCGAACCCGTCCAAGCGCGGGATGGTCGGCACGAGACCTCACGGAACGAGCTCCGGGAACATTTCCGCTCCCAGGGGGTTTGCCTCGATTGCTGACACACCACAAGGGCGCGGCGGGCCGAAGCGTCAGCGCGCCGTCGCGGGCGAACGTGGCTCTGGCCTGCGCGGCGCCGTCGGCGCGTCAGGCGCGACGCTTAACACGTCGCCCAGTTCGGTCCGGTGACGTCACGGCCCGACGTGCCGCCGGAGAGGGGAGGGGGGGGGGGGGGGCGGCTGACGCCCGCGGCGTAGCTGGTGCCGCTGCTGGCTCTGTGCCGTTCGGCGGGCTCCGACGGCATAACTTTCCGAAAACACTTCGAGACCGCGGGAGTGTGGCCTGGTTGTGCAAACAGACAAACCCCGTGAGGTCTGAGGCTTCGAGCGCTCGAGAACAAAGGGCGAAATCTTGTGGACGCAACGCGGAAGGGTTCAGCAAACAAAATGAAACACATCCTGAGTATACCTATGCCCATGAGATGTGATTATCCTCATCTCAACTGATTGTCAGGACCTGAGACCGGCCCCGCTAGATGAAGACAAGGCGAACCAATATTAAAATATCGCACGCTGCAGCATGTCTTCAATAATGTGCGTTGGTGGTTTTTATGTCACTATTCTTCACGTCACTATCGTTTTACCTTTTCCCATTTATCACCGACGAATAAGCATAAGGTAACTGTTTTCTTTCATTTATATATAATGTTGCTGGTAGCTGCAAGGAACAATTTCCGTGATCAAGACATACCACCCTTTGAATATTTTGGTTGTACGGGATCAGTTTCACTAAAAAGACAATGCAGGTCCGTTAACACCTAAGCATCTTTCCCGATCACTCTTGTGGCGCCTATTCTGCATCTAATTGTCCAGTGTCCATGCGATGCGCCGCTAAAGTTTGGCGTGTGCCACTTAGCCTGCTGCTAGCCCGTTAAGCGCATCAGCATTGCGGCACAGCATCCTCGCCACGCCGTACCGGCGCAGTGACCCCATCCTCGCATGAACAGATAAAGGCAATGGAGACATAGGGTCATCCAGCGGCACGAAACTCACTCAAAGGAGCGAAAGCCCTGATTTGAATCGACTTTTCCTGCAATACCATGAGGTTAAAGGTAGATTAATCGTCCCTCCCCGCCGCCAGGCAAGGGGTGAAAATGCTACGTTTTACCAGAAATGGGCCGCTGCCCCTGCTCCCCCTACCCCGGGTCCCCACGTCTTCCTGGATAACACCTGCTTAATATGTACCATTCCATTTCATGATGTGCCACCTTATCAATAAGCAAGGGCATATCATACGAGGCTCCAGAGCCGAGATCCGTCCGGCCCATTCTGCTGATAGCACGGAGCACTGAGTAGTAGATGTTATCCCTCTGCGATGCGAGCTCCAAAGCCGAGCCAAATCCTATCACCACATTGGGTGTTTTAAATAGTTCCATCACATTCGCTCGCATGGTCGCGTTGCAAAATTCCCTCCGCGCTCCAATGCGTTAATAATTTAAAACTTCCAATGCGATCTTCTGAAGGAGTAGTTTAAGTATTACATAACTGCGCCGCAGAATGTTTCGGCTTTGCAAAAAAGAAACTTGTGGCGAGGCCGTCCTTTTATGTTTCAAAAGCGCTGATTATTTTTGTCAACATGACGGGCCATTCAAATTTAGGTGAGGTTTTCACAGGAAAAAAGTGACGGTTACTACAAAACTAGGAGCTAAAATATCATGAAAGGCAAATTACCAAGTTAAAACGTGCAGCGCTGAGCATCAACATTCATGTTAACAAATCATTGCAGAAATGTTTCCAGATAAATACGAAACTTCGGCAAACCGCGCGCTGCCCAGCGTTAGCGCGTCTTAAATGGGACGATGCTGTCAAAGAACGGAACGTCTCAACTGACCATGCCGTTCCCAAATTTCTGACATTAGGACATCCTCCCTAGCTATAGCGCGGTCCACCACTGGCAACCGCAATAGAATAAACGCATCACAATCGCAGGGGCCTCCACTCGCTCCGCGTAAGTTCGCAAAGTTCAAGGTTGGAAAATACCGCGTCCGTGCGAGCTCCAGCGCTCCAATTCTAAAAAAAACAATCAGCGTTTAGGTTATGTAAACGCCACTTCCGTCAACCAATCAGCGCCTAGCCAAATATACCAAGATTTTAGAGATCTTCAATCTGTCCTCTTCTGAAGGCGAATGCACTGCCAAAGCAAAGTGGCCCCTGGCACGAATTCCGGCCGGGCATTTATACAAATACAGTGCAAGTTTTTTAAACTGTTCTGAACCTGTTTGTATCTAGTTGACACATCTGGTTTTCGGCGTCTTAACTTGGCTGAATTCTGGTTGCAATAGCGTTATTTCGCAACGATTTTGTACGAGTTCAGTTTTTTCCGAACATTTTTGGTAATCCGGGAACCGATTATTATTCTAATTTATAATTAAACGGCGCATACGTCACCACATTCCGCTAAAATACAAGTAATATGATTCCGGCGATGAAGAGATCTCGAGTGTCCGCTGCCCGTTTACCATCAAACACTGACCTGTGAGAACGATGCATGCATGTCCACTGTGTGCGGGCAGAGCCAGCTCACCGTCAGATTAGGCGGCAGACGCAGGCCGGAGCGCTTCAACTCACGACGCACGGCGCCAGCTACGACCGACAGCAGAATCTCGTGCACCGACTGCTTGGTCACGTGCTTCACCTGGTTCAGGTGCTCCCAGTCCAGGCTGCCCAGGCAGACGTCGGTCCTCCACGGCTCGCGTGCAACTCTGACGTCACTGCGCGCGCAGACCAGCCACTGCGCGAGCGTCACGGGCGTCACGAACAGCGCACGCAGGCAGTTGAGCGCGTACGTCACGCTGCCGAAGTTGGCCTTGGGCGGCACGGCACCCGGCGGCGTATCGGCCAGCACGTGGCAGAGCGCGCGCAGCAAGCCCATGCCGTCTGAGATCACGTGGTGCACGCGCACGAGCACGGCCGTCTCGCGCGTGGCGGCCACGTGCACGGCCACGGCCTCCCACGGCGAGCGCTCGAGTGATACCGGCTCGCCGAGGCGGCCGGCCACGAACGCGCCGAGCGCGGCACGGTCGGCCACCGCCGGCGCAGCGAACATGTGGTTTTCCAGCACGAACTCGTCATCGGCGACCCAGGCGCGGCCGCCGGCGAACGGCACGATCCGCTGCGAGAGGCGCGCCACGGCGTGATGCCGCAGCCGCGGCTCCAGCGCCTGCAGCGCCGCCTCCAGCCGGAACTGCTCGTCGAACAGCAGCAGCGCGTGGTGGATGGGCTCCGACGCGGCGCCGCCGTCCGCCTCCAGCCACTGGACGTCGTGCGGCCCCACTAGGTTGGCCATCATCTCGAGCCGGCGCTTGAGCGAGAGGCGGCGCAGTGAGGCAGAGCAGAGGACGCCGAGGCGCCGGCCGGCCGCCGCCGCCGGGTACGCCAGCAGCGCCGCCAGCGTCAGGCAGATGCCCACCGTCAGGCTGCACACCACTACCAGCAACGAGCGCACAAAGCTGCAGAGGATGCCCTCGTCCAGTGGGTGCACCAGCCGCCGTAGGCGCGTCTCGCCCAGCCGCGTGAACAGCACCGAGTCCGCCGGGTCCACCAGACGCGTCGAGTACGTCGAGTCCGCCGACTGCGCCGAGTCTGTTGAGCGCGGCGGCCGCGCGGGATCGGCTGCCGGTTCGGAAAAGGTCAGGGGCGGCCCAGCTGACAGATGTGGCGCTGTCCGCGGACTGGCCTCGGCTGGACTGGCCGGCCGGCGCTCCTCCGATGCCGAGGGCATCGCCCCCCTGAAACAGAACAGGCCGCCTGTCAGCATTCTTGTCACTACATAAACGGCTCCCATTTCCGTTTTCAGGTTCGTATCAGGGCGTCGTTGACATGATCTACAGTACCTTGAAGAGGCGTTCAGTCGATATGAGCAGGACAGTTTGCCCTTACTGGTGACGAAATCTGTTGCACCCTTACAAGAATTTCTGTGGGATCCCAAGGATGTTGTTATCGCATGGAAGTTTGTACTTGTGGGCGGTCAGTCAACAATGCACTCGACCGTGCGGCCCTGCAGGTGTCCGCTGCGTGTGACCGGACCCCGGCGAATGGGTGAAGTTGGCCTGTACAGTCGCTGGCGACAGAAGGGTGACAGCCAGTCCACGGCCGGGGCGACAGAGATTCTCACCTGGCTGGAACTTGGCTGCGGCGTCTTCAGGACCGTTCCCGAGGTGCGGGCTCCGCGTTTTCATGAAAAGGATGGGTGAAAGCATGGCCTGGCGTCGTTCAATTCGGTGAATTTTGGCGTGAAACACTATCCAGCCGGGAGCTACCAACAGATCTGAGATGTCAACCGGGCCCACGTGATGGCGACGCCGGATGATGCCAGTAATGGGCTTCGCGCTCCCCGGACGACGTCTTATCATTTTCTCCTCGCTGCGCTTGCAGCCCACTGTCACATTGACATTAGCTGGCGACGCCCATGTATCTTTGTAAATCCTCCGTAACTGTCGGTGTTTTACGACCCCGCAGCCTACTATTAATTGCATGTGACAGAACGGCCCGTCCTCATATTGTCCGCAGCAGACTCCAGCACCGTTGTTTACAGTAGGTTCTAAGTATTGTCCACAGCCCGCTCTGTTATAAGCAGGCCGCAGGCCGCGCTGGCGTTATTGTTCCTGGTTGCCCCCCCCCCCCCCCCCCCATCCGCCGCTATTGACCTCAGTCAGCTCCTCCCTATTGATCGCAGCCAGCTCACCCTTCCCGCACTCAGGCGACCAGCCGTCATGTAATGCACTGCATTGTGCTCTTCTGCATCGCATCTCTTACACATGAGGTAACTAATCTGACCTGGCGTCGTCTAACCACACTTTATTTGGTCAATCACCAGCGTATCTCACTTAGCCTCAGCTGACCTCGCGTGACCTTACCAACACTGCATTGGAAACGTAACCAACATTTTCCCCAGTGAGGGCATGAAATGTCAACGAATGAACTCACCTGACCCCATCTAAGCTGAGGTAATTTTACCTAACACCCTCTCACCTGACCTAACCAGGGGGGTGTGGGCGCCGTACAGAGACGGCATGGCGCCCACCGCTGGTAGCCTGGTGCCAACGATCGGCGAGGCGCCCACCGCTGGTGGCCTGGTGCCGACGCCCGGCGAAGCGCCCACCGCTGGTGGCCTGGTGCCGACGCCCGGCGAAGCGTCCACCACTGGTGGCCTGGTGCCACGCCCGGTAAGGCGCCCACCGCTGGTGGCCTGGTGCCGACGCCCGGCGAAGCGCCCACCACTGGTGGCCTGGTGCTGACGCCCCGGTGAGGCGCCCACCGCTGGTAGCCTGGTGCCACGCCCGGTAAGGCGCCCACCGCTGGTGGCCTGGTGCCGACGCCCAGCGAGGCGCCCACCGCTGGTGGCCTGGTGCCGACGTCCGGCGAGGCACCACGGGCCCCGACTCAGCAACGCGCAGCAGTTGAACACAGCCGCCGCCTGTGTTGGATGCTCGCCATCTGAGATCCTGACGAGATCAGGGTCCGATTCCCAGCTGCCAAAACTTTACCGAAATGTGCTCAAATGCACCGGGATGACACAATGGGGTGGAATGAGATGGAGAGTGAAAGGAGAGTGAAAGGAGAGTGAAATAAAGAGTGGATAATGAAAATCATTTCATTGACTTTTTGCTGCTTATCAAATAAAAGAGGCCCGTCTAAAAAATTTGCAGTTGTAGCTGACGAATGCGTTCGTTCGTGACGAACGCCTGCCGTTCACCTCCACGAATATAGAACAGCTGTTTTCCATCTCAGGGGCGCCCATATGCCGTCAATCAGTTGAAAGTGATAGTGATTTCCGAAACCAGTGGCCTGGCAGGTGAGTCGATCCCTTACAAATGAATCCGAAAGCGTGTTCGAGGGGTGCACGGCAATACGCGAATAGCAGACACATTCACACATTTTCGCCATCGTCGATTCGATCGACACACACGATCAAGGCCTCTGTGGTGGCCGTACCCCTCGAGAACTGGTCATTGAGCATCACTTGCATGCACATTCCTTGCATGCTGAAACATCACACACAGGATGGCTTTACATTATTTATTACCACCTCGCTGGAGGATTTTCAATCTAAGGAGTCCATGCGCCGGTGCGTGCAGATCATGGCTATGTTTATGAAAAGTTCGTTGTGTGCTGTGGCTTGCAGCACGTAGACAATATCGATCGCATAAATAAGGGGATCAAACGCAGGCTTCGTTAATACAAAATGGATGTGGTGGTTTTGTTGCCTCCGATCACAGATTACAACCGACCAAAAGAGAGAGAGAGAGAGAGAGAGAGAGAGAGAGAGAGAGAGAGAGAGAGAGAGAGAGAGAGAGAGAGAGAGAGAGAGAGAGAGAGAGAGAGAGGAGAGAGAGAGAGAGAGAGGAGAGAGAGGGAGAGAGAGAGAGAGAGAGAGAGAGAGAGAGAGAGAGAGAGAGAGAGAGAGAGAGAGAGAGAGAGAGAGAGAGAGAGAGAGAGAGAGAGAGAGAGAGAGAGAGAGAGATGGAGAGAGAGAGAGAGAGGGGAGAGCGGAGACGAACACCTGAAGTGCTGTCTGCGCCCTGCGCTGGAGGCTGGAGGTATATTAGTTAGGCTGAGCAATCGCAGCAAACACCTTTATCAAACGCTTCGCAGTTCTCGTCGGACGGCGTCACACAAATGCCGTAAACTTCGACCATCATTCGCGGATGCTCCAGCTGAAAAGGATTGTTTCACATTTGTACTGGTTTTTACAATGAAATAGCCATATTGAATACCTTTTGATGCAGCTCACGGCTATGCTTTTTTAACACCTAAAGCCCTCTGATTCCTGACCTTAAACACCGCAAGGATGTGAGAGGCTATTTTGGGGGAGTATTTGAATGCCACCTTGATATTCATGACGTCATAAAAACGCCATTCGTATTGTACCATTTCAAAAGCCATGCGGTGATCAAGGCCAAAAAGAATATAATGGCTGAGTCCTTTATATCTAGCATCGGTGAGCATGATTTCCAGACATAGAGGCCGTCAAATGGCTCTTAATGATAGTTGTGCGAGGCACGACGACGTAATCAAAGAATGACGTATTGAGGAGTATATTTGTTGTAGCCGCCTGCAATCTCCATAGTCGACGTCGACGCGTGTATGTAACTTTTGTATATTGTATTATGCCAAGACCATGGTATGGTTTCTGGAAGAAGACGTTCAAAGAGATATAAATGCAATAAGGACAAAAACGTGTTGCAATCAAAACGAATTATTTCACACATTTATATCATCTGTTATCATGAAACCACTGCTTGGCTACGAATGCGTTTCAATATTTTCTTCCGACTCGACAAATTGGCCATAACACCATCTCCATCCATTCGCGATTGCCGACGGCATCGCCCATCTGCAGGCTGGCCATGGACGTGTTCGAAGTTTCTGCCATCGCAATCAAACGCCGAATAAAGAAAAGGCGGCGACCCGGTCCCAAGACATTTCAGCTAAAAACAAGTACCACAATCTTGGCAATGAAGCGAGTGCTTATATTAGACGAAGCAGCTCTGGGACTAAATGATCGACAAACTCCGACAAATCGACGTAATCGCACCTGGCAGCCACAAATCTACGCCAGATATATGATTTCTAAAGAAAACAATTTTGGCAAATATCTAACGGCGCGCACAAAAATAATAAAATATCTATCTAACGGCGCACAAGTACCACAACTCTGGCGACTGCGGGCGGAAAATGGTCACCTCCGGGCGATTCCAAGTCTTCAGGAGGGGTGATCGCTGTCAATCGGACAGCGACTCTGTAAGGCCCCCGGATGCCGCCCGAGGCCTCTTGGCACACCCAGCCGGCGACGCGCTAACATTTACTAATCAGAGAAACTGACGTGTCTGGAGCAGCCCTCCCTGCTAGTTAAGTATAACAACAGCTACAATGGAGTTTGTTTCATCATATCCGATGACTATTTCAGTGTTTTCAGATGTGAAATATTCCTTTAAAGAAACGAAGTACCAACTCAACTGGAGACTGCTGTACGAGCGTGAAGACACGGAGGCCGGGTAGGACTGGACGCGAACAACAGACTGGTGCAGACACAGCCGAGGCCTGTAAACCACTCGCGGCGGCTCACATTGACCATCGCGTTGTTGGTGTTGTGGGGGCGTGCGACCACACCCGACGCTCCCGTCCGATTAGAGCGGCCAGTTTCGCACACCACCACACCGGGCGCTGCCGTTGGGCTAGAGCGGCCGCTTTCGCGTCGCAGGTGTACGGACCAACGCCGCTCCATTTGAAACCTTGACCTGGTTCCACATCGAGTGCCGGACACCTGTTCGCGTCCGTCCGCGCAGCTGCTCAAAGCGCAGTCCGACAACTCAAGTTATCCAAGGCACGTCAGACCAGCTGAGATGGTGACAAAAGAGGTAATCGAGCGAAACGCCGTCTCCGCGCACCGGAAATGTGCTGGCGGCGATGGTGGCAGACGCTGACGTGGAGGCCATGCGAAGGACACAGCGTTACCCGCCGTGACCGTTCACGTGTCTCCACCACGGACTGGGGAGCCGATGCCTGCCCTGCCATCATTACCTGGGGCGGGGCGGTGATGGTGGCAGACGCTGGCGTGGAGACCATGCGAAGGACACAGCGTTACCCGCCGTGACAGCTCACGTGTCTCCACCACGGACTGGGGAGCCGATGCCTGCCCTGCCATCATTACCTGGGGCGGCCCAGTTACGAAAACTCCTTGGCACGAGACAGAAATTCAACGCCAACGCATGCTTTGTCCTTTGAAGCATGTCAAGTAGCAGCCATGACTGCCTCACTGCTCACAAGTGGGGCAGTGCTGAGAAGTCACAAATTTTGACGGCATCATGTGATTTTTTATGCACATCCTTTTTTAATCTCCGTGTATGAGCATCCATTGCTGTGACACACGTCATCGCATTCTTTTGGTCACATTCAATTATGAATGCCATTTTCACAAGCGTCCTTCATTTCTCCCTGCTTGATTATTCACTTTATGTACGGATATTCTGGATTCGCCTGCTTTCATAAATGTACGCAAAATAACCACCGCTCGCTTCTCGTTGGCACTCGCTGCGTGGACGCTCGTGAATTTGCACACGTTCATCCCAAAGAACTATTACCCGCCGCACGCCGCTCGGTCGCTCGACGACGCAGCACGCCAGCTGGTGCTAGCGACCTGATCCCGCCGACCGCAAGACGCGCGTCGTCGCAGAGACTGCAACGTCGGGACCGGCAGACGGACGTGCTTTAAAGCTTTAAAGGCCTTTGGATTCCGCCACAGATTGGAATGCCATTTGTCATGTGGTCTTCTAAAATAAAGAGACCACTTTTTCAGCAGTTTCAACACACACTTTCCGAAAAGATTGTGCTTTCTCCACCTTGCCATGTATATCAGCCCTGCAGGCAGCTCCGTGCTTCCTCGAACAGTCCCGGTGACCCAGTTAAGTACGAGTACCAAACGGACTTGCTCTTCACAGGCGTGGCAACCTGAGGTGGAGGGATGTGAGACTAAGTCGGCTTCCAATGGGCTGAATTTGTATGTAAGCTTTTTCGTCTAACTTTACAGGTCCTAGCGCGAAATCTATGCTCGAAATCATTGTTTCATCCGCACACAATGATGCAGAGCCACGGAATCATCGATTGTGCAATGGTGGCGTTGCTCTCAGTGTGTAGCGTTATGAGATCAGTGCTGAACGCCACTGATGTCACAAATACAATGAGACCCGCTTTAAAGCTGAAGCTTTGATGAAGTATTGCATAGGACGTATACAATTTTGATGAACGAAATATTTAACGAAATGTTAGATCATACCGCGCAGCTTTTTACATCAACACCACAAAATGCATTTCAGCGGGTCGATTGGTGTAATTTCTGAGCAGGCATTGGCCCTCATTTATTTGTAAGTAAAACAACTAAAAACCTCTTGAGCTTCCGCTGAGCTGAATATGAATGTGTTTGGCCGCTTGCCGGTATTACTTGGTCGCTGGTGAGCGTCACGTTAAGCGAACTGGTTGATTACAGAACGTGGTTGCCGAGGGCAAATCAGTCGCGTGCCAAAGTCGCCTGAAACTCTAAGCACCCACTGAGACCGGCCGAAATTCTTCTGCGAGTTGGTTCTGGCGGTATCGTGTGCAAGAGCCAATTTAAACCCTGATTTGCATATATGGCCAATCTGAAAACAAGGCCATGGTCGTGTCCTGGTGTCATGTAGCGACAGTGTGGTACGAAATGTAACTACGTGCCAAAACGCTCCCTACAAGCGGGGTCACCTGGCCAAGTCAGTGGATAGATTAGATGAGGCGAGTGAGAGGAGCAAGTATTTAGTGGATTGATTCCCTGTAAAATACGGAAGTGAAAGGAACTCGACAAGAACTGGCAAATGTGTGAAAAACAGATGTTCCATGCTAAAATCAATCAAACTACAGAAGCGCTAGCAGCTTCGACGTCACGGAATAAGCCAACGTGAACTGCAATCAGATTGTGCAAGAAGCTGTGTGTGTTCTAATGCACGACTAATTATATTTATGGCTGATCAGAATATGTGATGATTGTTTTCAACACATATAGCTCGATTATGTTATGAAGTAGTTGTACCAACCTATACTTCCCTACACCGGGAGAGAATCATAGGGTTTGATGGAGTTAACGGCTCATATGCACTACATGCTTCATCTGTATGTTCATGGAGTTTAATATGGTATAAGCATGCATTTGACAGAGATATGACCACGCTATCACAATATTGACGTGATGGACACAATGAATCACCCTGACCTTGCCTTTGCGCCTACGTTTAAGAGACTTTACATATGCCTTTCAAGGGTCGCGCTAATCAACGGACCTAAAACAATCGCTGCACCAGATCAGCGTTAATAGATTAGTCCTTCAATGCATAACATTAAAGAAACATGTTTTAAACTCGTGTGGGGTCGACGACTGGCATGAAAAATGCTACCCAATGCTGTAGTGAACCGCGTTACAGAATGGTGCGCAGTGCTCGAGTGAACCGCGTTACAGAATGGTGCGCAGTGCTCGAGTGAACCGCGTTACAGAATGGGGCTCAGTGCTCGAGTGAACCGCGTTACAGAATGGGGCCCAGTGCTCGAGTGAACCGCGTTACAGAATGGTGCGCAGTGCTCGAGTGAACCGCGTTACAGAATGGGGCCCAGTGCTCGCGTGAACCGCGTTGCACAGCGGCAGCAGCTGGTTTCAAATACTGCCATTACAGCTGCAACATTTCAACTTTGGTTATTACTGTCACCCAAAGCGCCATGCCGAGAAATAAGCCCAATAAAGCGCGTCATAGCGAAATGTCGATTTAGTGCTGCCGCAGTTCGTTGCGGCAAGTTTTTGTTCGTCTTTCCCTTTCTGGCTCGATGAGTCTGTGTCCATGTTCACTCATTAGGTAAAAAACGTAAAGTGAACTAACCCCACTGAAACAGTCAAACAACTTTCCGTGATGTCCCATCAATTTATAAGGTTGTAGGTCTACGTATATTCTGCTGCATCTAATTACCGAAATAATGCGTGTCGCCGCAACAATTTGAATGTGTTCAGTGTCTGGTAGGCTTTAAATAGGTACAAGGACCGTAACTTGAGGGTGAAATAACATGGCCTGGGATGGGTGGAGCGAGTGGGGCAGCCCAAGACCTAGGGCAACCAAGAAGTTTTTCAACTCTGTGTTTGTTAGCGTAAGGCTGTTTTTATTCAGATTCTTCAACTTCGACGGACTAGAATTGCCCGGGTTCATTGTTTGCTCGGCAAACTTGCCTGGCCGCCTGCCGGTATTACTTGGCCGCTTGGCGATATTGCTAGACGATACTGATGTTAGGCTAACGGCGATGAGAATGTAGCTCACTGGTGCCTCTCATCGCTGCCGGTGTTCTCGGCCGCTCGAGCCGAGCCCGCTCCCGCCGCTCTCTCTTCCGGGCGTCTACTGCCTCGCCTCGCCCCCCGGGCCTCGCTGGTGGTGCCCCGCGCCCGTGGCTGCCTCTGTAGCGGGTCTTCAGTGACTCTCGGGCCGGGCCCGCCGCTATGGGTGCGGCCAGCCAGGGTCTTCGGGAGAGAGACGCGTACCAGCGAACGAACGAGGAGCGTTGGAATAGCGCAGGTTGGTGGGAGCGTGCGGCGGTGCTGGCGGCTGAACAAAGCTGTTCGTGAGGTTGGTGTCCGGTTATCAAGAATACTCATGGGCAAAGGAAGGCATAGGAGCGCAGGTAGGAACGTCCTGCAAACCCGCAAAAACAGTATCAGCCTTTCGGCTTTGTTCTGTAGGCAATGCATGAGGAACTGCTGACCCTGCCACTTTCCTCTCACATAATTCCAAAGTTTCGGAGTGTTTCAATGTAGTTGACAACCAGATGTAGCTCGCGCTCGTGACTATTCCACTGCTGATGCTGCGATGCTGTTTGTCGGGCTTATTTCAGATGTCTGCGGCAATTTCTTGACTATGGGTTTTTGTTTCCCTTTTAAAGCTGGTGCAGCACGCATCGTCGCACACCGTTTTATGGGCAGCTAGTGATCACAGTCGTCAAAGAAACAATAACGAAGGAACATTACAACGTTAGTATTAGCCCGGAAACGAAGTCGGACCTACAACGCGGAAGCAATGTAAATTGTTATCCGAAAAAATACAGCCTTATCGGGAACTCTAGTGACGGCGTACAATACAGATGATAGAAGTGCGGGACTGATAGGGTCTTTTAATACTGCACTGGAGTTCAATAATGCTGGCAATCATCAAGGAAAATAAATGAAGAGCTTTGGAATAAATCTGGACCGGTCGATAGCAGGACTTTATAGGAACTGGCTGAAACAGATGAAAATCACGGCGCCATGAAGCGTGACTGATAGAGTGATAACGAGATTGCTTTATGTGCAACCGCTCCTCCTTTTGCGCTGATCTCGCTGATTAGCATAAGCACAACGCAAATTGAATTAAATCGGTGAAATATCTGTGGTAGCTGAGTGGATGTAAGTGGGGCGGGGCTCAACCGCAGGCCGGGTTAACGTTCGCTTCCTAGAACACAGTGGTCTAAACGAATTGTAAGAACGTTGGAGGGCAGGGTTTCAGATTTGATTTGTGTCATTGGGGCTTTACGACGCACTCAGCTGCTGAGGCTATGTGGCGTCCCTGCCTCTCAACCTGACAGGAAGGACGGACACCGCGGGGAATCGAACCCCGTACCTCTGGTTTCCCAGACGCGCAGTGGTTAACGCAGACGCGCTAACCACTACACTACCGGCACCCGTTTCAAATTTGATGACATCATTTTTGTCTCGATTAGCAAAACGATTTTGATGTGACAAAGAATAAGTCGGTGCGGAGTGGGTCCAAAGGCGTCTAAATCTGCGTCGGAAAGGCATGTTATATTTTTAGGTACTACTCCAGTTACGTAATACGTCCGTCTTTTCTCAACCGAGAGCTGTGTTGACTAGTATGTGAGATGAAGTGAATATCAGTGGCGAATTATGTCACTGTTATCTAAACGCCATAGCGTGGATGCGTTATTTTCAAGGTTGCTATGAATCGGAGGATGTTATGCGTGTCTCTTGTGGTCGTTGGCTCAGAGGGGACGCTGCTGTCGGCACTAGGAAACAATCCCTTCCGGCAGGGTTACGTAACACGGAGCTCAATGAATATGGAGGAGCCCATCCGAGAGGTTGCCAAGTAGAGAGAGCAGAGTCCAGCTTTGGGTCGAGAGCCCGGATTCAATTCTCGCCTGAGGTTATTTTTTAAGTCTTAACATCCGCAGAGTTAAGGGTAGTAGCAGTCGAAGCAATAATCACTGTTGTGTAGTTACTTGTCTTGATATTCTAACAACATAACTTAATTCAGAGCGTCCACAGATGCCAGCTTAACCAATTTTGGCGTTTTGTTGTGAGCAGGCCAGCAATCTTGCACGTGCGAACTAGTGACACTGTGACTGCGACTGCATCACCCCACTGTGAATCAACGGGTTCCCGTTATCTCCGCCCTGCCTCCCGCTGCGCAGGTGCGTCGGCGCGAGAGGACACCGACGCGCCGCTCGCCTGCATCACCAGCTGCAGCGCCCCATCCACGGTCTCTGCAGGCGTGCAGGACACCTGGCGCCTAACGAGCGTAGGCCGTATGGCCGGCCATTAGGGTCGGGCTACGAACGTGGCGCACGTCCCGCCGGTAATGGCCGCGGCCGGCCAGCTGCTCCGACGGCGCCAAGTCGCACATTTACGGAAGATTTTGCTAACGTATCGCTCGCCAGTGCCTTCAACATGCCGATGTCGGGGCACGCAGGTCGAGTCCGGCCACTGCTTGCTTTCGGGAGCTGGCCGAGGCGGCTGTGTCTACGACGACGCATACGTGTTGATTGGAGCAAACCGCGCACATCCAACGAATACCAGGGAAACAATGTATCGCGGCTGACGACGGGACGCGCTGTGCGCGCAGGGAACAGCCATCATTGCGATGATGTAAGGGAGGGGCCGTGATTGAGTCGGTGGCATTATGATGACGCTGCACCGAACTGCTGTGAACCCACACCACCCGGAACGCAATCTGAAACCTGCCTGCCAGCGGACCATGTAGCGCAACTTCACGAGAGCTTTTCGCCCAACACCTCGAGGAAAGGAAGGTAAGTCTGTTTTTAACACGTCGCCCCCAACCCCGAGTTGACTTTCAAATGTGCGCCGTAATTGGCGACCTCCGCGGCGACACGAGCCTCTCATTCAATCTGATGTGATGTCCAAAATGCGACAGGGAACATATTTAAAGGCGGTTCTGTCACGCGATGTCGAGGTGGGGCGGGGTGTCGGGATGGGGGTGGGGGTGGGGGTGGGGGGTCGGACCGATGCCAATGCTCTCGGCTGAGCCAGTCCGCACGAGCGATTCTCGGGACATGCGTATACAAGCGGAAGAAGACAGACATGGGCAGATGCAAACAAGCAGAAGTATGCCGAGAAAGGCTTGTTCAACCGAGCGCGACTGCAGTCATGCTAAGCTTCGGTGGAACATTAGCGGGGCGTCGCCTAGAAAGTTAAGATACTGGTCGCCCTTATCCGTCAACTTTGATGTCTTCTTCGTGATATGCGTACAGTTACAAGCAGATGTTTCGCCTCTAAAGGAATCAGGCAGAACTAACAATAGTTTTGAGCTCGGTATGCGGAGAGTTACGGTATATTCTCCCAAATCATCCGGCGCCTCTCTTTTCGCCAGCTTTCTGTTTTAAATGAAATAGTTCTGGACATCATGGCCGTTGCGCAGGTCCTTTGGTAGGTGAGCATCACATAAAAGTTTTTTCATGAAGGATGCCTTGTTGGTGCATATGCTACAGCCAAATGCAAAGTACAAGAGTTCCAGCAACTCAGATGTTCGGGAATGTTGTGGCTGAAAAACTTCCCCCTGAAACAAAGTACTTAGCTCCTTTAAAGAAAAGCAGTAAAAAAAATGTGGGGAGGGGGAGTCGTTTTAACGGGCGTAGGACAGAAGGCCCGGTTGACCCGCTGTAAAACATCTTCGCGGTGCGTCTAGTTCAACCAGGCGTGGACGGAGGGATAACGACACACAGTTTTCAGTTTGAAGGGTCAAGTAAGACAACGAGTAGAGTTCGGCGCAACGATACGGTACCAAATGCACCCTTGATTAGGCCCAACATCACTGTACGGAACAGAGCCAGACGCCAGGAGCTGCCGTGTCTGGAGATCGTGCCAGCAAAGCTGCCTCCGCTGCTGATGTATTCGGCGACCTTTGTGACGCGACCCCAGCCGACATCCGCCGCGGTCTTTGATGCCAGGCTGGTCTGGTCCGGGTCAGACGGGAGCAGGCGGGCCGCCATGCGACCTGGTCTAATACTGAACAGCTCCAGGGCAGCACCGGCAGACGGCGACGGCGGCGACTGGCGGGCCGCAGGACGAGCCCGCACTGTGGTGGGCTTCGAGAGGTCGGCTTCGAGAAGTCGGCTAGCGACATATGCAGACCCCGGTAGCATTGTTCGGTGCCCGGGCAAGAGATGAAAATACCACATGTAAGTAAGTGCGTTGTAAGTGAAACAACATGTGGAGCATGGGACATATCTGAAAGGAACGAAAGCACAAAACGTTAAACCCACGACGGTTATTTTAGAATGATTTCTGAGTGGTGCAGCGTAGCCGCGCCAAACTTTGAGTAACTATAGGCACTTGAATAGTGCATATTTTTATATGACCACAAATATGCAAAGCAGATGGCTTTTGTTTGAGGGCCGACGCTGTTGGTAAAGAGAGTGCAGTTGCTATTCAACCTCGGCCAGTTCAGACACCATACTATGACTTTGAGCAATTTTTGCCAGCTCGTCTAGCACGCGCCCAGGTGGTCGGTTCGATGCCCTTCGCTCGGGTGGGGGTCAGATTGACCCCCTGGAAATCTCAGGAACTAAGAGAGCTAGAGATACCAAATTCAAAAGTGTGTCGACTTGTACATGAACTCACTTAGGTCAGGGGTTGAGGTTCCTGGGTCATGACCTTCGGGTCAAATAAGGTCAAACAAGGTCAAATTCTGACTTTGTCTTGAAAGGGCCATTATAACCTAGATAACTTTCCTAAGCAAGAGGTCACATGCTCATTTAAGGTCAGTAGCTTTGCTTGACGTTTTGAAGGTTATGGTGATCAATATCATGGAAGGCTGCTTAAAGTTTTGCATTTGAATAAGCGACAAAGATTACGCTATGAAGCATGTCCCTACAAACAAAATGTTGACCTGGGTCATTTTAGGTCAGTGACCTATTGTGACCTTTAAGAAGTCCATGGAAGGTGAACAATGCGGTTTCTGTTATCAATGACTTTCAAATGAGCACCAGAAACTACCCCATACAGCAAGCCCTAGAGTAATAAAATAGGTTGGTTTTGACCTTGGAATGACCTTCATACCCAGGGGCGGATCCAGAGGAGACCACAGGGCCATGCCCCCCTTGGGCTCCAAACGGACCCATTGGCTCCGAAAGGATCTATAGCCGGCCGAACAGGTGCGGTTCTTTAACACAAACCGCAATAAAATTGGGCGTCTTTGGACTTGCAGGCGACCAAGAACAGTCGCAAACAAAAGTAAAGGACCTACGAGTGGACAAAAACATAACTTCATCATTGATCGAAAACTATTATTTGTGTATTTTAAGCCTCATTATGCTGTCTAGCGGGCCTATGCCGTTTTCGGGGAACCTATATGCTCACTTGCAGGGTCATTCTGAGCGTTAAGCAGCCCCCGCCCTTGCCCTTGATTTTTAGCATTTGCACGGAGGGCATTGCAATGTTGCTGGGTCCTTCCTGCTAGCATGCCGGGACTCTCTTGTCAATAAGGGGCCTTCTGCAGATTCTTCTCATCCACCGAAAAGGCTCTACGCTACAACTGGAGCCCCGTATGTTAACCTGCCGGGGTATTCTTGGTTGCTAAGGCGCCATTTACGTCGATTAATGTCGGTTAACCCACCGATACACTCGCGATATGCTTATGAGTCCTCTACATTGATTTAGGGCGCTTCCAATTCTCGGTGACTTGCTTTGGGCCGTTCACGCTTATCGGACGCCCATCTGGTAATCTCCTTGGGCACACCAACTTGGCTGTTGGGTGCTTTATATTTGAATGGAGGGCCCTACGCACTCGTCGGGGCCCCTCTGTTTACCTCCTCGGCGACACTGGATTGTTCGGGGGCCCTACACACTGGGTCTTGGTGTTTGAATTTCGGGTCCTACACTCCTATGGGGACCATTTGATAGCCTACTCGGGTACTCCGCATCTTTCGGGGGTTCTCCGCACTGAGTTTTGAGGACCTCTTACTTGAATGAGGGGCCGTGTGCTCTTGTCGAGACCTTTCTGATAGCTGCTCGCGTCGCACATTCAGTCGTTCGGGAGCCATTTGCACTGTGTTTTGGGTACTTCTTATTTGAATGGAGGGCCCTTCGCTCTTCGCTCCGCTCTCTCGCCTATCTGTTAACCTTCTCTGGCGCACTCAAGCATTCGGAGGCCTTCTATATCGTGTAATGTTTTTTTAAATATTTGAACGGCAGTCCTGACACTCTTGATGGTAGCCTTATCTGTTTACCTGCTCTGGCGCACTCGATCACTCCGGGGCCCTCCATTTTGTCTTGAGTGCTTCTTTTTTCAATGGATGGCCCTATATTCTTGGCGGGCCCTATCTATGAGGCTGCTTGAGCCGTTGGCGGATGCAGAGGGGAGGGGGGGGGGAGGGGGCTCCGGACCATGCTCCATGGACCATGCGGTGGGGACCCGTAGTCTTCAAAGTGGCCGATAACCGGCTGAACGGACGCAGTTTTCTAATAAAAAACACAGCAAGATTGGACGTGTTTGGACCTATAGGCGACAAAGAACGACTGCAAACGAAAATGAAGAGTTTATAAGCAAACAAATTTAAATATTTACTGATTAAAAGAGTGGTGATTGAGGGACATTGTGGGACTCATGCCTTCCACAGGCCTTACACTGTTGCCCGGACCACATATGTCCACTTGCCTAGTCTATCTGATTGCCAAGGAGCCTTCCAAGTTACCCTTGATCTCTTAGCATTTTTCCGTTTTCCGTACGTGATCTCAATGTTCCTGTTTGAACACTATCTGCTTCCACGCTTGAGCACTCTTGATCGATCAGGGGCCCCTCCACTGACTCTTCCAATTCGCCCGAAGTGCTCTACACGCCTTTTCCGGGACCCCATATGTCAAGGTACACTCAGCTGCCCAGGAGCCTATCAGGAGTCCTGGGTTCTTTCCACTTGCTCGGAGGGCCTTGTGTTGTTTCTGGGGCTCATAGAGGTAAGGCATGGAGACGTTCGAAGCCCAGGGCTCCTCTTCTTTGGTCGAGGGCTTTTCCCCTTGATCACGTTTGCGGAGGACTCTTCACTTCCATCGGGCTCTTTTTGTTAACCTGTCCGGGCACTTCTGATCGCACAGGGGCATAAACTCAAAGTGTTGCATAATTCCCTTTGTTCAGAGGGTCCTGTGCTCTGGCCGTGGCTCATGTCAGCCTGCCGGGGCACTACCGATCGTTTAGGGTCCCACCACTTTCGTCTTGGGTTCTTTTCACTTGTCCCGAGGACCCTATACTTGTTGATGGGAGTCTCTTTGTTGACCTCGCAGGGCACCCAGGATCGGCCAGGTTCCGTCCCTGGTAGCCGTGGTGCCTTAGCCTCAGAGCACCAATCGTATATGCGCCGACGAATTTTTACGCGTAATTGTCGAAGGTCATCTTACGTGCCTCCCATACCGCATATCTAATTCCCATTGGTGATTGAGTGTGTGACACTTATCAAACTCGTGCATCACATTCTGAGCATATTTTAAATGCTAAATTATTTTGTGCCCGTTTATAACAAATAAGAATTTTACATTAGCTATCAGTCATCAGCTGATTACATTGCCCAACCGGCTAGCCGTAAATAAACTAGGAATGGAGTCCGTGCTATGTTTTGATGGTATTTAGCAGCCAACTTGAGTTGATTCTGCCTGCTTTTCCGAAACACTTAGCCTCAGAATCACAAGATTTAACGTGATCTGGATAGAATGAATGAGCTCCATGAATGTGCATGCATAACATGCCCAGCCTTAGCACGCTTAGATAGGTTCCCATATTTATTATGTTGAATGTTTATATATATATATATATATATATATATATATATGCTATTTGCTATTAATCATAAAATGTAATGGCCGGAATGTGAGGATATGTTTTTGGAGGAACCTCCGAACTCCACGGAGCCCACAACGCTGCGTGGCCCCCCTTGACGAATTCATGGATCCGCCCCTGTTAATACCTGACCCTAGGTCAATGTAATTTATTCATTCAGTTGTTGTTTTACCGAAGAAAGTATCTTGGGGCTGTATGGCTTTGTCTAACACTCCGTTGTTGGATCAGATTGAACTACTCCTCGAAATTGCCTTCGCTGGAACCATGGCCTGACTTTGGCCTGCCCTTGACTTTGGTCTGTGAACTTACAAGGCACATCTAAATGTTTGATGTAAGATTATCCGCTACTTAATTGTCTACAGCTGTGCAAAATTTTGACGTGGTTACGCCGCTCCGTTTGGTAACCATTCCGGAAGAATCTTTGGACGGGGTCAATTTGACCCCCAAGCGAGCGCGTGTTAAAGAAAATTGGCAAAAGGCCTCGGTCCAGGTCAGCACGGACATAGGAGGAAACGCTAGAAACAAACTCAGGCCAGTAAAAGGTACAGTGGGTGACTGGGCATCTTCGAACCAGAACAGCGGGGAGCTCAGTATCTGTCGCCTCCGTATAGGCCATATATACGGAACCCACAGCTATGTTGTCTGGAGGTCAACCACCCACTTGTCCTGGCTGTGATCGCCGACTGTCGGCTGCCCACGTACCCGTTCAGTGTCGCCATACGGAAGCTGAGCGCAGACGCTTCTTTGGCCCAATGCTTTTCGTAGACGATTTCTGCGCTCTCTGATTGGCGAGAACTCAATCTGTGACGCCAAAGTGGTTTTAGATTTCATGAAACATATCGGCTTTAAATAATTTACTCCTGTTTTACCTGTTTAATCAGTGTGCGACGCGAGTTCTTATAAAGCTTACTAGGTGTGGTGAAGCAGGGAACCTCGCGTGCGTCTCGCGGGGCAAAACCTGAAAGCGAGTGGTCCACATTTAAAGATATGGGGCGAGCATTAGATATAATGGAACAAGGTCATTTGAAATGATTTGCATTCCTTTAAAGGAAAACGACTGCTCTTAATTAGAAAATTAAACTATTAAGTAGATTTCGTTCTCAATACGTCATCGTTTCAACGCGTCATGGAAAATCTTGTTACGCCAGAGTGGCTGTCAGGCTGGTCATGTCAGAACTGCCACTGTAGTGGACGGCTCACTTGCTCACGTATTTGTGGTACTGCAACACAACATGGCGTTGGTATCTGAGCGTGAAAGTTAGCACCTTATAAATGGTAGGTGCGTGTGTTTTGGCATTTTTTCGCAATGATTTCGTGCATTTTTCCGCAATGCCATGTATCTAACTTGCACTTGTATTCTCGGTTACTCTCCTCAGCTTGCTCTACTATGAGCCTCATGTCCTTCATAACTAGCAGAACTGCTCAAATGCCCGTGTTATGCATCACAAAACTCGATTCATGATCAAAATATGCAATCAGCGTACTTAACTGATTGTTAACCAAATGTTATCTGCCGATGCGACAATTCGTACTGACGTTCTCCAGACACGAATATTCACATGGGTCATAGAAGTGTATAAATATGGCCATGAAACATCGCCACGGTAATCTTGAACTTGAGCACAATGCGGTCAATGAGGTGAGAAGATTGTGTGGCATTTCTGAAGCATATATGTCTGGGCATCTTCCATTCAGGCGACACGAGGTAGTCGAGACAAGTTCGCAAGCGTCAAGCTCAGAAACAAGGGGATGGATAGTCTTGAAAAGGGCATAGCTGTGAACTAGCAGCGATCGATCTCGAAAATAGCTGTCTCAGCGCAAAACCCCATACAACTGCGGACCAGTTCTTTTTTAAGCCAATGCTAAGTACCTGAAGTTTCATTACGTCCCGGTGTAGATACTGCACCCTTTTCATACAGCAGCAGCGTTGCGCTTGGCGACTGGGACGACGGTGGTGGCCACCGTCGTCCCAGTCGCCCAGCGGTGCGGCTTGTGATCAGGTCCCGTGCTAGTGACGGGGCGGAGCGGCGCTGCTCGAAACTGGGCTCAGACGCCGCTCAGGTATTACCAAACCCAAACATCACCAGCACTCGCAGCAAGGGCACGCTGACGCTGTATGGCGTGTTGCGGCTGCACGCGTCCGTGAAGCTGTGTGGGAGAGGGTGGAGAGGTCAAGCCTCGCTGGCCTCTTTTAACCGAGCCCACTCGCTGTTGGTTACCAGATGCCCACTACCGGTCGTTACCCGAAACCATACGCTATTTGACGCCGCAGCTTCATACGTAAGGAACGCGCTTGTGCTATTGTCCGGCGGCCCGCTCTGATGAGCTGAAAAGGATGTAAAAACGTGGTTTGCTTTAGAACTGCCACTCCCTGTATCTTGAAAGCTCGCACTGACTCGCAGCCCACATTTGAAACCTCCCACAAACCACATGTTTTTTAAGTGCGGCTTTAACCCACGAGCCTAGCTTGAGCATTTTTGGTCAATTTTACATTAAACCCCATTACGCACAAACTAATCTATAACCGATTGGCATTCCTTGATAAGCAACAAAATAGGAATAACCATCAAAGTACATTCATCGAGTCGCATGCATATGGTTAATCCACACCGGCAATGCATTCTATGAACCAGGTCAATATCTGGTTTGGGCACGAAAACATTCTTTCATACAATCATAAATAATTGGCATGAGCTCAGGAAGTCTGTAAACACAGTGCTACAGTTGCCACAGTCCTTAGACAAATGCTACAGACGCAATCTCCTAAACATGATTAAATTATATCAGGTGAGCCAAGATTTGACTTAGATGCAGAGTTCCACTTCCATATATAGAACAATATTGCCTGAAACATTGTGTAGGTACACATCTAAATAAGAAATCAGTCATGCCATAGAAAATATCTCTAGTCTGAAGGTCAATGTCGCAGATGTTAACACATAACCATTAATGAAGGCTGAATCTCGTTTTATGTATCAGACTCGCCAAAAGGCCTCCACACTAAGGGTTGCGACTTGTATCACAGTTGTAATTTTCCTTCCATGTCTTGCCAATTACTGCGTTGGAGGATGACCATAGACGAGTTTACAATTGTTAACATAGTTTCGATGGCTGTGAAACAGAGACTTATCATAGACATGACAGTGTGTCGATAGGGCTATGGTTGACAGCCTTGCCAGCATACCAAGCACGTTAAATGGTCGTCCACGAAAATGGTCGTTAAATATTGTCGGCACAAAAACTTCAATATAAGGCGAATAGATAATTACGTTAATGACACATGAAATTCTGGCTCGTCTGCAAGGAATGAATAAGGTCTGTATGGTATTTAAATTTTAAAACGAGCTAAATTGGTTAAGGATCTTCAGGATTATTTCAGGCATCGGGATGATCGGGTACAGAGATATAACACAGAGTTGAGGACATGCCTGGTTATTTGATCTCAACTTTTTCGGGGACTGATGGCTTTGTCTTTAGTTGCGAAAGGCTTGGCATGTTAACCTTGACACAGCATGTATAAATAAATGCAACCAGAACGTACATATTTTGCTCATTATCTCAAGGTCAGACATGTCGTTTTTCGTGATCTATCTATTCTCATTTCGTATTTGCTGTTTCTGACCATTCCGAGCAACTCTCTGTAGTATTTATGTTTGTTGTGAAAGACATAATGTCATTGAGAGTACACACCATATTGGGCTGTGATAAGCATGATGATGGTTTGAAATGACTGTTGCGAGATTACAAATAATATGCCCCTCCATCACTTAATTCATGGTGTTTTATGTTACCCAGCCATGCGCTTCGTCAAATGGTCGCCTTTGGTGTGCCATTTGAACACCACGTGTTTGATTTGGGGAGATGAATAAGTGGTATTGGCTTGAATTTATTGCTTTGAAAACCCGCAGAGGTCAGTCAACTTGTCATCTGCTACGCGCTAAAACCGGCTTAAAGCCCTGCGGGCCCGCGGGCTCAAAGATGCCACTCTAGCGTGTATGTTTCAGCAATAGCATCTAGCATACGATGCAACATGGGGCGGCTGAGCCAGCTAAAAGTCAAGAATGCATGGGAGTCTGGTATTGTTTACCTTAAGTAAAGAACTGCTTGGGTTCATTCCTAGTTGTTCCAAATTATCGAGCAAAATTAGTTGCGCGACGTTGAAGAAATACTGGCGTTGTCATCCGCCAACTCATGTTTGGCATGTCAGTACTGTGAACTTCAAGCAATGGACCGCTATCCAAGTTGGGCGCGTTTGACCTGTTTGGTTGGGTTGGCTCGAGTCCAATGGGAACCAGCTCACGTACACGCAAAAATAACATAGACACGCCCACACAGACACACACACGCACGCGCACACACGCGCACACACACACGCAAACAAGCGCACACACATGCACACGCACACACATGCACACGCACACACACACACACACACATACATGCACACACATGCATATATATATATATATATATATATATATATATATAAAAATTGTTCTCGTTCATGATTGTCGTTCGCGAAAGCAGGATTTAGAGGACTCCATGGCAATATCATCTATCTGTTGATAAACCTGCCTTGGGGCACCGAAATGGCGCTTCCATGGGCCAACCATTCCTGCTTCAATACATTTATATGTGTGTATCGGCTGTAACATTCCCGACTATGTCACCGAAGTTTTCCCTATCATATAGTCGTCTTTTTTGCTTAACATACTTGCATATTCTGCATGTGTATTGGTACAATACCTCCCTTGCCTAACTTGTTGCCTTTTTCGAGGGGACGCGGCTCACGTTGCTTCACCCCTTTTATGAAGCACCAGCGACTGTCTTGGCCGATTCAGTGTTCTGGGGTCATGGACCGGCCAGGATTCAGCCTGAGGATGGTCTGTGTTGCCTGAGTCCTAGCAAATTAGGCACTACGATTAAGTGACTCCATTTTCGATGGTGTTTTTGTGCAAACATTTCTGCTGCTTTTAATGCTATCGATTGACCACGTTATCCACGAATATCAACATAAGGTAAGAACATATATGTATATATATATATATATATATATATATGTGTGTATATATATGTATATATATATGTATATATATACATACATATATACCTATGTATATATATATATATATATATGTATATATATATGGGTTTTGATCACGCTACACCACAAAATAGAGCGACCTTTGATAACGTCAAAGGCAATGCAAACCGATAGCAAAGATGGCCAATATTTGGAACAGACAACTCCAGGTTCCCACGCATGTGACAAATAGACACAAAGCATCCTTCATTCTGAGCGCTGAAGCCAATAACCCCAGAGCTTCATACTTCCGAGCTAGATGGCTTTGGGTATGGCTAAGTCTTCAAAACGGTTTCTTAAAAAACTGTGATCATGTGCAAGTGTTTGCTGTTTTTATTACGCGTTTGCAAACCTAGAAAGTGTGCCTTTGTTGGGCCCAATCTGTTATTCGCGCACACGTCTTGTGTCGACTTCGTTTCATGAAAGTGACCTGTATTCTTTCTAATGTTCTTCGAGCGTCGCGAGCTTCAGCTTGACGCCCTCGACCACTCCATGACGTTTTAACATTTGCAGCACGACACTGACTTCAATAACAAATAAACAATGAACTAAACGATAAGTCAGTGGTTCCCACATGTCTGCCCTTGTCTTCGAGATGGGCGACGCTGCCCCGTCAGTGCCGAGAGCCAGAAAAACAGCATTAAGCTAACTTCAGAATGTCCACTTTTGTCTCCAGTTGTTCAGTCACGTGGGGTGCGCGCGCCTTAAAGCATGTCTCAAGGCGGTTTGTCAAGGATACACGGCTCTCACCCGCTTGTAATTAGGCGCTGGTTGCAGAAATCCTGTATGCCACTGTGTTAGGCACTTATGGTCAAAGTGCAGCATAATTTATCGTTGGAACGTGACACCAGTACGTTCGCTGTTATGAAAAAGGCTTTAGGCCGAGTGCGTCTTGCTGGAGCGCCGCCTAATTTTCTGCAAGGGTGGTCCGACCTGGCGCTGATCGACCGCAAGATTCTTCGGAGCCTATCTTTGAAACAGAAGGCTGCAGCACGATTCCGCTTTGTACAGCAGGAAAACAATATTTTAAACATGTTCGAACTTGTTCTACTTTGTTCGAGGGCGTTGCAGTTATTTTGCTTGATTGGTTGCGATCTTTCTGGAACAGAGTAACGTACAATGTCCTTAAAATGTAACGTTCCGCATTTCATGAACATAACAAACGTGAACTTTGTAGGCTGCAAAAATATGGGCACACCACAGGTTCAGGCAGGCGCAGGAAAGGCGCAACCAGTTATATTAGCGCAACTATGTATCGCCGCATGCACAGCACACCGCATTCACACGTGCGGAGATGCGCAGCATGGACCCACCGGCGTTGGGTCTTTCTGAGGTTAGCGTTGTCTGCGGCGGTGAGCCTTGGCACGTGCTGAACATCAGTTACACAGTGTAGGTAAACGTTCCGTCTGTACACCATCAGACCAGTTTAGCACTCTCAGCCCTGTAAATCAACAAGTAATTTGCGGTGAGGCGCCTTAAGTCGCCGTTTTGAGTCGGTCTCAGAACGCAAGTCGCTGCGCCTCAAAAACCGGCAGATCTCGTTATGCTACGACAGACCTCGTTGTGCTACGACAGACCTCGTTATGCTACGAAATATATCGTTGTGCTACGAGATATATCGTTATGCTACGAGAGATCTCGTTGTGCTATGAGAGATCTCGTTGTGCTACGAGAGATCTGGCTGTGCTACGAGAGATCTCGTTAAAACTATGCTGGTTACCGAGCCCTAGAGCTCGAAATGAACACCGACCTAAACTTGCATATTTGTATTTGCATAAGTATTGACGTTTCTCCAACGTATTTGTCCCATTTAATGGAAACAACATGAAAGGCAACTCTACCCATGTAATTGGCTGGTATAGCTGTTCCCTTGGACATTGGATACCTTCAGGGACTAAATCCACACGTTCGAAACCAATGCCGTGGCGTGTTCATCAGCTCGCCAGGCGCCGCCGGCTTGGTAATAATTTGTACCTTCCCCATTTAGTTTGGTGACTTGAGCATCCAGGCTGGGGTGGAGGCTTCAGGTCAACGGGGAATCCATTTTATTATCTGGCAAAAATGGAATTCCTGTGTGTATGCAGAACCGCAACTCACCGTGTGCGACGGAAGCACGCCGAATTCTCATCGAATATAAGGCCACTGTTGAATACGCCGCTGTGTCTCTGGGAATAAATGTCACGTTTTTGCTTGTCGTAGGCAGGTCCTTGGAAATCACAACCTTGGTCATTCGTGATGAGAAACTATCTCTGCAGCCGAACTGGCGACGACTGAAACAGCTAACTACTAAATAAATCTCGCCTCGGATTTTTTCAAGCAATCCAAGCAGCTCAAAACGCCCGAAAAGGCAAGCTTGTTGTTTGAGTGACCAGTCTGGATTGTATGTTTCCGACCTAATGTGGTGTAAGTGTCCTGCAGACAATAAGTTCGACGTAGCCGGAGAAAACAGTTTTAATTGTCTGTATATGCAACGGTCCCAGTGGCTGCCATAAGTCAGCTGTCTACAGAATCAATGACGCCAAGCAGTCAGCAGCATGCACAGATGATAGTATCTTTGGTGTAGTTTTGACTAAGTCAGCCGCTCCTGACTATGTAGGTTCTGGGTGACAACCTTGATCATCAACCCGCCGTCCATGGCCACCTCAGCATGGATGTTCGATATCTTGTGATAGTGGCTGTGCAAAACCAGCAGATGCCCAGTGGTTCTGACCATCCATGTCACCACCACTCAATGTTTAAGCAGTGTTGTATCTATGATTATTTGCGAGGCCGCTGTATTGGTGAGTCGTTTGTCCAGGCAAACGCACATAAAAGATGGATACGACGATTAAGACCGGAAATATGGCTTATTTGTGCCGTTTGCAAAGGAGCATGCCAACATGAAACCATGTTTTGGCATCATTCGGATACACACGGTGCACATCCCTGCATCGCTGCGCATTGCTATTTAAGGAATTTGAACCTCTTCCGTGTTTTATATTGTTTTACACAGCAGCATGTGCTACAGAGCAAGAGGGTGCAGTTACTTGATTAGTTGGCTCCGTTGGCACATCCAGATGTTTCAGTTGGTTTTCGTACCAAAACATCACTGTGGTAACTTAAACACGCGCCCGGGTGTAATGGGTCAATTTAACCCAGGAAGTTTTTTACAAAATGAGTTTTGAACGGCGCTGTGTAGCCACGCCAAACCTTGTATAGCTGTCGACAATTGAATAGCGAATATTTTGTGGTGTATATAATGGGATGTACCTTGTAAGGTCGCTGATCTATCACAGTTCAAAATCAGGCCACTGCTGACAGCCACGGACACGGCGAAGGCCATTTCTGGGGAGTCATTCAACCTGATACGACGACGGAGTTTTAGACGAAGCTTTAAACCTCTGGGATAGTGTCTTATGCAACAAAACAATTAATCTTAGGATTGCAGCAAATTCCAATGACCTAGGGTCAGGTGTAAGAGTCATACTGAAACCTAAAAGGTGCTGCTTTTTTACTCGACAGCTTGCTGTATGAACTTTTTCCGGTCCTCATCTCGAGTTCATTAACAACAGAGACCGCAACAGATATTTTCCATAAACTTTTCTAAAGTAAAAAAGGTCAATAACTTGAAAAACTTAATTAAAAATTTTGCTTTTAGGAACATACTGCGTTGCGTAATCCTTGGGACTATTTAAATTCAACTATCAGAACAATCTTGTAAGATCTTGGTCACGATGACCTTTTAAAGGTAAAAGAGTCACTGGCTTCAGACGAACACCAGCGACCTTTTGCTTAGAACAGGTATCTAGGTCCAAGGCGGTTGCATGAGAAAGTCGTGGTGCACTTTGGACACCAATCTGGGGATTGGCCTTGTTTGACCTCAAGTTATCCGACGTTCATAGCGTAGGAGACGTTTTGACACAATGGAGTTCACATACAGGTTGTGTCTTTAGCTTTCTTAATTTTGAGAACTTAGGGGGTCAAATTGACCCCCACCCGAGCGAAGGGTATTCAACTGGCCACCTGTGCGCGTGTCAAATGTGCAATATATTTTTATCCTCGAGGCCGATCGAGGTTCAAAGAAGACCTTCGGGGTGGTACCAATGCCCTCGTCTAATTACCAGGGCTACATTTCGAATGCGACGACGGCGACGTGTCGGGTCGGCTGGTCGCGCTCCACCCGGCGCGCCGCGCGCAGTCCAACGGCCCCACATCTGGGGGGCAGTTACGTATGCCCGCTGGCGCAGTGTCGGCGTCGCCAGGCGTCCCCGGTCTCATCTCGCTTGGAATCCCCGGACGCCAGCTGCCGGACGCCAGCCGCCGGGCGCCTGCCGCGTCCGTGTTCGTGACGGACGTGAGTCGCATTCTGCGACGGCTGCCTGGCGAGCAAAATTTGTTTCCGCCGCGGATTGGTGGACTGCTATGAGCGCTAAGCACTGCGTTTTTGTCAAGGCGGCTTCGAATCGGCCGCTTGGCTACGCGACGAAGTGCGACGCCGAACCCTGGACTTTTAAAGATGCCCATCGTTGCAATGTATTTGAAACGGTGCGAGGTCAAAAGGTTTGCGATGTCTTTTAATAAGTTCCCGGACGTACGTAGCATCAGGCTCCCATCGTGACGCAAAGCTCATGCCGCTGCTCACATCGTCGTGGTTTCACAACGGCTTTTGTCACATGCTTTCTAAAATTCCACCGCTCTGCTCATGGGTAAGGAGTTCGGTCCGGATCCCAGTCCGGTCGGTTAAATCTTCACGCCAGGCTCAAGTTTAGCACGCAGCGTCAAGATCTCTTCTACCTTAATGCTTTGCCAGGGGAAACACAGCGGCGAATATAAATGATGCCATAGGAAGGCTGATACAAGCACAGCTTTCCTTTCAAAGGACCTAAATGGCGCTTGCCGTGCGTATGATTCGGCCGAAAGGCCTAAACAGCGTGGGTCTGTGTATAGACACCACCAGACATCAACATGGGTCGATGCCGTGAGGTCTTGCGTCCGAGTACGAGTGTCACGTGTGTCAGTGTCAGGTGTGTTAGGTGTTTTAGTATCAGGCTCACCCCTGACACAAAGTCTGAGCTCCAGTCGGGGCCCGACTAGCTCACGGCTCACGAGCCTCATCCCGCGCTTGTGTTCTGGATTCTGTCCCCGAATCCTTGCGTCCGGCCCCGGTGCCAAGTCCTTGCGTCCGAGTCCATCACCGTCTTACGCGATCGCACAGAGCTAAGAGAGTTTTCTACCAGACAGACGCCTTGCGTGGCGTGAGACAACCGAGGAGATAAGGAGTCATTGAAACGAGTATTATATTAGAAATGAGAGTTACTAGTTGTTTTTATGTAGGTGACTAGTAAAAAGGCTCACAACCGATGCTATGTTTATATATCACACATATGCTATATATACACACATATACACACACATATATATATATATATATATATATATATATATATATACATATATATATACACACATATATATGTTGAAATATTTTGGCAGAATTCTTTCTTTGATGCATGTTTGATTAAAAATAACTGCTGACTCAGCATTGACGAGCTTTTTGATGCATCGTTCTAGTTTCCGGGCCTTTGACTTTGCGTCATCGCTTAGATTAAAGATGGTTCGCACAAAATTACTCATATATTCATCACTCCTTCCATTCCAACGTTTCGAGATCTTATCTCATCTTCGGAAGAAGACTAAATTGCACAAGAAATAAGTTTTGAGTTTTAAAGGATGAAAAATTGTGCACTACTGTTGGAAAACATCTTTTGGTACGGAGAACATAAATAAAGCATAACTAATTGAAGTAAGACGGATTGCTATTTTCATCTTCATACGTGTAAGAAACACTCATAATGGGAACATCACAAAGACACAATGGGAACACTATTGTCACAATCACATCAGAAGTGCTCACCGCCCACCACCTAGTAGCTCAAGAGTTCTGCAAGAATTTGTCTGTCTGTTTAAGGCCGGAGAGAGTTCGTTAATGAATATGCTTTCCCAACTTTGAAGATATATACAGAAGACGCCTTCAAATTTGGGAAAGCATATTCATTAACGAACTCTCTCCGGCCTTAAACAGACAGACAAATTCTTGCAGAACTCTTGAGCTACTAGGTGGTGGGTGGTGAGCACTTCTGATGTGATTGTGACAATAGTGTTCCCATTGTGTCTTTGTAATGTTCCCATTATGAGTGTTTCTTACATGTATGAAGATGAAAGTAGCAATCCGTCTTACTTCAATTAGTTATGCTTTATTTATGTTCTCCGTACCAAGAGATGTTTTCCAACAGTAGTGCACAATTTTTCATCCTTTAAAACTCAAAACTTATTTCTTGTGCAATTTAGTCTTCTCCGAAAATGAGATAAGATCTCGAAACGTTGGAATGGAAGGAGTGATGAATATATGAGTAATTTTGTGCGAACCATCTATAATCTAAGCGATGACGCAAAGCCAAAGGCCCGGAAACTAGAACGATGCATCAAAAAGCTCGTCAATGCTGAGTCAGCGGTTATTTTTAATCAAACATATATATATATATATATATATATATATATATATATATATATATATATATATATATATATATCACAACCGATACCGATATTTTATCAGTGCCTTGAAGTGTACATTCTGGGATAACTTAGCTGGCGGAGGACGAAAGATTTAGAATTGGCATTATAATCCACAGATAAGTTTTCCTGAAAGATGGACCGCGATGCTCCAAGTTGATGCTGGGAAATTTGACTGACGACATCGATAAACTCGCTAGCCACTGTGGCCAACGTGTTACAAGATATGCAAGTATTTTGGATGGATAGTGGTCACCACAAAGGGGCTAAACGTCTACGAAAATTCTAATATGCATCAACCTGCATTGGATTATTCCCAACATGACCGTTTTCTACTTCGTTAATCATTCACATTTTTCTCGTCAAGTATCGTGAATAACGAACAGGGCCGATCAGCGTGCCGGTTGAGCAGACTTGCCAGAACTCAAGCCTTCTCTTCAGCAATAGAAGACAGGAACAAGGTAAATATGCCGTGTGTGGGGCGCGCCATTGTCCCTTGCAGGTGCACTTAATCGAAACGTTTGGCTTTGCTAGCTTTGCATTGTTGAAATTCCTTTCGAAATGTTTGTTTCCATGCGATACAAGAGATCCAGCACTAATGCGTGGATGCTGCCAATGAAAAAAGGTTTGTGTTGGGATATTGTTCCCAATGATGGGCAGGAGGAGCCATTCAATATTTTCTGTCATCAAACTACTGATTATCTAATAATTTGCCAAACATTTATGTAGCTTACCCGTGAGAATGCCGATTTCGGACACTAAAAACGTAGTTCAAGATAGTTTCCGCACTGCTCTGGCGCACCACGCACGCCAGGTTGGCACCGCGCCAGGAGAGCGTTGGCAGAGTGCCAAGCTATAGGAGAGTTCTGCCATTCGACGATTGGAGTGTGGCCGAGTCTGTCGCATCGGTGGCCGCGGAACACCAATGCGCTTTGATGGCTCTTGACTGCGGGCTTTGGAAGGGTGGCAGGCGCAGCTCGCAGGAAGGCAATAAATCTATCCGGTGGTTGTTTGGCGGAGCAGATGAAAAGCTTCTTGTTGAGTTTTTTACAGTTCAATGGGTTTCTAAAATGCTTCGAAGCATACTCTTCGCGCAGTGATGAAGTAATGAAAGCGAGCCAAGCTGTGACTTTGTTTAGTTTATGGTAAACACTAGGTAGCTCACCTTGAACAGACACGAAGTACGGTAGTTAAGCAACATCAGGGAGGGTACCAGGCCATAGGACAGTCCTATGCCATTCGACGAACAGAGTGCGGTCAAATTGAACGCTTCTTCGGTGGCCGCGAAACGCCAACCCGCTTTGATGGCCCTTGATTGCTAGCTTTCCGGACGGTGTGAGGTGAAACTTCCAGGGAGGCAGGAATTATAAAAACGGATATGTGCACAGTGAGCCCGGACCTCAGCGGGCAGTTTGTGAAGTCTCAGGAGGTATAGGTGCAACACTCAGGTAGAGGACTTCACAGGTTTGATCAACCCACGTCTACCCTTCCGGAAAAGGTAACGTGCTGGGTTGGGTGCGGAGTTTGTGATTTGTTTAAAATTTGGTCCGAACCTTTTGAATGGTGCATTTCTAGATTCGGAATGTACGCAAAGCAATACTCGTAACACGAGCCCTGACCTATTCCTTCCGATCGTGGAATTCCATGTCAGCGGTAGAATTAGGGAGGGAGGAGATTAACGTGCTGCAATGCTCAGCACGGTGCAGCCCGGCCGTCTGACGTCACCTGACCCATGTTGCGGCCGTCTGACGTCACCTGACCGTCAGCGCGGCCGCAGCCAGTCCAGTCCAGTCCAGAACAATGAGCAGGCGCCTAAGGTAACTCAAACCCACCCCGATACGGCTGAGTGGAGCCGAGGACAGGTTTCTTACCAACTGAGCTATCGGAAATGAAAATTATAGGCATAGGCACAGGTACGAGTAAGATGCTTATGAAATGTCGGGTAGATACTTCAATAAATATTTCACAATGTTAATGCTCACGCTTCCTTTAATCATAATAGGCTGTATACTACTTTTGCTACGCTCCTCTTGTATACGGTCGGCAGTACTAATACCACGTTTGCATCTACTTACACAACTCAGCAAGGCTGGGACAAACTTTCCAGAAGCTGTTTCTTGCACGCCCTCGGGTGGGGCGTCACTTTGTCCCCGAAGGCTTTTCCGGAATGGTTTCCGAACGGCTCGGCGAAGATGCGTCAAATTCTGCATGGCTGTAGGCAATTGAGAAGCAAATCATTTGATGTAAGCAATTTACATGAACCTTATAAGGTCGCTGACCCACGGCAGGTCAAAGTCGGGTCATGGATTCAGCGGAGACGATTTTCAGCTAGTCGTTTAATCTTAAACGACAAGTGAGTGTTAGACAATACCATGCATCTCTGAAATAATTCCTTAGGCAACAAAACAATGATTCAACAATAATACGGGGGACATTATGCATCTTCTGTGGGATTCTTAAAGGTAAGAATATGTTCCTGATATAAAATGAGCTAGGTCAACATTTTGCTTTTAGGGGCATACTGACTAGCGTAATCTTTGGCGCTTATTCAATGCAAAACTCAAAGCAGTCTTGTATGATTTTAATCACCATAACCTGCGAAACGTCAAACGTGGTCACTGAACTTAAATAAACACCAGTGATCCTTTGCGTAGAACAGGGATCTAGATTCTAGGGCACTTTGGACACCATTCTTGCTTGACGCCAACCTTGCACCAACCTTGTTTAAACTTACTTGACCCGAAGGTCGTGACTAGGAACCTCAAATTTCGACACAATTTAGTTTACATACAGGCCAACACACCCTGTGAGTTTGATCTCTACACCTCTCTTAGCTTCTGAGATTTCAGACGGGTCAAATTGACCCCCACCCCACCTGAGTGAAGGGTACTCAAACGGCCACCCGGACGCGTGTCAGTCTAGAACTAACAGCTGGGAAAATGCAAACGGGTGGGCGATGGGGTGCACAACAGGTTAGGAATGGGAAGGTGGTGGAGGGCATAACAGGTTGGGAATGGGAAGATGATGGAGAGCATAACAGGTTAGGAATGGGTGGGTGATGGAGTGCACATTAGGTTAGGAATGGGTAGGTGATAAAGGGCGCAACAGCTTAGGAATGGGCGGGTGATGGGGAGAACAGCAGCTTAGGAATGGGTGGGTGATGGGGAGAACAACAGCTTAGGAATGGGTGGGTGATGGGGAGAACAGCAGCTTAGGAATGGGCTGGCGATAGAATTCACAAAGGTTAGGAATGGGAAGGTGATGAAGGGTACATCACGTTAGGAATGAGTAGCAGCTGGGTATGGGCACAGCCCCACTGGGTAAAGGAAATCTTACCCGTTAAGACCTCTACCCATCTATCTGGTGGCCTTCTATCTCGCACTTTGCGCCTAGCCAAGGGTCTCTGAATAGTCTTGAATAGTTGGGCTCTGTATAGGGCATTGGATAAAAACTGAGTTGAAAAAACTTTGAATAGGATTAAATCAAATCATCTGAAAAGTGAATTGGTCGAGTCCCGGGAGCTTCAGTGCTTTGGTCCATCTTTGGCTGTTGGCTTGGCCAATACAACGCTCGTTGACCTCCTCAGCTGATCGAACAAAACCACAACCGCGCAAGCATGTTTTCAAAGGTCCTGAGTGGAGTGGCACTCGAGCTCGGATGCAGTTGTCAGAGAGTTCGGAGTGGGTTCATTCAGCAGGACTATCGGTAAATTGACGTCTCAAATAGACATGTAGGCAACAGCGTACGAGGTATAACTCGGAAGTTCCGGGAATTTGATCATCGCATGCAAGCTGCATGCAGAAGGGGTTTCCGCCGCTGGATAAAGCAAGTAGGATATTCTTTCTGATTCAGTGCGCTAGCGGTCGTGACGTTGATTTGTTATCGAGGTACACTCGTTTTGTAACGCTCTATCGATGTGTTCCAGTGATTTTGCATTAACAGATCTATCGCAGTAAAAACAAAATAACGAGAGCGTGCTCAGCGATCACCGAAAAGCACATCTCGTTGAAGTCACAAGAAGCGCAAATATCGAACCAAATATATGAACATCATCTCCAATGTCAGATTTCGTGATTTATTATGTGTGTATGTTTGTGACCCAGGACAAACCAGCAGTCAACTCAGTAGAAATTCCCCAATTCGCTAAAGATGAAGAAATACATCAGGTTTGTAGCAATGTCAAATCTATATTGCATCACTGCTTCAGTCGGGAGCTTGTATCTGGATCAGAATACGCTTAGATGTCTTGATATCGAATCCAATGCATTGAGCAGGTTTTTATACAGCCCGATGGCATTGCTTATCTCAGTTAAACCTGTAACACCGAAGCCAATTCTCCGGAATCGATTTCGTATTAATCCGTGTCTTCCTTAAGCAATCGGAGGAAAGTGGCTTTGGCATCCTTGGAGGAATCGGCGCCGGAATCAGCCCCACATGCTGTTAGGCGGAGTCGGAATCGATTCTGTCAATGTAAAATCAATTACAAGTCCGGTGACAATGTGACGATACTATAATGAGTAACTGCATATTCCCAGGCAGTTCATTGTGGATAACATTGGGAAAACATTAACATTAACATCACTGACCCAGTTTGTGCTTCTGAATGATTCCGAGCGGCGGCCTTTGAGTCCCCTGTGACACCTTTGGGGAGCTCTGCGACACCTTTGGGGAGCTCTGTGACACCTTTGGGGTTCTCTGCGACACCTTTGGGGAGCTCTGCGACACCTTTGGAGTCCTCTGTGACACCATTGGGGAGTTCTGTGACACCTTTGGGGAGTTCTGCGACACCTTTGGGGAGCTCTGCGACACCTCTGGGGAGCTCTGCGACACCTTTGGAGTCCTCTGTGACACCTTTGGGGAGCTCTGTGACACCTTTGGGGAGCTCTGCGACACCTTTGGAGAGCTCTGCGACGCCTTCATCTAACTGCGGCTTCCGTGACCACGCCAGTACGCAAGCAAAATCAGCTGGCCATTTGAGAGAATCAAAGTCATCCCACACCAGCTCATGCAGGCAACACAGTTCATCATGCTACCTCACGCTTGTCACAAGTCCCCACCGTCCGCCCACCGTGCGCCGTCGCAGCGCTGTACGTACGTCGGGTTGTCCCGTCTCCCGCTGAGCGGCACGGGCGCGCGCCGCGTCAGCCGCGAGTGCTGACGATGGTGATTGACGCCTCGCGACGTCCCTGAGCGTGCCGTGCGCCGCGTCAGCCGCGAGTGCTGACGATGGTGATTGACGCCTCGCGACGTCCCTGAGCGTGCCGTGCGCCGCGCCACGCCGTCGCCCTGAGCCGATGAGCCCCGAAAAGCTGGCCTGCGTCAGCGGTGGGGGGCGCGCGTCTGTCGCGGATCATCCCTCGCCGCGAATGAGGCCGTAACAGCTCCGGCGCGGCCTGTTCTGCTCGTCGCCCTCTCCGCGCACTGCGCGCCGCGCCGCGGGTCACGGTCGACGTGCGCGGGTTAGCACGTGTCGCCGTCACGAGCGTTCGGCGCGTGGCACCACCCGCCGCCGCCGGCGCCGACGAGTCACTGGCCGCCGCCGCCGCCGTCGTCGTCGCCGCCTATTGATTGTTTATGGTGGGCGGCCGTGGTCTCTAGGGGAGCGCTGCCAGGGGCACATGCGTGCCGTGCGCTCCAGCGGCCCAGTCCTGAGACGTCGGCTCCAGCGGCGCAACAGCGGGCGCCAGACGAGCGGCGTCAACAGAAGCGGCCCGGTCCTGAGACGTCGGCTTCAGCGGCGCAACAGCGGGCGCCAGGCGAGCGGCGTCAACAGAAGCGGCCTGGGCTTGGCCGGCTGCAGCTAGTAGCTGGGCGAGCGCTGAACACTGAGGTCGATGCAAGGGGTTGAACACCACGGCAGGTGCCGTGGGCAGATATTGGCGGCCGCAGGCCGCACAGTGGGCCGCCTCAGCGGTCGATCATAGTTTGCTGCCGCCATGAATACTTTCACCTATGGTCTGGGTGGTGCGCCAAACGCGCTACCTCCTTCCGGAGGAAAGACTTGGCGGCAGAAAATATGCTGCACACCGTGAGGTAAATGACGACATTAAAGAGAGTTCAATGCGCGTGAAGCAATTCAATGGGCGCATTAGTTGGTAGGACCCTGCAGCCCGTATTCAAAGTCATCTCAAATGGAGTATTCGACTCTTTTGTGCTTTCACCACGATTTTTGTGCTTTCACTATGCGTACGATTTGATCAGTGATACCAGTTATCTCGAAAACCTTCTGGATGGCTCATAGTTTGGATTTGAAGCAGCCGACCCTGCAAGAAAAAATCCCATTTGATTCCCTGCTCACCAATATGAAGGTAAAAATTGCATTTGCCCTGCTTTTTCAGCGTGCGTGTCCTGTAATGTTTGCAATGCACTTAAGTGTCAGACTGTTCGTACAATAAATGCTCCGAAAGCTTGATACACTTTGTTTAGTTAAAAGATGTGCGAACGTGAAGCTTTTATCCCGGACTTGAGCAGAACGTTACACTGTGGCCTCGCTTTCTTCCCTATGAAAGAGTATGCGGCTTCACAGTGCTCCACTCCACTGTGGTAGACACCATAGAGCCGCTATGGTGTTTACCATAGTGACTCTTTTCAAGGCACACTTCGGTTTTGGGAACGGGAGTATCACATGGTCCATATTGACGCACCGGCTCAAACTCCAACCAATGCGCGTCTCGGCCACAGGCCCTGGCCCGCTGAGTCAATCACCAACGTTTTTTTGTTTTTAATTCGTACCAGTAGAGGTGCGCACGGTGGTTGTCATGACGACGGTGGTTGCGACTGCGGGGAAGAAGCATAGTGCTGTCTCAAAGCTTTGACAGCGTGATTCGGGCTCTAAAATAACCGAAATTAATATCCTTATCAGGAGGCCATCATCACAGCTTGAAAAATTGGTCGGGCGGGCGGCTCGTTAATGTCAGGCGGTAAGGTCACGAAGTCGCACTGGCTCGCGCTGCGGCGTGCATGGCGACGTCGACTGCGTCGCTCGGAAAGCAGTGGTCACGCAGCAATGTTGTGGTTGGCCTAGTGTATTATCGTCAAGGCCGTGTAATGTCTGCTCCAGGGCCTTGGTGTAATGTTATCGTGCAGTGAGGCGTGAAGGCTGATTACTGTGCAGCGTGGCATCATGTTTGTATCGCTATGTAGCCTCAGTGCGTGCTTTTATTTCGCGGACGGGAGAAATTTGAACTGGTGTGTGAGCCTTGGGCTAGAATGAGCCCCACAGGCAGTTTTTTGGCAGCAAGATGCCATCCTGTGAAGTGGCCTCTTGTAAAAATGTTTAACGGCACAATAAGAACATTTCATTTTTTACATTTCCAAAAAACGATCCAGCTGTCCTGAAAACATGAGTGCACAGGTGCTCATGGATTAACACTATAAATGCGGAGAATGCGGTAATCTGGCCCGATCATTTTCAAGATAATTAATCCCGGCCACCTGGTTAACGCCAGTCTCATAACCAATGTTAAAGCATGCCTTCGACCAAGTGCAGTTCTTTCTATGCTACTGAACATCGCCGGCACGCCGAAGTGAGCATGCGTTTGCTTAAAAGGAAACTTCCCTTCTGTTTTATGCAGAAATATTTGAACCCGATTCACAGTCACTAATGCATGCACCATCTATGTCGCCATGTGCAGTTTGTAGACTACAACACCAGATTTATACGAGACTTTCCGACCATGATCTCGTTTACAAAGTGGGGCCTGATTTCCACACAAGTGGTATAGCCATTCATGCTACGCGGGCGAAGGGGGGGGGGGAAGGTGGGGCGAGAGTAAGGGGCGTAACCAGGGTATGCACGGGGGGGGACAAGTTTGCACGAGCAAGTCCCAGCCCTATTGGCAGTACATCTAGGCACTGTGAACTGACTAATAAACCTCACAATCGTTAAAAGGTACAGTACCTAGCGCATCAATAGGCTACCAATATTGGTTTGCCCTGGTGCCTTAAACAGCTCTTTCAGCTGCGTACCGTGCATGTTCACCCGGCTATACGCGAGTATTGTTACTTATAAACCACTTTTGGGCTATTCGTGTTATTGTCCATGGTAGTGTCTGAGATATGAAATAAAATCTACTTGCATGGTCGCCAATGTCCGGGATGACGTACGGTGATAATGTGGTAAAAAAACTGCCGCTCTGCCTAAACCATAGCAGTATCACTAAACCATAGGCCTTGAACCTCGCGGGCATAGACGAATGGAGGATAGGGGGGGGGGGGGGGGGGTAAGTCTCGGAGGGCCGTGTTGCTCTCGTGTATTTTTGTGTCGGAAAACAGTGATGGTGACGCCAGCCTCCGGGGACAGCCGACGCACTGAGATCGAGCCGTGAAACGAGGCCATCCAGACGGATCCGTGGATATGGCCAGCGGCGGTACGTATCAGACTGGTGCACGCAATGCACTACTCGTCGGCCGTTGACCGTCCCGCTTACCTGCTCGGATTATGTCACGCTGGACCACAAAAAAAATGTGACTGTGTATAAAAACAAGAATGCGATGACGAAAGAATGGGTATGTCCGGGTCCACGTTTTGCTGTCGTAATAAAAAACAAAGCTGGTGACTTGCAAATGGGTCTAATTAATTCGCCTGTTAAGTACGTGGAAATGACTGTGTTTCGTTGTGTCGCAGATCTAAGATCCAGCTGTGGTGAAAGTGGCGGGCATGCGGACGACGTGGAGGCCGCCTGCCAGCAAGCAGCCGCGTCCTGCGTCTAATGCCCGTCCTGAACGAAGTGGACGAGGACGACGGGGTAAACGAGTTGGGCAAAGATAAGCTCCATGGCGGTGACGGCGAGAGGACCAAAAATGGCCCCCACTGCGCTGACGAGATGGACGAGGTCAACATCGAGCCAGGGCGCTGACCCTCGTTGCCGGCTTCGTGGCGGCCAAGTGCAAACACCTCGATCCAAGTATGGGACTGACGACCCGAGAGGCACCACCCAGCTGTGTGCCAGACAGCCGGATACACACGATTAGTCAGGGTGGTCTGATGGTACCGTTGCCGGCCTGGACGAGCGTTGTCGAGCTTTCGAGATCGTGTTCCAGCTAGTGATGGGTCGAGGCATGGACCGAGACATTGGTATCGTCGACAGCCTCACAAAGCTCCAGCTGAGAAAGTTCTGCGCTGGACAAGCGAATTGCTCGGAAATTGGTGACGACGCGCATCCATCTGCGCCTCAGATGGCTAAATCAGGCTGGGGCTGGGCGGGCTGCTGCCAGACGCGCGAGATCAGGTGGACAGCGCGAAGTGAACATCGTTGCGCTTATGTGAGCACACTTAAGTGAGCTTAAATGGGTATCGCTATGCCTTCTTTTTTGTCTTGCATGCCTGTGTGTCTGTCTGAGGCATAGACGGCTTCCTCGCAGATAAACGTTTGGATTGTTTCAGACTGGTTATCATGTCGCATAACTCTAAATTTAAGCTGAAGAAATATATAGTTGTGTTTTCGTCCCCCCCCCCCCCTGTTTGTTTTATGCCCTCGCCAAGTGTGCACAATGAAGTGTGTGCTGGGCGCAAAAATCCTCTTTTACTACAACACAGTGAATTATGAATCATACGTGTGTTCGATAAATTGGCTGCATAGCGCGACGGATATGATCTTGACTAACGCCACGCGCCACGACATTCGGAGGCTTCGTGTCAAAGTTGACGCAATGAACAATGTCCACAATGTCCTATGTTCTACCAGGCAGCACACCACTTCTGTCGTCTCCAACTGCCTCAATCACACACCAGTGCAACGCGGCGCGTCATGATGAATAGTGCGGAGGTTCCTCGCGACAGTTCGCATGATGATCCTGGTGACGCTCAGCTCCTCCTTTGGCAGTGGCTGGACATTCGGCAGGTTCACCAACCTGCATTTAAGCAGCTGCAGGCTGGCCAACTTCAATGCATCGTCATGGACTCAATGGTGCGGTGCGGGCTTGCAGCGAATGGACGTTTAGCGCAAATACCTATATGGACTGGGACGTTGTGAGGCCACCAGGGGCCACAAAATAAACGTTTTCGTGTCAACGTGTATGCGATGAGACAGCCGTATTGTCTCAGGCATGGCCCGATCCACCTCGCAATCATGTGTGTGAGGTAGATATATACAAAACACACGCACACGTACCGAGCATGATATCAGCAGCGTCGCTTCTCACTGTGTGAGTTCTTTGAATAAAGAGTTTTCTACTGTACGTTATTCCCTGCGATGAGGAAACTAGGGATTTTTATCTCTTGAAAATCGTGCCGAAGATAATTTTGCAATATAAGACAATTGTTACAATGTACGCGGTGACCTCTAAACTGCGAGGAATTTATTTTTGCATTTAAAGGCTGCTATACGAGCGGATGTATGTCGACGACACGTAGATACGCAATCACGTACACACACACACACACACACACACACACACACACACACACACACACACACACACACACACACACACACACACACACACACACACACACACACACACACACACACACACACACACACACACACACACACACACACACACACACACACACACACACACACACACACACACACACACACACACACACACACACACACACACACACACACACACACACACACACACACACACACACACACACACACACACACACACACACACACACACACACACACCACACACACACACACACACACACACACACACACACACACACACACACACACACACACACACACACACACACACACACACACACACACACACACACACACACACACACACACACACACACACACACACACACACACACACAACAACAACAACAACAACAACAAAACGTTACTCTTAAGCTAACACTGCTTCAATAGGGATGCGACATGATCGCTACTCCACGGTAATGTTGCACCAACTTGCCAGAACGTGCCATCGCTTTTTTGTCTTTTGGGTATCACACCATAGGAAAGGCATGTGAGCATATGCTGGCATTGGATTTACCAAATTTGGCCCTTACTAGCGGTGCTCGCAGGACTACACATGTGACTTTTCCGAAACTTATAATACACACGCCTTAGCAAGTAGAAGGCTGCAACTCTCCCATGCACTCTTAAATGAATGGCCCTCGTTTCAGTACTTTCCGATTCATCTTAGCTTCCAGGAATACAGAGATCTGTGGCAAATAAAGGTGACATGTTCAATCCCGCGTCAAAGTCATTCAGATCTGTTCGATTCCAGACCATTCTGACTTCACAATGACTCGATCACAAGCCGAGTCTTTTTAGGTACTCAGGGGTATTGCAGTATGTACTAACTCAACAGCTTTAAAGCACAACGAAAATACACGAACGTAGCCGGCTGGTTCGTCAATCGCCAATAATGGCGGCCTGTGTCTGGCTCACCTTCAACCAGGTCGTTGTCATCTCAATGGCTCTACACGTGTTTGCACGTCTCAGTCGATCGGCGTCAACGGGGGTACACGTTTATGGTCTTTCAGGACTTCCCTTTCAGTGAAAGTGAAGCTTTCTGTGGTTTTATGGACATATTCAGACTCTTTCTATTAACTTCAGTGCTTTTTATTATTGCAATACTGATAATTTTCTATTTAGATTTTGCGTTGAATTAGGGGACCGTTGTAGCGGATGGTAGCACTTTTAGGTATGTTTTGCCGACAATTCCATCGGTTGCCATGTGCGACGGCTTGGCGCTTTAAGGCAGATGCAAGGAGGGCTATCTAACGTGATGGTTGTTGACGGACCCAAGGACGTTTGAGGTACGGTATTGATTTGCATCTCGTTTCTCTCCATGCATCGTCAAAGAGCTGTTGTTTAATGCTCAAATGTTCAGTGTTGCCCGAAGTTGGGTGTGGAAGGTCTGCCCCTCCCATCCGCCGCCCGCAGTAAGAACCACTGGTGTCCCGGCTCCCAGTTGGCGATCTGCATTTAGAAAAGAGCGTAACATTGATGTCTGAAAACTCCGCATTTTCTATCACTTCTGCGTGTCAAATATGAAATCATGCATCAACTGAACCAAAGGTAGCGCCAGTGGCGCATGCAGAAGGGGGGGGGGAAGTACAAGGGGCAGAAGCCCCCTGCCCCCCCCCCCCCCCTCGTTAGGTTCAGACTTCCGAAGGTCCAGGAGGGCCCACCAGGCCGACGATCAGGGAGCCGATCGGAGGGCTTAAGGGCACGAAGGGCTAGGCGGAGTCTTCAGGGGCCGACTTGCGGAGACGGACCTTCAAATGACAGTCAACGGATCCTTTGCGCTGTTCGGGGACCCCTGTGTCGATAACGGTCCGGCACTGAGTCTGGCAGTGGCGCTAGCACTGGCACTGGTACCACCAGAGCCGTACAGTCGGCGCCGTGTTGGTATGGGCATGAGGGCCCACTTTTAGAACGAACAGCGACCAGGCTGGGGCCCCTGTATCTGTCAGGGGCCTAAAATGCCTACCAGAGGGTCCCATGCTGGCAAAGGGTCCCGAGTCGACCAAGAGCAGGGTTCAATGAGGCCCGAAGGGGGACCAGGGGCTCACCGAAACCGACAATCAAGAACCTTATTGGAGGGCATAAGAGCCTTAAGGGGTGGCTGTAAGTCACTTAAAGGATCACGGCCCGTAGGACTGTGGCCTGAAACATTAGACAGGGGGCCTCTTATACCGTTTGAGGACCCCTGAGCCATTGCAACACCAAACAGTTGGCTACGTGTTGGCCTGAACTCTGCGATCCATTTCCCAAGGAAGGACGAGGCCGGGGTCCATGATTTACATCGGTGTAGGTGCCTGAAACAATGATCGGGCCCTGTGCCGGCCATTTGTCCAACGCGCTTAATAGTGAGCCATGTGTCGGCAAAATTCCCCCGAGTCCGTCACGGGCTTTGTTTGAGTAGGCCGAAAAAGGACCCAATGGCCCCTCGGGACCAAAGATCAAGGGCCCGATTGGAAGGTTGAAGAGGTCATAGGACCAGAAGAACTCCCTGTAGGTTGCAATAAGAAGACACCCTGCCCGTTGGGCTGTGGTTTTCAAAGCCAATCAGAGGGCTACTGCATCATGTCATGTCATGTCATTCGGGCTTTACGACGCACTCAGCTGCTGAGGCTATATGGGGTCGCATGCCTCTCACCCTGGCAGGAAGGGCGGGCGCCGCGGGGAATCGAACCCCGTACCTGCATCGATTAGGAATCCGTGGGACAGTGCGGGTCTGCCATACTAGTGCTTGAGCGCTTAGCCTCAATCTGTGCCAGTCTAGTTCTAAAGGGAGTAGAGTGACCGGATGAGTCCACATTGAAAGGGAAGTGGCTTGGGTAGGCCCTTGGTGCATGTGTTGGGTATTAAACAAATAACAAAGATGGCGGTGGAAAAGCTGCGCACTGTTCGGTTCCCCAACAGGTAGTCATCCCGCGCTGGGCGTTTTTCGTTGTTGGAGCTTTTGTCATCCTCAGGCCCGGATTTATCACCGGGACGCCAGCATGCCCATCTGACTTTCGGCGGATGAAGCCGCATGCCCAGCACGGAACTAATCAATTGAAATGGCCTCGGGGATCGCCCGCCCACTGCGCCAGGTGTACCAGCTCGTGTGGAATATTCGGGACCTGCAGCACGTCCAGACCGAGGGTGTCTTCAGCCAGCGGCAACTCAGTCACTTAATTTAGCAACCCAGCCAGCATCAACTGGCTAAGGGTCGACGGAGGGATTTTATGTCGCAAATACTGTCACGCTACGCTCCATCTGCCGGAAGACCTATGCACTCGTCCAGCATGTCATAAGCATGCCCTGCCTTCAAACAGCACGCTACCAAGGTGGATGTGTGGCTTCCAAGTTCCAGTTCGATGCTGGCATCATCCATAGACACTCCACGTGCTGAAGCCGCCGGTGGAGACCATGTACCCGCTGGAGTGCACCTGATTCTGTTTCTGTGTTAGCGAGATAACATTGCACAGTCGACAGTTTTATAACTTCAGCTTGCTCTCAGACCGCGAAAATCGTTGTTAATTGATCCACTGCATTCATTATGAATACCCAAAAGCTTATGGACGTTGGTTGTGATGCGCTCTTAGACTGCATTTCGTTAATGCTCGAGCAGCCATTATCCGGTATTTGCAAGGCAAAGGTGGAGCAAACCAGCCGTACCTATTGCACTATGAAACTAGCAACCGTCAGGGCCTAGCTCTGGTGAATGACTAGGCCCCAGTGTGCGTTCACTTGGCTGTCCCCGTTAGATGGAGCCGCACGAATGTGCCTGGCCAGCTCCGGGTCGGGAGTCCCTGCCGAGGAGCTTGGCGCACCTGACAAGCTTCTTACGCTGCTATACATGACTGTCCCTCAAACATATTTCAGCCAGGAAGGTGGGAGATACGCCCGCACACGCTCCGGTACACTGTCCTAAGTTACATCGATGCGACCATTTTGCTCTGTCAGGTGATTTGCCAAACCGAAGACCACTCCAAATGCCATCTGGGGCTCAGAGGTTCCCTGAATTCGCTTGGGGTAGGTACCCCGCAAAGCGGCAGATGTGATCCACGTGATAAACTGATAACCCGAGGGTGCGGTTTTGAGTCCAGCTGGTGCTTCTGATGCCATAGCTAAGTCCTTACATCAAGCACTTCTTTGGCGTAAAACGCGCCGAATCGGCCTCGAATAGTCTTCTTCAAAACCAGGCATAATTGTGAATTTTTTCATTCAATCATGCTTACTTTGACCTTACGAATCATTCCACCCGCCAGACGTGTTGTAATACGTGCGATCTCTCATGACCGTTGTCGCGGGTGCGGCCGTCACTGTTAAAGTAGTGCCCCCCCCCCCCCCGTGACGTCAAATAGGGATTTTTGCTGAGAAGTGCGTTGTCGGGAGGTTTTCCCCTGGTAGATTTCGCCTTACCTTCAATAATCGTTGGGTTTCACTTGAAGTGCCAGCATTATAAGCATAGGAAGAGATACGGAAAATAAGCCAAGCACGCGCTATCTGGCAGTATTGTCGATAAATTCCGGACATTTCGATTAGTTTCTCACAGTTCTGGGAGTGAGGGATGCAAACCATATTTCCCCGTGCCCAGCCAGTGAGCCTGCCGCTGGAAAGACGTCGGCGAGTGTGGGGCATTATGAAGTTTTCAAATGTTTATTCGTGTTGAGGGGGCGTTGTGGTTGCGTTTTGCTAGACTGCTGAAAACTGGCTATAAGAACAAAATTGTCCAAATGTTTAGCAGCTTGTAATATAAAGAGACATGCCAATAAATGTTTTGTTATAAGTATCACCTATTTAAATTTGACATTTCATATGAAGCATTCTAAACGATGATTATCAAATAGTTTTGATAAAGCTCACCTTCGGGATGCTACAGTGGCGTTGTTGGTACGGTTGCAGAGTTCTTTGAAGACCGCGTGCCACATGGAATATTTATAGGGCTTGATGATAGGCGTCTGGACCATCCATCCTATGTCATCGCTTCTCCCTTCCCCACCAACATCCACCACCACTACCCTACTGCGCACCTTAAGGCGACCAAGGCCAAAAGTTCACGAGTTCGGATCCATGCTCTTGCTTTCTTCTTCGTGGGACCACGAAAAAACGTTGTTTCTTTCATCCTTACAGCTAAAAGTGTGAATAGAACAACATTTTCTAGAAATGACTTGAGCAGTTTTCTAAAGTTGGGCTAGCGTGAGCTTAAATCTTAAAAAACGCTAAATTTAGGCTCACACTAGCCGCAAGCCTAAATTTCGGAAACAGTGAGTCTGGGCTGTGTGTGAGCCCTTAATCATCATTGGCAAATGCCAATAGTTTTTGTACATGATTTAACGGTCACATGGAATTCTTTGACGTCAACTTCAATGTTTGATTTTATGTGACTTTAAGCTTGAGTAATCAATGTAAACAATTTAAACGTCATTGGCGCTTATTGTACTCGCAAAACTACTTCACTTATTTCGAATCGTAGCTAATAAAATCTGATGGACCCAGTGCCAATAAAGCAGCTGGTTTTTTACCTGCGTTCCACAAGAATTTCCCAGCGTTTCGATTTGCCACAGTGCCGCAACAGATGCAAGGAAATGAGGTCACAGGTGGTCCAGGGGCTCGACATAGTAGTAACTTGGACTGTTATACCAAACGCTTAAGGTTGCAAATATACTTATCTAAAATACCGTCACGTTCCGCCAGATGTTTAAGGAGATAGCTACCTCTAAAAAGGCGGGGGGAGAATGCATCGGCGTGGCGAAGAAAAAGCTCTGTCCTCCGGACGGCCGCGTCGCCGTCAGACAAAATCTACGAGCGCAGATGGCTGACTGCGCAGCTGACTCAGCTCGCTCGGCTGGTCGCTACGCCCCTCTGCGTCTGTGGTGCACTGGGTTGTCCCGTTACACCTACTCTGCTATCGAATGGGCCCGCTGCATCGCTATCTGCTATGCGAGCGAGCGAGAAGGGTCCTCAATGGATACTTTCTCCATGTCGTCAGACAAAGCATGATATCTGTTCATTTGTTTGTTTGTTTAGAACATAAGCATTCCACAGAAAAGCCTAACTATGGAAGCAGTCTAGTTTGAATAACAATAAATATACGATACACATCCAGACAAAAACCTAACCAAACACACACAGGCACCTGCACATTATACACAGTCGTACATCAAGTCATCAAGAGACTGTTCCAGGAGGGCTGACGAACCTAAAAGAATCAGATCGGAATGATTTTGTTGGATAAAAAAGGCAGTTGGGGGAAAATGCTGCAAAAATTGATTGCAGACAACGGGCAGTCGTGCGACAAATCCATTTTAACAGTGCTGACCCTTACGAATGGCACGTGGAAAAGGCTGATATACCGAGGGTGTAGCCAGACTGAACAGCGATGTCAGGTGAGCGCAGTCAAGCCTGTCGTGATATACGTTGCATAGAAATAGGATGCCAGACTGAGCAAAGCGTGCCTTGATAGATGCTGTTTTGAAGAAAGCGAGAAGATGCTCATAATCCAGGGGAGGACACCGGGACTGGCTACTCGAACCCAACCACATGAGAAAGTGGTGCTGTAGTCATTCGAACCGGGTGAGATGGAAAACGGCAGCACCGCTCCAACTAACACTACCTTACTCTATCAATGACCTCACATAGGCGTTCAAGGCACAAAGCAAAGCCTTGTGATTGAACCGCGCTTGACGAGGGCACGACGGCATTTGCACGCTTCGCATGAGAAGGCCCAGCATCCTGCTTGCTTTTGAGACGGTTGAATCTATGTGATGACAAAGGTGAGTTTGGTGTCCAGCAAGACGCCAGGATCGCGAATCTGCTGGCAGCTATCCAAGCGGTGGCCGTCTAGTGCGTGTGATTAGTGAACAGGTGACATGCAGAGGGTGAATGAGATGACATTGCACTTAGCTGGGTTCAGTTTCAGTCCCCAGTTTTTGGACCATTTACAGAGGCGATCCAAATCCACCTGAAGTGTAAGACAGTCTGCTACGTCGTCGATTCGGTGATGAATTTTCACATCATCAGCATGCATCAGGCACTAACTGTCGATTTGGTCAGGAACATCAGCCAGAAAGCAGGCGAACAGCAACGGTCCCGGGATGCTGCCTTCCGGGATACCAGATTGCACTGGAATCCAGTCAGACTGTTTGCCATTCAGTACTACGCGTTGTGAACATTTGCTCAGGTACGACTCCAGCCACCTGTACGCACGGCCAGTGATGCAAAAAGAATAGCGAAGCTTGTGTAACAGAAGAAGGTGATTCACGCTGGTGAATGCTGAAGAGTAATCGGTATAAATTGCATCTGTTTGTTTGGTATGTTGGCATCGCACGCTAATGGCATCTGTTCTGTTTGTTTGTATGGTATAAATTGCATCTGTTTGGTGCTTATGCATATTTTGATGTGTTATATATATATATATATATATATATATATATATATATATATATATATATATATAGATGTCCATCAGTGCTCAAGAAGATATGAAAGGCTTGTGTTGCAAGAGCGTCGCTTACAATTTCTCTACTATCTTTGGGCAGCCAGGAAGCAGACACAGGCCTGTAATTTTCAGGCAGCCTTTTTGTGCACCGGTATCACATTTGCTTGCTTCCACATGGCGGGGAAGACGCCATAGTTTAGAGAAAGCGTGCTTCTACTTTCTGATGGAACAGCCAGCTCCTCGGCACAGTCCCTGATAATCCCGGCACTGAGCCCGTCGGTACCGTAGGCCTTATGAGCACTGAGATCGCGTAACTAGTGTGCTTTAAAGCCATGTGGTGCGGTAGGGCGGTCTAATCCAGGCGCATCGAGCAAAGGTGAGTCAGGCAATATACGAACGTCAGGGTCGCAGAAATTGCGAACAAAACACATATTCAGGCAGTTGGCAAGCTCCTCATCACCCTTGTACACATTGCCATCGCACTCAAGAACGGGAGATATGTTCGCTGATGACTTTAAAAACTTTAAAAAGAACCAATAACGTTGTGGGTTGTCCTTAAAGTCCCGCACTGGACCCATCAAATACTCGCGATATTTAGCATCAGCTGCTGTTTTGAAGCCGGCTTTAGCAGTGCGGTGCCTAGCAATATTTTCGGTGGTCGGAAGCGCTTTCTTTCGTCTGTGAGCCATTTCCTTGTCACGCAGCAAGTCTCGAACGAACCGGTCAAGCCATGGAGGAAATTTCTTTCGCAGCTCAACAACAGGTATGAAGTCTGCAGTGGCGGCGAATACAAGATCATAGAACAGGTGGGCAGCACCATCAATGGTCAAATCATTTAGAATACGCCACGTGTTAAGCCCGAGAGCAGTGCGCAGACCGTTGAAGTCTGCCTGTTGGTAATTGTAAGCCCTAAATCGGGAAGGGCGGGGGCCGGCCCACATTTTACAGAAAACTGAGTCGTCACCATACGGTGGTCTGAGATCAAAACACCGTCGCCGACCTTAGATACAGCAGCTCCGCCATGGGAGATGGAGAGGTCCAGGATATTCTCCCCGCTCGTTGGTGACGCTACAGATTGCGCCGCTTCACACTCAGCGACAGAGTCCAGGAATTTGACGGCTTTGACGGTGTGCCTGAGTAGCGTAGCTTCGTCCCCATTACCCTGCCACCAAATCTCAGGCAAGTTAAAGTCGCCACGATGAGAAACGGCATATTGGCGGAGCGGATTCTCTGGGAGGAGGCAGCGATCGACTTCATGCCACGGTCAGCATCTGGCGGACGGTATCAGACAGCCATGATGACAGGATAGATGGTCCCCAACTGGGTCGCCAGCACCTCGCAGTTGGGCTCCAGGTCTGGTCGGTAAAGCAGTGACGGGCTTGTCTTCACTGCGCAAGCAACGCCTCCTCCTCTGCCGTTCCTGTCTCTCCGGAACCAGACATGGTCCGGGAGACCCAGCTGTATCTCTGAGTCCAGCACATGTGGTCCCAGCCATGTCTCGGTCAGGACCGACAACATCGAAGCCAGCTAGCTTGCCACGGTGGGAGCGCAGAGTGCATAACTTGTTCTTCAAGCTGCATACGTTCTGGGAAAACACTCGCAGCATTCTCAGCCTGCGTGCTGGGTCTGGGTTCATTTCTACATCTCCAGAGAGAAGGAAACTTTCCAGAAGCCAGCAGCACCAGGTAGGTTTGATGGGTTTGCGTCGATGCTGCAGAACAGACGGAAACAGACCACTAGGTCCGAACCCTGGCACAGAGACAGCGGTGCCGACAGCATCTGGTCCTTGTCTTCTGCCATCGCAGAGGTCATCAGATGCCAGAAATACAACAAACAGCGGGGCTAAAATCAAAGCCACCGTGGGACTTGAACCTGAGGCATCCTAGTAACCCTACACCAGCGGATCAGGGCGCGCAGAGACAGACCGCTGTCCCTGCGGCCACCGGTCCGTGGCATTTGCGATGCCCCAGGCTTGTCAGGATTTTACGCCCTCTCACTGTCTTCAGGCGGGCCCCGGCGGCCATGACAGTGCCGGGCGCGCCTTTCAAAACACTCGCCGACGCTAAGGACGCACTGCGTTTGACGTAGTGCAGCTGTGCTGATGCTACCATCAGCGCTGACCAGCGGGTCTCGAGAGCTCAGAGCATGGGGCATTGCTCGCGAACAGACCCGTTTGCTGTGGCTCTTTCCGGAACATCTTGTGATGTGTCTGAGCCCCTGGAACCGTCCGCCCGGGCCTTTTGGCGTGCCTCCTCGTTTCTATCAAAAGTCGGCGAGCCATTGCAACCGTCATAAAGCGTTCTTGCCTGTCGACCACCAATATGTGCCGGTCCTGTGTGCAAAGTTCCTGCCAGCGTTCGGGACACTTCAGAGCTATGAGAGCCCTGCACCAGCGTAGGTAGTTAGCGTCAGTATTCAGATGGCGAACACAAGTCCCTGGCGGATATGAATTCTGCGCCGGTATGCACCTGCCTGGTCTGATGTTTCACCTCACATGTCGTAATAGGCCTAACCGCGAAGGAAATATTGAAGTTATATAACAGCGTTTTGTGTCTGAGCTTAACTTCGTCAAACGCGTCGTAATTTTACGTCCTGAATCTACATACAGGTGTGATGCAAAGTGCATCCGTGCACGTTCCTACTATGTTGTGTGCATTTGTCAAACTGTCACTTCAACGGGCATTTGCCAGGGAGGGCCGGCCGCGGTGGATTGGCACAAAGGCTGCATGCGACGTGAGTGTTTTTCGGACGCTTATGGCGTCATGGTAGGGGCCGCTGCTGTGCTCTGTCGTGGGCTGTGTAAGGCCCCTGATTGTCAGGACCGTGAGCCCCCTGACTGTAACGCTGATCAGTTAGGCCCCTGATTGGCTGGTAGGAAAGTAAGCCCAGATCAGTCGTGCTGATCAGACGTAATACCATGCGGAAGGCTGTAACAACAAACATACCTGGATTGCGACTTTTACCACCAGAGCCTTGCGTTAACGACTGCTCGTGCCGCGCGATCGTCTTGTGCAGCCCGCCTCAGCCTCCGTCCCCCAACGGGCGCCGAAGCAGCCATTCAACCACGGAGAAGGATGGAGCCAGAACAAAAAGGAACCAATCATTTTGATCAGTTTATTTCATCATGCGGCTTATGGCGGATAGCTGTTACATACCCCTGTAAGTGGCTCATGTCTCCCCACCTTACCCAACATGCGTGGCACATCACCTAATCTGCATAAATATTTGCATGCATGCATATTTGGGATCGGATGGATCGAAAGACCGTCAAGACCCAGAGCCCACTAGCCAGCTAAATGTCAAAACAGTATTCCAGCATATCTGTTTATCATGGACCGTACGGAAGGTGGGTACTATATAGTGCCACAACGAATAGGGCGGGGCTTAATACCGTAGAGTAACAACTGAAAACAGGAGCGGAAATGTTGAAAAATCCATCGTTTGGCAGCTGGCTTAAGAATTTATTTTAGGTTTTATACATTTTTTAGTTATAATATAATATATATTTTGCCATATATATATATATATATATATATATATATATATATATATATACTCTAGGTGTATGTATTTATTATAGGGTTGGCATAAGGTAGCTGTTTGGAATCTCTTGCGTTCTTGGAAAAGTGAAATAATGGAAAACGTTTGTACGTTTATGAAGCCTACCTTCTTCCGTGTCACGCCAACAGCATGGGTTCCTTGCACTCATTTAATTCCTGTTTCCGCCATGTTGAATCGGTAAACGTGTACTTCTTGCTCCCCGGAGACCACATCTCGTCACGTCCATGACTCGAGTGCCATCAAACGAGTGCCATCGCGTCAAAAGAATCCGCCGCGAGGTCGTCATGTCTCACTAACGTGCCGTCGCGCCGGCGTTTGCACCGCGTCACCCGCGTCCCGTCGGGCGGTCGAGCCGATCGCGACCGTTAGGCCGATCACGAGGACCACGCACATTTCCCCACGCCGACGGGGAGGAGAGGCGGCCCATGCCGACCACGTCCCATCGATCGCACCGAAATGGCCGGCGGCGTCGGCGCCCGTGTCGGACCTCGGCCGCGCAATAACCCTATGACGAACGGGGAGGAGGCGACGAGATTGTTCGCGCTCTTCACCCTCGGCTGGGTAAGCCAGGGCTCAAGAGCTCGAGGGAGGGGGCTCAGGGAGCCGGGGCGGCAGCCGGGCACTGTGCCAGCAGGGGCCGCGCCGGGACGGCCTCATCGGCGAGAATGTGCGGCGCGAGAGCTGGCCTTGTGAGCGGGTAGGAAGTTATCAAATAGCAGGACTCCGCCTCGTTGGAGCTGGATGCACGGCTCCAAAGCACTTTAGTAAGGAAGGCAAGCTTCCTGGTTTTCTGGTTCGTGATAAATTGCTTGCATGACTTCTCTTTTACGAGCTGTGCTGGTAGCTTTCGAGTTGTACATGCCCTTGAAATACATGCTTCTCAGTATACGAAAGTGTCCCGATCTTAAATGCACCGGAAAAAGGAGTTTTAATACATTTTTCTTAGAACCTGCGAAAGAAAATCCATTCTAATTTACTTCCTACGGCAGAACAGTCAAACCCCAAAAAGCAACTTTTCGGTCCCAGAGATAAACCATGTTTCCGGGTAGTAAACTACTCTTGCAATCTGCATTGGCAAAATCAACGTATTAGTTCCAGGGACAGGACAAAAAATCTGGAATCTTACGAATAGCTAAGATCTTAGTGATTTTTACAAGTTTCAGTCAAGCCATCCCTTTCAAAGCTGTTCTGTCTTTCTAACAATATGAACTGAGAGAGGGTTGACGGCACCAAGTGTCCATGATACTTAACGCTTCACATATTCATCCTTTGGCGACAGGGTCCTGTCCGGAGCGGGGGCTGAATGCTCATGCCCGGGCCGCCGCCACACCTACCCCGTGTGGTGGTCCGCTAGGGTCCTGACTGGAGCGGGGGCTGAAGGTTCATGCCCGGGCCGCCCCCACACCTACCCCGTGTGATGGTCCGCCAGGGTCCGCCGGGATCAGCTTCGTTCGCTGCCAGTCAATACTCTTTTCTTGCACAAGAGTTGCTTGGAGGCCGAGGCCGAGAAAGGTATTCTTCTTCTACACGGGGACACCTTGCAAGGATCTCTGGCATGTGCCACTCTGCCCGCTATTTCATATATTGGACAGTCTCCGTGACCGGGGACGTGGCCACGTTTACAGCCAGGTGGCGTTGCTGTCCTCGGCCCGCTATAGTCTGGAGATTGCTTAAGCCCTTTGGGCTCGGGAATAAGTGCCAGAGCTTCGCTTGCGGTGATAAGGCGCGATAAAAAAGGAAGTACCTGTTGATGACAATCAAGCAAAGGCGATAAAGCCCATTACGCTCGGTTTCTGTTGGCGTGCTCTACAGCACCAGGTTTCCGGGTAGTTCCCTGATACGGATGGGGTAGCCCCATGCTCCTCACCTAGATCTCGCGTCATGGAGCGGACAGCACATGAGCCTCAGATTACCCAACCCCGCGCCATGAACCGTCAGATTACCCAACCCCACGCCATAAGCCGTGAGATTACCCAACCCCGCGCCATGAACCGTCAGATTACCCAACCCCACGCCATAAGCCGTGAGATTACCCAACCCTGCGCCATAAACTGTCTGATTACCCAAGCCCGCGCAACAAGCCGTCAGACTTCCCAAGCCCGCACCATAAGCCGTCAGATTACCCAACCCCGCACCATAAGCAGTCAGATTTCCCAACCTCGTGCCATAAGCCGTCAGACTACCCAACTCCGCGTCCTAAGCAGTCAGATTTCCCAACCCCGCGTCATAAGCCGGCATATTTCCCAACCCCGCGCCATAAGCCGTCAGATTACCCAACCTCGTGCCATAAGCAGTCGGATTTCCCAACACCGTGCCATAAGCCGTCAGACTTCCCAATTCCTCGACAGGTCTACAAAGGCGAGGCGCCGCTAGCAATGGTAGCCAGCAGGGCCGTGACTACCAACTACTACCAGGGTAATACCAAGTGAGAACGTGGGCCATTCCACCTACTCAGGACCTTGACATATCTGCCCTTGGGTCGGTATGTCAAGGAGCCAATCCCATATGGCCTCAGGTCCAGTAAGCCCCAACGTTCTGTTCTCCTCGGATGTGGAACCCTTGTATTGCCATCTGAGAAAACTCAACATTATCTCAGTCTGTTTTGTTTGCATTGCTGGGTTTATCATAGGAATGGCTATTGGGGACAGGGGGAGGGGGGGGCTTAAGTTATGGAGCTTGGTCTGGGGGCTAGGCTACAAGTTTAGAGGGCTCAAGACCCTCTGACTGAATAGCATGCCTCGCCCCTTCCGAGCTCAATTCATCCACTCTCGGCACAACAGGCAAGACTGGTGAGGCATGACGGCCGACAGAGCCGTCGGGATTCGTCGGGACCAGATCAGGGGCAGCGCCGCGGAGACCTCGCGATGTGCCACGGTCGGTCCTCCTTCAGACAGCTCTGTGGAAACGACTCCGTCTCGGGAGCGGTCGCATGACAGCAGGCGGTGGGTACGACGGCGCCGTCAGAGCGCGGGCAGCGGCGGTCGCTCTGACCGTCTCTGGTCGCTGATGACGGGTCAGCAAGTCTCATGTTTACTGCAAAGTCGTACGCGCAGCATCATACGCACGATCCGTCCAACCACCGGCTGCGATCTGTTCCATTGTTCTAGATGTTGTGCAATGGCCTGATCGATATATTTCTGTAAATCCCGTTGGCCATCGGTGAGACAGAGCGGTAGCTGAAAGCTGAAGTGTTTAACAAATGACTAGTATAGGCCGCAAGCATGCGTCAGTCGGTGGTGGATGCCAGTGGAGAAGCTTAATGTTCAGCATAGCAGCACGATGCAGTCCGCCAGGATGACTAGACCAGATCGATTATCTCGTCAAAGTAGAATTTTTGCCATAGTCTGCAGGCTCTCTCGTGATCAATGACTCTGCGCGACATTACGTCTCGAGGCTTTCAAAGTTGCAGTGAGCTTGTAAGGCAAGCATCTGGCCTGCATATTGCGCGTGGAAATTTTAACACTCCAACAAAACTTAGCTCGCGCTTTCCCATTGTTGCCCGAAATGAACACGGCGGCTAGACTGAATGAAATCGTAAATTTTACGAGGAGGGAGCGAGTATGAGAGAACGCATGTGAGAGACAGGAAGAGAGAAAGAGGTGTGTGAGAGAGAGAGAGAGAGAGAGAGAGAGAGAGAGAGAGAGAGAGAGAGAGAGAGAGAGAGAGAGAGAGAGAGAGAGAGATATATATATATATATATATATATATATATATATATATATATATATATATATATATATATACATATATGCACTCTTGAAGCGCTGTTTATGTATATATATGCATCTCTCTCTCTCTTTCTCTCTCTCCTCTCCTCTCCCTCTCCCTCTCCCTCTCCCTCTCCCTCTCCCTCTCCCTCTCCCTCTCCTCTCCTCTCCTCTCCCTCTCTCCCTCTCCCTCTCCCTCTCCCCTCCCTCTCCCCTCTCCTCTCCCTCTCCCTCTCCCTCTCCCTCTCCCTCTCTCTCTCTCTCTCCTCTCTCTCTCTCTCTCTGGATTGTCGTTAAATCTCATACACAACGGATGCCACCTTCGCGACGATGCACGCCGTGAATGCGCATGTATCGAGTTCACGATACGGTTCGCATCTGGTTCACGGTACGGTTCGAATCTGGTTCACGGTGCGGTTCGCATCTGGTTCACGGCACCGGCCACAGCACGATGCCGGGTATAGTTCAACATTCGGCAGGGAGTCGCTTTTGCCATGGGTAATGCATGTTGGGAAACAAGGTTCGCATGGGCCAAACTGCGGTCAGCATGCCAAAAAACTCCAGCAACGATGACATTGGCATCTCTCGCCGCACAGTACAGATGTGCGCGTGCATACCTTTGATATTCGGGGTGCGTGGAACTGCGTCACACGGACAGCGGGTCCGGATCACCCATAACGTTAAACAGCCTTGAAGTTTAACCGATATCCACTTGATATTGCTGAGACATGAGTCAATATCACGCCGCCGCCGTGACAGCACTACCTTTGCCAACGACGTTGTCTCTTCGCGCAGCGCAACAAGCGCTAACCACTTGTGGGTCCAAAAACGCGGCGATGGGTCCCAGCACAACCCATGCTCCGGTATCCACTACACTGTGAGTCCTTGCTTTCCCTAGGGACATTAGTTTCGTGATCCACGTATCTGTACGACATTATGCGACATTATGCGTGGCATCGCAGCTTCAGTTCTCGGTTGAAAGCGCCACGTGTGTAGACCTGGGAGCCGCGTCCCGTACGGTGTAGACATTGCCCGATTACGCATCGATATTCATGCGGGGAGAGCAGACGCCATGTTGCACAAGCAAGCCCCAGCATCACTTCACGTGTTCGGCAGTTATAACGGGACGTCCCGCCTCGTTCTCCCCGCTTTCTTCTCGTCGCAATTCAGAGATTAGGCAATCAGCTACACCTTCATTGAAAAATGTATTTACGCAATGAGCGTGATGTACACAAATACAAATACAAACACATACATACATAATATAACAATAAACAGTTTCTGTACAGCAGAGATGACCGGGCCCCCAATCACAATGTACATGAACATCGCCGGCGGGCACGCCGTGGTTGAGACTAGATCCAGTAAAAAGCAACTAACGCGCCGCCGAGCCGTTACAAAATCCACTCGTGCCGAATCTCAACCGACCCGCGCCGACAACGGAATGGGTGTGACGACCAATCAGACAGCAGCGCAAACTGCCTCCGCCAGTCAGCTGCACGGCGTGGATCGTCCGAGCCAACCGGCTAGGCGACGTGCGCTGCCTCAGCCAGTTAGCAACGCTAAGTAGACTGCCGAATCCAATCAGCTACAAGACGCAGACTGCCGAAGCCAATTAGCTGTCGCCTCACGGCGGCGGAGTGAGCCAAACCAATCAGAGTTCGCGTAAGACCGCCGTTCCTGAGCACATATAGCGCAAAGCCTGTGCGGCCAGCATAGCATACCGTCGAGCGAATCTACTGCGTACTCATGCCAACGCGCTTTCACTGGAATAAAAAACAGATTCGTTGCGAATAGCGCGACGGTGAAAAATGAATATGAACGCAATATCAACACAGGGTGCGGGGCGGTATTGCTCCGTTTGTGACTGAGCCTATACAGACACTATGTACACACACCATGGCACAGGGATCGGTGAGGACGTAAGTACACGCTGCACGGGCGCAAGCTCACGCCGCCCGGCGTCCGTCGGCGGCACGCGCGCTCGGCCCGCCGGTGGCGCCGCAGCGCGGCCGCGCGGCCAACCAGGCCCGCCGCCGCGCTTGGAAGATTACCAGGCCGATTGAGCAACGCAATAGAGTGGGACGACAGACGAGTGAGGCGTCGGCGGCGCACGACATACACACACGCGAGCCGCAACACGGAGACACGCACGCGCCGGTCCGGCCCGGCCGCTCGCACGCTATAGAAAACACCATTTGATATTCAGAATAAGTATCACAATGATCTAGCGCCGCGCCACGCTCGGCCGGCGCACATACACACACGCGCGCATACATACGACAGCCTCGGCGACTGCGACGCCGCACGTCAAGGAGAGTAAATCCACTGCGGCCTGCGGTGCCCGTTTTGATTGTGGAAACACAGAAGCGGCCGGCGCCGGCCGCGCGGCGTCGCGCCGCTGAGATCGGTCGGCGGGCGCGCAGAGTAGCGCGCGCGGCGCCTATTGCCACTCTCCGTTCCAGCCGGTCCACTCCAGCACACCCGACTGTAATTGTCAGGGATCCGGCTCGCCGGCCATGATCTTGTGCACCTGCAACCGCGCGGCGTCGGTCAGCGCCGGACAGCGGGGGAGGGGGGAGGGGGGGGGGGCGACGGCGGGTCACCGTACGACAGCGAGCTCCGGCCGTCGGCGCGCGAGGCCGCACCGCTCCCTCGAACGACCGGCCGTCTGGCGGCGTCATCTCAGCAGACGTCATAAAACCTCCGGCGGCGATGCGGCTGCGGACATATACGACGGCGCTTGGCAGGTTTGCGACGGAGCGGGCCGCGGGCTCCAGGAAAGCGCGCGCCGGCAGCACCTCGACGCCGCTCGACAGGAGCCGATCGACCCTCACTGGCCGACCAGTGCGGGACCTCTCTCACCTACACTGGCACGTTGCCGCCAAACATAGCCACCCAGGTGCCATATGCCAGCTGTTTCCAGCCGTATCCGTCAGGTTCTCCGCATTATCTCGGCTACGCCGGCTCAATGCCGTAACTTGCGCTCATGGTCTGGCATCTGCCAACTGCTAACCCCATCCACTCCCCAGCAGGTCGTGCCGCGTCACTCGCGGGACCCCGCCGTCTTCAGTCCCTCCTCTCCTTCCGCTGACGCCCCGCCGTCGGCACGACCGTGCCCGCGCTCCCCACCCAGTCACACACCTGCTCCAGCTTGAGCGCCAGCCGCTGCCGGCTGGAGAACTCGTCCTCCTCCAGGTTGGCCATCAGCTGACCGGTGTACTTGTCGGCGTACGCGTACAGCTCATGCAGCGCACAGTTGGTGTTGAACTCCTGTTGGTGCAGCTGCGGCCGGCGGGGCGACGTCAGCACCGACAGAGGGGGCAGCACCTCACGCCAGATCGCACGGCCCAATCATTCAATATGGTCAATAGATGGCCACTCGGCCGAGCACATCCAAACTCGCAACACTCTGCCATACCACCAGTGGCCAGATGCCTGCTGACGGCCGGCAAACGATCACGACGGTTCAGAGCTGGGAATGAAATAACCTAGTTCAAAGAGGCGGGTGGATTCAGACGAAATGCCGACCACGACATGTTTCAATTGAAATGAGACCTGTCTCTGGTCTTACGTACATGCGCGCCCCATCTCAGCGGCCGGCGGGGTGCGCGCAGGTGTCGACGCATATCAGTGCTGAACAGCAGGAGCCTCCAGGGTACCGCTGAGACCCGCACAAGACAGCCGACGGCGCCCGAAGAGCAGCCGGCTGCCCCACTGCCCCGGCTGACCCGACCCCACTGACCCGGCTCTCCTCGGCCAGCATGGCATTCATGTCCTGGTCGGAAATGGCTGGCATCCGGTTGATGTCGTCGTAGTACTTGGTCACCCACTCCTTGTAGATGGGGATGTCCTTGGCGTACAGCAGCTTGCTCGACGGCGAGTCCTTGCCTGCGGACGACAGGCCGTCGGTCTTACGTGGGGGGAGTGCCGAGACCGTGCTTCAGGCGCGTCCCCACGCTGCGGCACACTCGGTAACGTAACGTGCAGTTTGCAGGGCTCAGTAATCCGGTGCAGCCCAATGCAGCTAATGTGACACTAAGCCCCGCTATACCATCGTCATCAAGGCTCAACTGATTAACAATCCGTGCCCCACATATAAAGCCACTGCCGTTCCAGCGGGTAGATGATCCTTGATGAGCCTTCATAAGCTCCCGGAGAGTTCATGATCCTAATGATCATGGCCAGGTTAATGATCTCGCCAACTGGCCCCGGCTCTCTCCGGAGCCAGGCACGAAACACATTGATGATCAACCCCACCCCCCTTTCCCCAGACCGTCCCCCATCCACGCGCCAGGCGGCAGCGTACCGAGCTTGTTCTCCGAGGTGGAGCACGAGTCCATGAAGGTCTGCGCAACCACCGACAGACACGAGTCGACAATGTTCGACTTGTGAATGTCAAACACGAAGTTGGGGTTCTTGATAAGATTCACCCAGAACCGCAGTGGCAGACTGGAACGAGACGGTCGCGTTACAGTACGCTTTCTGTCCGCGGGACGGTCGTGTCAATCCGTATCCTGTCCGCGGGACGGCCGCGTTACAGCACGTATCCCGTCAGCGGAACGGTCACGTTACAGTCCGTAGCCTGTCAGCGGAACGGTCACGTTACAGTCAGTATCCTGTCAGCGAAACGGTCACGTTACAGTCCGTAGCCTGTCAGCGGAACGGTCACGTTACAGTCAGTATCCTGTCAGCGAAACGGTCACGTTACAGTCCGTATCCTGTCAGCGGCACCTGGCTAGCGGGACAAGCCCGGGCCTTTTCGCAGGCTTTGATCATTCAACGTGACGCCTGGCACGCACGGTCTTGCCGATGTGTTGAAAACTACGGTGCTGCTCACGCACGGCCGGGTATACATTAGCTGACGTGCCACTCACGGGATCACGCGATGGCGTGAGGGCTAAGTCGCCAGCTGGTAATGCTGGCGCAGCTGTTGACAGAGCTGCTGTCCGCACAAGTGCCAAGCGAGTGGTGAGCTTCCATCACCAGATTTTTTTGTCAAGGCGTGTGAGGCCGACAGGGCACTTACCAGACTGCAAACATTTCGCGAACCGCTTACCAGATTCTACGCCTATGCTTTCACCATGCAGGCCCAGGCATTTGGCAAGCTCACGACATGCCACTGCCAACAGGAAACTACACCCACAAATCGACCCGACACTACTTGACGCACACCACCAGCCATCCCGGACACCACACATTTGCGGCCCTACAGCATACCAAACCACGCAAGCACCGCCCGTCACGTCACCTCCCTCCTACTCGCCCGCCCACGTGGCCGCCGCCTCCAGCACCCTAGCGCCGGCGCCTCACCTGTTGCTCTTCCACGTGTGGACCGTGTCCGGGTCCAGGATGCCGTGCTGCAGCGCCTGGTCGTCCAGAAAATCAAACATGTACTTGATGGCCAGCGGCAGCGCCGAGCCGCGGTGCGCCGTGCTGAAGATGGTCTCGAACAGGTCGTCCATGAACTTCTGCAGCGTGCCCTTTGTGGCCAGCAGGCGCGTCAGATAGATCTCGGAGACCATCTTGTTGCCGCGCTCGCCGTCCCGCTGTTCCGACTCGGAGTGGCGCACCAGGTGCCACACCTGAGCACGGACGCGGTGTCAGAGCACGGACGCGATGTCAGAGCACGGACGCGGCTGTCTATCGTGCCCTGCGCCTGCGGAGACAACTGGCTGTGTCAGAGGTGGGATAACTGCAAGGCAGTGGAGACGGGGCTTGTTCATGACTGCATGTACCGCCCTACAGAACACGTGACGGGGGGAATACCACACCCCCATGGAGCCATGTGCTCTGAAAGAGCGCAAGCAGGGCGGAAGGGAACATAGCATGTCCATACCGCAGAAACCGGTAACGTCCCGATCCATCAATCGATCAAACCTAAACGAAATTACGCGAGGGACCAATCACACCGTGGCAAAGACGAGAGGCGACGCGGTACGGGCAAGTCCCACCCAGCAGCGCACACACAGGCCCGCTGTAGCGGCGAGCACGCGCCGGCGCCGCCCGCTCTCCTGCCGGGCGCCAGGGCTCCGCTCACCTTGATGCCGTTCTCCTGGTTGGTGGGACTCATGGCTCGGCTGAGGGGCGGACTCTGGGCGCCGTACTTGGTCAGGTTAAGCGTCTCGTACTTGTGCGACTTGTCCGACTTCTCCGACAGGATGCTGACGTTGTAGAGCGAGCTCTGCTTGGGCACGAGTGTCAGCAGCGCGCCGTCCGGCACGCGGTAGTGCGCCAGAGTGTTCAGCTTCTTCCAGCCGGCCTCCATCTTGGTGGTAGAGTCCTCGTCGTAGAGGATCAGCCGACCGGAGTTGCCCGTGCGCCATTCTGCCGATAGGGGACGGGGGGGGGGGGGGGAGGGGATAGGCCGCGGTCAGCCACCAGGCCGGCGCGGCGCGACATGCCAGATTGTCTACACATTGGGTCACCACTCCAGCCTGGATATATGAACACCGCCTTGGACATTGCAAGCCCATCCCAGTTCCTCTCACAAGGACAGCAACAATTCCTTGACAGCAGCAGCTCCGTATTTGCCGCGCAGACAACCGGTGTCCCCCCACGTAAAATTTGCCTACCACCCACCTATACCGGCTCGACCAGCGTGGCAGCCGGCCCAGCAGCCTCCCACACCCCATCCCGCCGCCTGCCCCACGGCCTGCCGTCCCGGCCGGGCGCGCCGCCGCCACCGCCGCCGCCGCCACGTACCGAGGTCGAGGTCCTCCTTGCGCGGCCGCATGGAGAAGGGGGTCGAGCGGTAGATGGAGTCGAGGCTCTTCTCCTTGGTCTGACTGATGGTGTCCGTGTTAAGCACGCGCACCGGGATGTCGACGTTGTCCTGGTGCGGGTCCAGGCCCGACACGTACACCGTCTGCGTCGGCATCGACACGTACACCGTCTGCCGAGAGATGGCGCAGCGTCAGCGGACGGCCATCGAACGGCACTAGGTAGCCGCGCTGAATAACTCTCGACATTGTTTTCTTTTATTTACAGCTCTGGGAGGGCGCACCGCCATGTCAACGCGCTAGGACTCTGGCGTCGAAGTCTCTCGCGACGACTGCCGCGAAGCAGTTCCGCGGCGTGTTTCCAAGGCGCGGCTCTTCGACCGTGAGTTCCGTATTCTCACCTTGACCAACGGGCACCGCGTAACGCCACCAGTCGATGCGCCTGCTTAAGCGCCAGCAGACAGCACCCGGCTCAGACCACCCCGTCCCGCCCCCGCTCACGAGGCCACGTCACCGGCTGTATACAGGCGAGCAGTGCACGCGTCCGAGCACTACACGCCGGGCCGACGACTGCGTGGGCTGTCGCCGGCAGCGGCGCCACTGACCATGTAGGTGAAGTCGATCTGCTGCCGGATGAGCTTCTCCTCGGAGAGTGAGTAGCGCGCCTCGCTGCTCACTGCGTCCACCGGGCCCTTGTCCACCTGCTGTTTGATGGCGCGGTACAGCAGGTACAGCGGCTCGCCGGCGCACTCCCGCAGGAACTTGTACAGCAGGAACGTGAACCAAGCGGACAGCATCTTCTCCGCCACCGACTCGGTTCTGCGAGGCAGCGCCGACGGCGACGGCGTTAACGGGCGAATGACGGGGGGGGGGGGGGGGGAGGAGGGAGGGGGCGTCGGTGGCGACGGCCGGAGCCAGAACACGAGCCGGGCGGGGCGAGACAGAGGGCGGCGAGCGGACTGGCAGAGAGCGAGTTCAGAGGACGACCGCCCTCAACACGGTGCGGACTGGCAGAGAGCGAGTTCAGAGGACGACTGCCCTCAACACGGTGCGGAATGGCAGAGAGCGAGTTCAGAGGACGACCGCCCTCAACACGGCGCCCACTGACGACGTACGCATGCGATGAACTGAAGTGTACACAAAGCTGGCGACAGGCGACAGGCCGCACGACTTGTAACCTGAGTCAGCCCGAGCCTGAGCCTCAGCTTGTAACCTGAGCCGCCGCGCCAAGAGTGCGGGAGGCCGTGTCGCCGCCGGCCGCGCTCTCACCTCCGCAGCAGCAGCTTGGGGTGCGAGCCGTTCCCCTCGGTGCACTTCTCGATGAGCTCAGAAAGCAGCGTCTTCAAGATGTCAGTGGAGTACTCCATCCGACACTGCAGCGTCACCATGATCAGCGACGCCACGTTCACCCTGCCGACAGAACCTAGGTCAGGAGATGGACGCCACTTGGCCACTTGGCTATCACGACGACAGCTCCACGGTACGACCCTGTCATGGGGCGAGACGTTATGAGCGCGACACGCAAGGGATCACATGTGTTCAACGCCACAGCTGGGCCCTGCTGGGAGCTCTGAGGTCACGAGACGGCAGGAGTACCATACGGTGCACGCCAGTCACCGAGAACTCAGCGATCAAGAGCTTGACACTGCACGGGTGCAGTGAGGGCGAGGCCACAATGGAGTTCCCCCAGGTGCCCAAAGTACAATTATACCCAAACAAATGCTAGAAGAGTGCATCAAGCACCAATGAGTCGTTCACGCCAGTCGCACAAGTCAAGGAGACGCCTGCAGTACACAAGCCAATTCTGGGATAGAGCCATTTGGCCGGAGTATATCACGGCACCCTCGCCGCTGCCGAGAGGCTTCGCGACAGCACCGGTCCCGCCCGGCCCCGCGGCGCGCACCTGTCGCGCATGCTGAAGTATCGGTTGCTCTCCAGGGTGCGTATGAAGAGCAGCAGGAATGTCTTGTTGATGACAAGCTGGCCAAAGAGGCGCAGCCCCTTCTCGCGGCGCTGCAGGTCGGGCCGGTTGTTCCACTGCAGCACCGGGTGGTCCTCCTGGCTCGGGAACAGGATCTTCATGCAGTAGGCGCGATACTCCAGGAAGGGAATGCCGATGCCGGTGATGTCAGACGTCAGGTCCGTCATCTCCGTCTGCAGCTCGGCGAACGCTGCGGCGGCGGGGAGCAGCGTCAGCTGGGACACCGTCGGTCAGCGTGACACAGCGACGGCAAACCGGCACTTCACGAAGCGGGAGCTGCACCAATCAGAACCCGCGTTGACGGATGGAGAGCTAGACATTAGCTATAGTCCTGGTAAATGCGGTGCCACATCCTACAGAGCCAAGCGATATCCACCCTGTGCCTGCTCACTCAACTCCACCACGCGGGCCTCCCCAGCAAGCCACTAGTAATCTGGACGCGCGGTCACCGGGTCGACCGAGAGGTCAGTGTGCGCGTCCGCTATCCCTCCAGGACCGAGCGGGGCCGGCCGGCGTCCACTGTCCCTCCAGCCTCCAGGTCCGAGCGGGGCCAGCCGGCGTCCGCTGTCCCTCCAGGAGCGAGCGGTCGGTGTGAGCGTCTGTTGTCCCTCCAGGTTCGAGCGGTCGATGTGCGCGCCTACTGTCCCTCCAGGCCCGAGCGGGACCGGCCGGCGTCCTCTGGCGCGGCACACACCTTCCTTGCATTCGGCGGCCACGCGCAGCTCCAGCACGTCCATCTGCTCCTGCATGTTCTTGAGCACGCGCGAACTCTCGGATGACTTGCGCTTGTAGGCGATCAGGATACCGATGACAGCCAGCACCAGCAGACAGGCCGCTACCGCCACGCCGATGATGACCTGCAGCGGGGCGGGGCGGGTCAGATCAGGTCAGGTCAGGTCAGCCAACACCAGGTCTAGGTCACGTGTCACAAAATATTTGCATTATCAATCAGCTGGTTCGCAACAATGCAACAAGGCTTGCCCTTCCTCCTCTTAGCAGCCAGGTGCCAATCCCGACCATTATTAAAAACAAACGGAGCTAAGCAAAGAGCTTCGGGGGAACATTAGTGGTTACAAACTTTGCAAAGCATAACAAAACTCAGTTCTTCCAATAATCGCCACTTTGGATCACACACAAACAACGCATTACATCCATCGACCAGGTTACGTTCGAAGCAAGCACAGTTGGACCGTGAAATGTATTTCATAAACACGGCAAACTGAGTCAGTGAGCCAGCTGGGGCCGGCGAGATCAGAGGAGCCACCGCACCATGGTACGCTTAACAGAGGCGACACACCACACAAGGGTGACACGTGGAAGTCAGGAGCGGCGTCATATCAGCAGCGTACGGGTCCGGAGTGATTACAGATCCGTGGAACGTTACGCCAGGGGCAGACTGAGCAAGGGTGCCACACCAGGCGGGGAGGGGGACGCGTAACGCCGGGGGGTGGCGCCGTCTCGGCGGACCGTACCGGCTCGGGCAGGACTCCGCTGCCGTGTGCCAGCGCCGCGTACGACAGCCGGCCGATGGTGTAGTTCAGGCGGCTGCCGATGCTCACCTGGGGGCAGCACCGGCGTGAGCCCCATCCCACACCGGGCCCAGAGCGGCGCCGCAACCTGGCTGGGCGCGGCCAACGGCAGAGCACGTCCAGAGCGTGGCGCGGCAGCTTACATCACCAGAGACCGGCCGGCATCACGGCGCCGACGAGCCGTCGGCGACCAAACAAATACAATGTCCGGCGGTGCGCATCAATCTTACGCGCGGGCGGCCGTAACTCAAACCGCCGACGAGTCGCTGTCATGATTGCTCGTAAAACACTTGAACCGATCGCGTACAATGAACGCTTGTGATTGGCCTAATAAGACAAGGGAGACAATAAATAATCCATCTAACTGAGGCGGTAATAGAATCGCGTCGCATACATCCGTTGCCGGCCGTTACCCAAGAATTGCAGCCGCCCTGTCATCTGTCGGCGCATGCACTCACCACAACTTGCGGCAGCTCCCGGTCGGTGGGCTGGCCGTCACTGCCGATGGCCAGCGGCGCCTTCTTCGGCGGCTTACACGTCAGCTGGTTCTGAGAGAGCGAGGTGACGTTGCAGAACTCGGTGCCGATCCTGACTGTGACGTCCGTGTCCTTACAGGCCAGGTTCAGGTTCCGGCCCTGCCAGGTGCGGCGCGTTCGTCAGTCGCACCAGTGGTTCGCTTTTCTGGCGCAACCGACGCAGTGGACGCGCCCTTAAAGGCCAATAACTAGCTGACTGGGACGAGTTTCGAAAACCGGTCCGGCATCGAGAAAACACGGGAGAAAAAGCGAATACAGCGAGATTCGAATGCCAAGGCCTACTTGTAGTCATTCATTCACACACCTAACCCTAGCATCTGGCCATCACATCTCCCATTACAAATGGCCTGATTGCGGCGGCGGCGGCGGAGCCGCGTTCCCAACACCCCGTGAAACCTCAGACGTCGCTGTAGCCTGCTCAACATAACGTGAGCGACGTCCCACTAACATCGCC